>NW_004524604.1:6739800-6752681 GCF_000260255.1 Octodon degus | reverse complement strand
TTTACCATCTAAGAAGGTCAAGACTTCTCCTGGAAAGGAAGTGACGTATGCAAGATGGCCCTGCAGCGTCTGAAGAGTAATGCTTATAACAAAATGAGTGGCTTTGCCTTCAGAATCAGTCATTTGTATGGAGACAGAAAGAATGCAAGAAAAATCGCAAGGCTGTGTAAGAATGAAGGAGTATGCATGCAATGTGATGGGATTGCCCTAGAAGAAAAAACAGAGAGGCAATATTCTGTGCTCTTCCCAACGGTCTCTCTGCCTGCGGAATTCATGCTCACCTTGAAGGTGCTGCTTTTGAATTTCAGGAAGGGCAGGCTTAACTGGTTCTCCATTCTGGCTGCACACACGGGATAACCCAGCAATTGCTTGTAAGAATCTGATGTTCACTACAGACGGGAAGCTTGAGAAGCAAATTAAAAGAGTACAACTGTATCTGTGATGTTAGTCTAATTTCTGCAGTGTGACAAAACAACTGAGATGAAGAAGCGGCAGAGGAAAAGGTTTCTTCTGGCTCCCGTCCATGGCCCTCAGCTCCACTGTGTACGGCTGCTGTGAGGCCAAGACTTCCTGGCAGGGAACACGTGTGAGAGCAGAGGTCACAAGGTGGTCAGGAAGCAGAGTAAGAAGGAAAGGAAGAGCCTGCAAGCCCAGTGTATGCTTTAAGGTCCAGCCAGGTGCAGCCCCTGTAACAGCCCACAGGCTTCAGCAGAGGCCTTGGGCCTTTCTCCTCTACCTCAGGCCTCTACACCACTGTCTGTAGAATGTTCTCAGAGCCGGTCCTCTCAGCAATGCAGCACACTAGTGCTTCCTCACCCTGAACTTGAACTCCCTTTCAAAACAGCCCTGCTTGATAGTGAAGTACTTCCTTTCTGGACTAACTCCACGGCAAGCTTTTTACAGGTTATTTCAGACAGCCACACCCAAGCCCAACAGCTCCCTGCTGTACCACACTGTTCTTGTCTCATTTCTGGAAACTGAAATGGAAACAGCCAGTAGTACAGCTTGGAAACAGCCAGTAGTACAGCTCTGAAACAGAATGCTGGCTGGAGTGCCCCAAATCATGTGAGTGCGCTGAGGAGTAGCTGGGAGGGGTGACGGAATGTAATGCACAGCTCCTCCCTTTTCTTCATCAATTCTGCTTTTATTTACAGGACTCTGGATTTCCTTAGTTTGTATGGCAGCAACAGATATTATTGGTATGCTAACAGCAGGACAGTTTTTTTTTTTTTTTTGGACAGGGTGTCCAGGGTTTCCAGGATGTCCAGGGTGTCACTGCATAGATCGGACTCGTAATGATCCTCCTTTTCACAGGCTCCCAGGTGGTGGGATTACAGGTACACACCACCATGCCCAGTCCCAATTGCTGTCTCAGTGCGCCCCAGGGACAGGACTGGCATGGCACGCTGGGAATTGAATTCTCAGCCCCTGCATCTGCCTAAACAGGAGCTTTAATCCACTGAGCTATTTAGCCAGCCCTAAGACAATATTAAGAGTAAAGCACTGACTAGCAACTAGAGGAAAAATATGAAAGGTAAAGTTTAAAAACAAGTAAAACTGTTTCAGATAACTTGTTCAAGATAATATTCTCTAATCCAGAGGATGGCTAACTACAGCCTCAGAGCCAATCTAGTCCATGACCAGTGATTTAGCTACTGCCTATTGGGTGCATTTGTCCTACAATTGCAGACTTGAGTCATTGTGACAGAGACAATATGACACACAAAACCTCATGAATGTACTGTCTGGTCCTTTACAAAAGAATTTTATCAACTTCTTATTTAATCTTCAGGAGAACTCAGTACATAGAAATTAGAAAACACAAATCCAATACCCTTATGATATCAGTGTGTGTGTGTGTGTGTGTGTGTGTGTGTGTGTGTGTGTGTGTGTGTTACTAAGGCTTAAACCCAAGGCCTTCACACTCAAATACATCCTCAGCCTTTTTTTCTTTTCTTTTTTTAAATTTTGAGACAGGGTGTCATTAAACTGCTCCGCTGGGCTTGAACTTGCAATCCTCCTGTCTCAGCCTCCCAGAGTGCTGACATTACATGTACACCACCATGCCCAGTTCTTGTCAATAGTTTAACAATTTCATCACAAAAATCACCTTCCTTTGTTTCAGATAGAAGTGAATATTGTGTGTATGTGCCTAAGTGTGTTGGGGAATGTGTGTGTAACTGCACATAAACTTTGAGGGTACCCTAAAATGACATGTGAGACACATTTGATGTGAAAACTTGCTGAGTAATCAGAGTTTTAGCGTACATAGGAGTCAGGTAAAATGGCGGAGCTGTTCCACCTGAAACCAAGAGAAGGAAGGCAGACCCATGCTGTGCCACCGCCGTTTGGTCTCCATTTCACCTTCAGGATCAGAACCTGACACCTCCCTCTTCTCAAGACTGTGATGAATCACATGAAGCCACATACAGTCTGTGCAGATTATTTGTTGCTCTGCTGTCAGTGTCCCAGATGCAGCTTCCGGAAATGGCATCCGAAAAGACTGTGCCTGGCCACTGACACCTGTGGTGGCCATCCCTGCTTTGCCTGGTGCCCAACATCACGTAAAGAACATGGCACTGTGCTTGTAGAACTCTGGAAAGCATAGGTCAGCACGTAAGGTGCTCTGCCCAGGTGTGCAGCTGGAGCAATTTCAAGTCTTCATAGAAGTTTGTGATTTTCTCCCTCCTAGAATTTGTGGCTCATCTCTTGTATTTCCACACCTGACATTTCCTCCTCTAACTCTTCCTTCATACCTGTCATCTCTCTCTCTCTCTCTCTCTCTCTCTCTCTCTCTCTCTCTCTCTCTCCCCCCCCCCGTCTGTCTTTCTCCCTTTCCTTTCACCCTTGCCCCACTCCCCTTTGATGCTTTGCTCATTTCTAATTCTGAAGGCTCTTGAGAAAGGGGGAGGGGAGGAAAACAAAAGGTTAATTTTCTCCAGCCTGCCCAGGCCGACTTAATGTAACAGAAGGCAGCAAATTGTATTGATTTAGTGACATGCAACTGTCCAGAAAGAGCTATTTATACATTATTCAGGACAAACACTGTCATAATGGACAAACAGCAGCAGCATCTGGGATGTTAATGTCTACAAATAAGATTATTCTTTGAAAGGATTAGGATGGAGCATTTTGTGTAATTAGATTTCTCCGTTTCAGGAATGAATTGCCTTTTAGCAGTAAAAGCTGTCACTGAGAGAGCCATTAGCTCCTTATAACTGAATTAAATGCATAATTAGTGACATGATTACATTAGGATTTGTTTCATTTTTAACTAATCTGAGGGGGAGGGGCAGAGGGGGCGGTGCCATTTCCAGGTCACTGCGGCCCTGCTCAGCTGGGCCAGGCCTCAGCTGGCGTGCTGAAGTTGGTAAAAGTCAGGCGTGTGTGAATCAGAGCCCGGGCCTCGCCACGGCGATGGCCGAGCTATTCATCACTGGGTGGTGGGTGACAGTGACTGATGGGCTAGGCCCGGGCCTGGCACTTCACCAGTGCAAGAATCATACGAGCCAGGGAGCAGAATGACAGCTGGAGCGCCGTGTCAAGTGGTGGAGAGACCAGAGCTATTAATAATGTGTGCCACATGATCTGGGCCGCGAGAAAACAATGATTTAGACATTGGGGAGAATAAAGATTTTACATTTAGTCTGCGGTGGCTCTTCTCCTGGCACTTGTAGAATAAATCGCTATGCAATCAGCATGTATGAAAATCAGGCCATGCATACATTAGAGTCCAGCCTTGGAGAAAGGAGAAACAAGGAGGGATTATAGCCCTGGCTCCATACGCTGCACATGTAGGTGATCCCTGGCATTTCTGAAATGCCCTGAGGAAACAGGGAAGAGGCCCAGCAGGAAGCCTTGCACTGACCAATCACCTGTTCTCTTGGGCCTGGTCCCTTTCAGTGCCTCAGGGATGCCCTAAGAGGACTGAAGAGGCCTGGACTCTCCCCTCAGGAGGCTCTCTGGAGAGCAAGTCACTGAGCCTGTTGCTGGGGTGCAATGATATGTTTTTTTTTCTCTTTTTTACATTTTCTTTATCGTGACAGACTTCTCATTGTGTTTCTTGATCTGAAAGTTAGGTGAAGCTGAAATGGGAGCTACAAGAAAGGAGCAGAAAAGGGAAGCAAACAAGCACACTTCCCTCCAAGTCACTCTCCAAGGCCTCTGCTAGCAGGGGCAGTGGTAGAGAATGCAACCTCCTGTGCACAAGGAGATCTACCTGGCTTGGCCTGAACAGTCCGACACTAGCAGTAGTTGGGCAGTAGAGTCCAGATGGTTTCAAGTCTGTCTCTACAGTGATGTGGCCTTCTTTAATGAGCAGATGAAGAAAGGGCAACTCAAAGGTCCCTCAAAGATTCATCTTTTATTCTCCATCCTGGAGTCTACAGAATACTCTCATTCTGAGATTTGTGATGACCAGGGTTGACTGGCCTAGGGTCATCTTTTGATAGAGTGAACCCTAAAGTCAGGAAATAAATTAAAATCTCATGGTTAGATGGATATTCTTGCAGACTTAAAATTTCAGAGCTCCATGATCGAGATGTGACATAGCACAAAGAAAGATTGTGGGTCAGGATGAACAAGATAAGAGAGAAAACAAAGTGCCACTGGGAACCACAGTGACTTGGTGAGGCATTCCTTCTGTGTCCCCCTAAGAGATGGCTTGAGCTCTGTTAATCTCGTGTTAACCTTTGCTATCCCACAACCAAGACTTATCAAATCTGCTTAACAAAATGCTCAGCAAATGTCAAAGTCAAGAAGAGAGTAGAAATTCTTATTTTTTGAAGTATGAAATTTAAACTTTTAAGATGAACTTTCGTGCATTCTTTAAGAAGACAGAGAGCTTTCATAATGTTATGCCAGGAAAATGTATGTAAAAATTCACATATAACCTTTATATATTAGTGAGCATTAAGATTTCCTGTTCTTTGAGGCAAATATTGACCTTGACTTCACCTCGGTCAATATTTACCTCTCAGGTCAATAGATCTTGATGTTCACCTCAACAGAAGTCAATATCTACTTATTATCTCATTTCTATCTGCCAGGTACCAGTGTGTAATCAGTAATGTGAATTTTCTTCCCTTATGCATTTCCCGAGGTTAAGATGGGATTAATTTGGGACCTTATGCTTTCCATTTGTTAAATACCTTCTCCCCACAGGAGCTAATGGCAGCTCCATGCAGAATATTAACTATGCATTTTTCACCTTTTCCATTGCCTCAATATTCTAAATTAAGGTACCAAGAAGTAGCAGAAAATATTTTAAAATGAAAGCATCATTTATTTATTCAGCATGTACATACTATCTGTCATCCATTTGACACCAGCCCATATCCTGGAGACCCAGTGGAGTTACAGGTATATGTGGTTCCGGCCCTCAGGAAACTTCCTGTCTGCAGTGTTTCCCACTTTGTAGAAGGGGTAGTATCACTAGAAGAGGGGATACTATAGTGCAACTCTCAATGCAGCCTGAGATAAATCACTAGAAGAGTGCTCTGGGTTTGTTTGTGGTTTGGTTTGGTGAAGGAGGAAGGGTTTGTTCTGTTGATTTGGGATGGAGGACATAATTTTTATAGTACACCCAATGATGTGCCCTTGAGCAGGCTAGTAAGGAAGGGGCCCTGGTTTGCCATGGTTGCTGGCCTCTGTAGTGTAAATCTTCCATCCATCTGGCACCAGCTTATATCCTGGAGACCCAAGGCCAAGTTCAAACCATCAGTGGGAAGTCACTGACATGGCAGTGGGGAGAGATGTGTGGATTACCATAGCCCATTTGTGCTATGTTGGCACAGCTCTGCTCCCCTTGGCCTAGGTGTCTGCTGTTAGCCTTTTACCACCTTTGATTTATTTGAGCTTCATTCTCCCTCCTTTCGTTCCTCCCCTTCTCATTTTCTCCTTTACTTCTTTTCCTCCTTTACGTCTTTATCTTCTTTCTTCTTCTCTATCTACCCCACCTTGTTTTTCTTCTCTTCCTCTCTTTCTTATTCTTTGTCTTTCTACCTTCTTTCTGCATTTTTTTGTGTGTGAACTTTTTAACATCTTTATTCCAAAGTCCCTGAAGATGAGAGACACAGTGAGAATCAGAATGTGTTAAATCCTCTATAAGTGGTGCTAATCAATGCATGGCAGGATAATGTGCACTGGCTTTGAAGCACAAACCTCATATTAAATTACTTAAGATATTTTCAAATTCAGAACCTCATAGATTCCACCTTGACATTTATCTAAGGAGGAAGCAGATGGACATCCGTGGAATCTGCCATCCGTGCTATGGCCCCCCAACCTTCCACTCCACCTAGCTTTAATGTTCGGTTTCACATGACCTCACTTTGTCATTGTCTATAAAATCTGATTTGAACTTTTCTGTCTTCATTCTATTCATGAGAAACATTAATGTAGGAAGCTTAGCCTACTCACAGTGACAAGAGTCTAACCATAAATTACAGTAGTACATAAGGGGATAAGATATTATGTCATTTAAATGATGAATGAGTGTCTTTTAAGTCATTGATAAAGAACTCTAGATGGACTCTTGACATTTTGAATGGATGGCCATTTACTCCTGGGACAGCTTTTGTAATTTCTAGATAGATTTAGCTGCTAGGTTCTGTCTTCATTTATAGTTTCAGTGACATATGTGTTTACAAGACAACTACAACTTTTTGGGGAAAAAGGTCATTCTAGACTTTCTCCATGAGAGCACTCAACAATATCTTAGCACTTTGTGCACTATTGTAATGAAGACCCTGGGACATGAGTCAGTGGTGATGTGTACAGTTTTGTCCTGTTAAGTAGATACATTTTTGCAGATACACCAGCACCTGGGAGCCATGCTGTATTGAGGAAGTGCAGAGATTTATTACTCCAAGAGACATGAACTGGGAATCTACTTATTACTATAGGACCTCAAACAAGTTATTACATTTCTTGGAACCTCCATTCCTTCATCACCAAAATGGAAACAATAATATATACTATATATTTTTGGCAATTAGTTAAGATACCACAAATAAATCAGCTAAGAGTCTGATGGATAAAAGGAACATAGCATATTATGTTTCCCTTCCCTGTGCCAATCACAACTAAAATCACCAAACATTTAAGGATCACAGTGATGGTAGTATTTTGAATATGTTTTAATGCATGAATATGTACATAATATATACATGAATACACAAACACACACATCCATTTGCAAACACAAAGATTTCTTTTAAGTATGGACTAAAAAATTTGCATGTGAAGAAGAAATGACTGGATAAATAATGATAGTGACTAGGAGGGATGGGAATGGTCAGAGTAGATGAAGCTTTAGCCATCAAGTTGCAGCTTACGATGGGCAAGGACAGGCTCATCACATAGTCAAAATGTCCTGAAAGTTAACCCAATGGATTGCCTTTGAGATACTAAGGAAAATGGAACTCACTTTCGAGAAAGATTATTTTTTCACTTTGAAAAACCAAAAAGGCAAGTATCTTCTTCAAGTAAAGACAGGAGAATTTTCCCTTGAAAATAGTTTAAGAAAATTTAAGTGTCTAGGGGACAGTGAGATAGCTCAGTGATCTAAAGTGCCTGCTACGGCAAGCTTAGGCAGGTGCAGGGGACCACGTTTCCATCCCTGGCACCATATGCCACACCAGTCCCACCCTCAGGGTGGGCTGAGCCAGAAAGAAAGAAAGAAAGAAAGAAAGAAAGAAAGAAAGAAAGAAAGAAAGAAAGAAAGAAAGAAAGAAAGAAAGAAAAAGGGAAGAAAATTTAAGTGTCTAGGAAACAATCCAAATAAGATTTCTTAAGTGTCTAGACTACAAATGGCCAATTGTGATCATCTATCTTTTGAAGAGACACCAAGACATTTTCACTCTGGCTTTTCCTAAAGAAGAAGGGCTATCATCCAGATATAATGTCTATGAATGAAATCTAGGTTCATTTCTAAAACATCATAACATTATTTCCCTGAAATAGTGGTCTCTGTGTGGAGATTCATATTTACATGTGTGTTTATATTCAATATTACTCTTACTCCAGTTCAGTTCTGACAAGAAAAACTCCCAAAAGCACAGCTCTAAGAGATACTGTCTCGCTTCCATATCCTGAGAAGTCTCTTTCATAAAAACCTCAACAACTAGAGAACCTAAGAAGTGTACAAAAATTATTCCACTCTCATAGACTGCTCGTGGTTTAGGTGAATTGTTTTTACCTAGAGAAGCCTGCTATTGAAGTCTTTCTGCAATCCAGTGCTCAGTCACCATGGAATTTCCCAGCTGCTTTTCACTGTCTTATTACTTTATTTTCCATCCAGGATGTACAATATAGAATTCGGTTAAAAGAAAACAGCTTCTAGTAGCAACAGTGTTCATTTCCAATAGCTCTGTTGTGTCTGACACAGTTAAAATGACGATCATTTCAGTTTTAAAGTGACTGTGACGAAAATCAATAGATCTCTTTCACCTCAGAAAAACTGGGTTCAGATCTGAATTTGCTCTCAAGTGAAATCAATTTGGTGGCCTCTTAACCCAGTGTCTTAGAACCACTGGTGCCCATCACACAATCACCCTGGTGCTTTTATTCAGCCTGGTTGCCTTCCCCCTGGAGAGAGAAATAAGCATAGAAGAGGGGAAAGCCAAGGTGGGTTGAGAATGAAAGTTGACTGAAGAGAACTCTGTCAACCACCAGGCAAGTCATTCTTTACCAGATGGGGCATTTGGGCATTTAAGTGGTCAAAGGGTAAGGTCCATCCTGGTGTCAGAACCCATTTTTGCAGGGGGTACTTCCTTCCATGGCTAAAACTAGGTATGTTGCCCATTTCTTTTATCTTTTAAAACTAAAATAAAGTTTACACTTACAATCAATAATAAGGGCTTGTGAGATAGCTCAGTGGACTAAGCACCTACTTAGGCAAAATCAGGGACCAGGTTGGATCCCTGGCACCACATGTTGCACTGGCCCCACCACCAGGTGCACTGAGACGGCAACTGAGTCCAGGCTTGGTGGCATACACCCGTAATCCCAACACTTGGGAGGTTGAAAGCAAGAGAATCACTATGAGTCTGACCTGTGTAGTGAGACCCTGTACCAAGTACATTTTTGTAAAAATCCACAATAAAAGGAAAATGCAATGTTGAAAAGCAAACATTTTCAAGATCTATTGGTATATAAAATGTTGAGCTTGACTAGTTCTTCAAGGGATAAAGGACTTACGACTTGATTTTTTTATTTTATGTTACTGATATGCTGAGTATTTTTTAAAGGAATGTGAGATATAGCTAGTGTGAGGAGAGAGAGAAGGAGAGAGAGAGACAGAGAGAGAGACAGAGAGACAGAGAGAGAGACAGAGAGACAGAGAGAGAGAGAGAGAATTATTTTCTTTTGACAGTGATTAAACACTACCATCAAAGTAGAACAAGAAAATATTTTCAATTTGGGCCATTCCTCAAATCTTTTTATTTCTATTCCTTTTGAAAATTTAGGAATTCAGTTTTCAGTACAGTAAAGAGTTTAACTTTACTTATGAAAATTATGCTTTGGATCCCTTGTCAACAGCAAAACCAGTAAAGATCACTTTTCTCTTAAAAACAATAGAACCTGAACTGGAACTTACAATTTTAATTCCACTTTTTTTGAAGTTCTTGAATTCATATTCAAGGAAAGGAATGTGATTTTTTTAATTTTCAGTATTGCAAAATTACAGTAATCCTGGAATGTAAGCTTTTATAGTTATAAGATTTCTAATATATTAACAGATTTTCTTGGTACAGTGCTTAGTACATAATGCAATCATGTTTGCTCTCTCTCTCGTTGTACTGTAGAAACTAAATATCCACTGAAGCTGTGTATAGCTGTAAAGCTCTGTATTCCTAATTTGGCAGCCACAGTCCAGCTCTGCTCTCTCACGCTTTCTCCATCTGCCTGGCAGTTGGCCTTCACTGGTGCAGAACCTTTTTCTGCCTCGAACTCTCCAGAGTACAGTATTCCCCTCACCAGCAACCTTTGCATATGTTGTTCTATAGGGCTGTCCAACCTTCCCCTTCCATGTCTTTATCCAGCCAATGCTCATTTACTCCTTTTATCTTCTTTACAGTGTATAACTTAACATAATTTAGCAAATGTTTAAAATTGAGCAACCATCCCCAAATCCAAGTTTAGAACATTTTGATCACTCCACAAGTATCCTCATTACAGTTCTTCCCTATTTCCACTCCCACAACCAGGCAACCAAAAATCTACTTGCCCTATTCTGGGTACTTTATAAGAATAAAACCATGTAATGTGTGCTCTTTTCATCTGACCTCTGCTATTAAATAATTCTGAGGTTTATCCATGTTGGAGCACGTATCAATAGTGGGCTCCTTTAGGTGCCAAACAAAACACTTGTGTGTACCACTTTCATCCGTGTAGCCAACAGTTGTTGAATACTTGAATTATTTTGCCAAGTGGAATATTATCAATAATGCTGCTGTGAATATTCATGGAAAGAATGTATGTACATGTATGTCTTATTTATCTTGAGTAGATATCTATGAGTAGAATTAGAGGCCACATGATAAATTTATGATTAATTTTTCCCCAAAAAATCCAACTATTTTTTGGTACTAAGAACTGAACTCAGGAACTTTTGCTTGCCAAGGAGAAGCTGTGCCACTGACTTGTAAGCCCAACCCTTACCCAACTACTTTCAAAACAAATTGTGTCATTGTAAATTCCTGTCAGCACTACCAAGAGTGAGGGTGCATGCCTTTTATTTCAGCAGCAGAGGCTGAGGTAAAATGATCACCACAAATTCTAGTACAGGAAAGGATACACAGTGAATTCACGTCTAGCCAAAACCTCATAGTAAGATCTTATTTAAAAAAAAAAAATTACCAGCAATTTAGGAAGGTTTCAATGTCTCCACCTCCTCACCAACACTTGATATTGTTCTCTTTTTGAGTCTGGTTATTCTAGCGTATATGAAGTGAAATTCTCATTTTAGTTTTTAAAATTTGCACTTCTATGTTGAGCACTGATGTTGAACATCTTTTCACATGGCTAGTACCTATTTGTATAGCTTACTTAATAAAATATTTCTTCAAATATTTTATGATTTTGTATTTATTTGTCATGGCTATTGAGTTAGAAGAGTAATTTTATGTTCTAGATTTGGTGTTCTTTATGAAATACAGGCTTTGAAAAAAATGTACTTCGATCTCAGGATAAATCCTGAGGGGATTTCACTGACCTTATCAGACCCAAAAGCTACAACTCTTGTTGCATAGGTCCTGCTTTACCTTGGTCTTGGCCATCCAGAAGAAAAGTATAAAAATGAAGTATAAGAAGTAAAGCCATGCTGTTATGTTGAGCTGTGGGGACTCAAGTCAACAATTTCTGACACTGCCAGTCAAGCAGAAGACCCAATACTATTATGGGCTACTAGACTCTTTTAGAATATTTTGCTGACTTTACACACCTACAATATTCAAATAACAGAACTTAACAAAATAAGGGTATACAGATGACTGTATCTGTGTATTCAAAGTGGTTAGGATAGATATATAGTTACATTCTCTTAATGAATAGGATGATTTGTTCTAATGGTGTTTGTAAATAGGATATCAAGTCAGCATCTTGTACAGCAATTAACCACTAGGAAGAGAGTATGCAGTGTGTTAATTATTGAAACTGTCCTACCAATTTGATTTGCAACTGTCTCATTGCTATTTGTTTATCAATAAAATTATGGGAAAAAATAAAAAAAGGAAAAGAAAAAAGAAAAACTGTCCTTCATGTCTGGGTGACCTTTGCATTTTATTAATGCTTTTTTAAAGCATAAAGTATTTTAATCATGACAAAGTTCAATGTCTGAGTTTTTACACTGTCTGAGTTATACTTTGATGCTATATCTAAGAACTTTTTCCTAACTCAAACTCATGAAGATATATTCTTCTATGTTTTCATTAAATATTTTGTAGTTCATTTATTACATTTAGGCCTATGATCCACTTAGAGGATTTGCTCATCTGTTGTTGTTTCTTGCTATGATACATTAAAGGTAAGATTCTGAGTTCATCTTTTTACATCCAGTGAGTATCCCGTGGCTTCATAGTCAGTCATTGAAAAGCTGCCCCATTCCCCACTAAACTGGCCTAATCTTTGGTCAGAAGTCAGCTGAGTGTAAATGTCAAAGGCTTAGTTCTGCACTTCCATATCTCTTCCACTGACCTATCTGTACCAAGGCCATGCTGTTTTGTTTGGTTGGTTGATTAGTTTTAGTTTTTGTTCATTTTGAAGTGCTGGGAATGGAACCAAAGGCCTCACATATGCCTCTAAGGACACTTACACTAAGTTACATACCAACCTTTACCATACAGTTTTGATTGCTATATAAAAAGCCTTAGAATTAATTTGTGTAAGTCATCCAGCTTTGTTCTTTTTTAAAAAAAAATGGCGACTCTAAATTGTTACATCTCTGTATAAATATTAGGTTCAGCTTACCATTTCTGAAAAAAAAATCTGCTGGGATTTTGACAAGTATTGCACTGAACTTTTAGATCAATATGGAGTGAACTGCTGCCTTACCCACAGTGAGACTTCCAGTCCATGAACATGGAATACCACATTTTTTTTTACTGTTTCATAGAAATTTTTAATGACCTTTTAAGTGAATTCATCTAATATATTTTACATAGTCCTGCATAACTATCATTTTGAGAACTCTATTCTTTGTCTAGGACCATACAGCAACTTCTCTTGCCTTCTGTATTTTGTTCTTTGTTATTTCCTGTCTGCTACATCTGGAGGTAATAGAATATTTCGAGTTTGTATTACTGGAAAATATTTTACATTTAGTTTTCAAAGGTATGTTTGCTAAGTATAAAATTCAAAGAGGACATATCTTTTTTTTT
>NW_004524604.1:6736123-6738014 GCF_000260255.1 Octodon degus | reverse complement strand
TGGATGTTCAAGAAGAAGGGGGTGGTGAATGAAAGCAAGAGACAGGAAAAGGAATATTGTGGGACTGTCCTGCTTCAAGGTTGTATATGGAATACCTCATTTTTTTCAAACCCTTTTCTGATTTGTCTAACTGTTGTTTTAGAGTTTTCAGTGTACACATCTTGCACTTTTTAAATTAAATTGTCTGGTTTGAGGGCAGGAAGTGAGTTAGGAAGTGTTTCTTCCCTTTAATTACTGGAAGAGTCTGTAAGAGATTTGTGCTGTCTATTCTACATACACTTGATAAAATTCCTCTGTGAGCAGCCAGGGTTATAACTCAGTGACCGAGTGCTTGGACAGCATGTGAGAGGCTTGAAGCTTGATTCCTGATAACATGGGAAGAAAAAAATACCAACTGTGAAGCCATCTGGACTTCAGCTTTACTTTGTAGAAGTATTTTTAATCTAACTCAATTTCTTTTCATTTTGTAGGTCTATTCAAATTTTCTTGAGTCATTTTTAAATAGTTATGCCCATCCAGGTATTTGTTCATTTAACCTAAAGTGCCTAATATACTGATGTAAGACTCAGGATTCCCTCCTAATTCTTTTGAATTTTCTAAGAACAGCAGTAATCCTCCCTCTTGTTTCTCACTTCATGGGTCTTCTTTTAATGTTCTAGTTTCTTTTTGTTCGTTTGTTTGTTTCCATTAGTTCTATTTGGCAGGGTATTTTTATCAGCTCAAAGGACCAAACTTACTGTTTCTGCATTTTCTATTTTATTGATATGTTCTATTTCTTCCCTTCAAATTGCTTTCAGTTTCGTCTAGTTCCTTACCCTTGAAACTAACAATGTGAACTTTTTCTTCACTAAATGTAATTGTTTAAAGCTACTATTTTTTCTCTGAGCACCCTGTTAGTTGTATCTCATAAATTTTAGTGTCTTTTATTTTAATTTTCATAAAATTAAAATTATTTTCTAATTTTCCCTGTCATTTCTTCTCTGTTCTCAGGGTTATTGATATGTTTTTAAATTCATTCCATAGGCTCACAGACTTGTAAAATTTCTTTCTCTTTAACTATTTCTAATTTCATTTCAGTATGCTTAGAGAACATGCTTTGTGTGATTCCAACCCTCCCAGTCATTCTTTTTGAGTATGTTACGAGCTTTATGGTGATCCAGTACACACTTTGTCCTTAGCAATGGTCCATATACACTTGAAAAGAATGTGTCTTTTGCTACTGTTGAGCATAGTGGTATCTAAATGTCAGCTAAGGCACACTGGTTGAAAGCATTGTTTAAGTCTACAATATTCTTGCTGATTTTCTTTCTACTTATTCTTTCCATATTGAAAGCATGATATTGAAGTATCCAGATGTTACTTTCATATTACTTACTTCTCTTTTCGACTTGATTTGTTTTTATTTTGTGTACGTTTTGAGCTCTGCACTTAGCTGTCATGTAATTATTGTATATTCTTGATGAATCAAAATTTTTATCATGGCAAAAAGTCTCTCTTGTCCCAGGTAGCATTTTCCTTTCACAGAGGGGAGGGAATAAAAAAAATGGGGAGAGTGGGGAGTGAAAGGAGGGGTAGAGATGAAAAAAGGAATGGAGATGTGTTATGTACATGTACCAACTCCACAAAAGGAAAAGACTGTAAACATTATGAGTAAATTAACCTAGAATTAAGTAAAATATAGATGTGATTTTTCTGATACTACTGCATTTATTTCATTCTTATATTTTCTGTTTGTATATTTTCTGTTTGTTCCATCCTTTTATGTTTACCCTGTATTTGAATCTAAAATATGTCTCTTGGGCTGGGGAGATGGCTCAGTGGAATAAGCACTTCCCTGGCAAGAGCAAGGGTCTGAGTTCAATCCCCAGTTCCACCAAAAAAAAAAAAAAAT
>NW_004524604.1:6731925-6736023 GCF_000260255.1 Octodon degus | reverse complement strand
ATAAATACCATGTAGTTAGATCTTATCTTTCTTATCTAGTCTGTCCATTCTATTTTTGATTAATGTTTAATTCTTTTATATTCAATAAAACTGTTAATATGGTTGGGCTTACTACTATGATTCTTTTATTTGTTTTCTACATTACTCATGTGGTTTTCTTTTTGTGGTTGTTTTCTTGTTCCTCTTCCATAGTCTTCTTTTGTATGAAGTATATATTTTATAGTGTACCATTTTAATTCTTTTGTTGTTTCTCTTAATTATATTTTTAGGTATTTTCTTAGTTGCTGCCCAAAGGAATGCTATATAATTTATTATAATCTGCCTCCAATTAATACTAGTACACCTCCAGTATGATATAGAAAGGTTGCTGCAATGTAATTTAACTTTCTCTCCCATCTCTTGTGCTATTATTGATGTATCAATTAAATTGTTACTTGTTATAATCTCACCACTGCAAATACAGTTCTACTTATGCAATTATACTTTAAATCCGGTGAGAGGAAAAAAATTCATGGCTATGCTGTTTCTCTATCTATTATGTTACCTTTCCTAGTGGTTGTTGATGTTGTTTTGTTTTGTTTTGTTTTGTTTTGTTTTCATGTAGTTTCAAGTTGCTAGAGACACAATCTTGTCTAACAGGGTTTTCCTCTTTTTTTCAACATTTTCAATATATCTCATAGCTCTGTTTTTTTATATGAGAAGTCAGCTATGTACTGTGGTTTTCGGATCCAGAATGTATTGTTTTTTCTTTAGCTTCTTTCAACACCTATTTCTTTTATTATGGCTTACATGTCCCTTTGTGTTAAGCCTAAAGAATTCATGAGCCACTTGATGATATAAATTAATATTTTCATTGAGCTTTTATGAAATATGATTTTGCCCCCCTTTACCTCTCCCATCTTACGATTCTCATTGCATGTAGGATTATGTGCTTGATGTTGTCCTGAAAGTCTAAGGATCTTTTTATTTTTCTCAATATTCTGTTTTTCTTTCTTTTCTTTGTTTCTTTGTTTCTTTCTTTTTTAATGTATTTAGTTGTTGCAGGGTCTCACTATGCAGAGACCCATAGTGATCTGTCTGCTTTCAGCCTCCCCAGAGCTGGGATTACAGTGTGTGCCACCATGCCTGGACTCTGGATGGCTCAGCCCACCCTGGGGGCGTGGGTGGAGCAGCATATGGTGCTCAG
The DNA here is from genome assembly GCF_000260255.1 of Octodon degus. Taxonomy (NCBI): domain Eukaryota; kingdom Metazoa; phylum Chordata; class Mammalia; order Rodentia; family Octodontidae; genus Octodon; species Octodon degus. The sequence continues at coordinate 6,734,837 of NW_004524604.1, read as the reverse complement.
GATTGAACTGCAGTCCTTGGGCTTGCCTAAGCTTGCCTAAGCAGGCAATTTAGTCCTCTGAGCTATCTCACAGGCCCCATATTTTCTGAAGATCATGTAACTATCTTCAAATTTTATGATTCTTCTGCCAATACAAGTAAATTTAACATTTTAATTACTATATTAATTTCAAATTTTCCATTTAAAAAAATAATGTATGCTCTTTTACTGATATTCTTTATTTGAGTCACTGTGTTCATGCTTTCCTTAAAATCTTTGAACATGACTTTCTTTACCTCTTTGAACATTTTACAAGAAATGAGATAAGGACTTTCTTTACTAAGTCCTATACATGGGCTTTCTCAAAGACACTTTTTATTGCTCCTCCAAATTTTCTTTTCCTATATAATTATAATTTTCTAATCTTTGACTGAAAACTAGTCATATTATATATGTAACAACCATAGGTTCTGGCCCCCCCTAAAAAAGTTATTATTTACCTAGTGACTGAACTGATATAACAGATTCTATCATCCTTGTAATGTGGGGCTCCTGATGCATCTGCTTTGTTGTTGTTGTTGGTGGTGGTGATACTCTTTTTATGTTTAAGCCTATCTCTCTCAGGGCATTTACCAATCAACCCATCTTAATCACCAGTCAAGTAAACGTTGTGCTTAAATATCTGGAGCCAGTCAGATTTTATTATTTGGTAGTGGAGCTATGTATGGCCTAGGAAATATAATCAAAGCTCAGAAAATATTAAAATCTGTCCTGCTTTTTTTCTGCTAGCTCTTCTCATGCCTTTGCTGACCATGTTTATGGCTTACATTCATCCAGAAACTAGTACATAACTCTCTCCAGTATCTTAAGAATGTTCAGTGTTTTAAAAATGTGCATCTTTCTAAGCTACCCAGGGCATGTGAGAGCTTATCTAAGCTCAGTATTGCTGAGCTACCTTGGCCCTCTCTGTTAAATTGCTTGCTATTCTGTCAGTCTTTTGCTTGCCATTCCAATGACAACAACAAGCTAATATGAAGCTGTTGCTTTCTGGCTATTTACTGCTGAGATTCCTACTGTTTATGGTAGTTCCCTTTAAATTCACCCTAAAACAACCCCAAACAGAAACAAAAAAGTCTTAATTCCTCAAAGTAGACTGGCACATAGAAAAGATCAAAGATAACAACGCTGGGAGGCTGAGATAGGAGGATCATTATGAGGCTGAACTGTGCAGTGAGACTCTGTGTCCAACAAATAAATAAATAACTTTTTAAAACATTTCACAGAAAAAATAAATAAATAAATTCACCCTTGGTCCAAATCAAGCCTTCCCCCCAAGTAGTTCTTCCATCTTTCCTACCCTGGTAGAACTTCTGTATCAGAAAAGAACAGATTTCCACCGTTACTTGAGATCCAACTGTACTTTTTTGAATGTATATTTCTATTTTATGACTTTGACTAACTCCTAGAATCATTAATGCTTTGTTCAGTTCTATCATTAAGTTTCAGGGAAAGGATTTATTTACTACTGTTGAGCATAGTGGTATGCTCATTTATATTCCAGAATTCTCTTTCAAATCTAACACTTTTGTCTTTTGTCCAACACCACTTTCTTTAGCTACGACTCTCTAAGCCTGAATTAAATTTTTTCACTTAGCTGTTGACATAGCACTGCATGCTGTTGGTTTCAAGCAATTTTTCACAGTTTTACAAATAATTTATCTTTCTACCTGGCTTCTGCACTAAGGTATAAACTTATAGAGCACTAGGTGTTGTGTGTTCTCCCTGCTAGCACAAGATTTGACATGTGATAGGCATTCAATGAAAATAGTGAATCCATTTAATTAATTGAATTAGATGTAAACTAATGCAGCATTTTATCCAAAAGAGCAATTGTTATTGCAACATGGGAGCAGAATTTGACAGATTTCAGTCCTAGTCTTTGACTTGTGTCAATTACACAACATGTCAGTTGTATGTCAATGAATGTTGCTGTGAAAAATCTATATTTCAGAACTTAGACAATGCACTGTATTTTCAAGTGGAAGAATCTCAAGGATCATAAGTAAAATGGCAAGGGAACTTGTCTTTACCACTGCTTAACCCATGAATCATGGGATTATAAACATTTGAACTGGCATATGTTAATATATCTCTAAACATGAGGAAGCCAAGATATCGTGGATACAAACGTTAACATACACATAAAAGTATTGTTCAAACTTGTGAAAATACCTAGTTCAGAATATTTTATAATTATGGGGACTAGGATCTGTAAAAGATTTTTATTCTTGCATTTAGTTCCTACATTGAGAGCAAAAACAAATGTCAGTGTAATCCTTATTGTGGAACCTTATAAACATGTCTTCCACTGATTAGAAAGAAATTGGGGGCAGATGCAGGAAGGGACAGAACTCTGCTCCATCCTATACAGATATACCCAGAGAGGGCTCTGTGAATGCTCTTGAAACTCTTATGAAACACAGTAAACTCTATGGCACTGATTGCCAAACTGTGCTTCATGGGTCCCCATAGAAGTACTTTAGGTTATATAGTTAAAGACTGGGACATACCAAGCAACATAATTTTAACCGTATATAACTTTTATTCCCACTTTAATATGTTTTGTATACTGGGGCTCGTCATATTTTAAATGCACCAATGACCACCCCAAAAAGAACCCCTACTGGCCTAATATTGTGCATTATAAAGATAGTTGCTTAAATAATGACAAAATATACTAAGAAATATGGAAATTAAGCTTTCAGAGCTAGTAGACACATCTGTGGAAGGGGAGAGATAGGGGAGAGAAAGAGAAGGAAAATTAAAAGGATTACAATGTGAGATAGATAGATAGATAGATAGATAGATAGATAGATAGATGATAGATAGATAGATAGATAGATAGATAGATAGATAGATAGATAGATATAGAT
>NW_004524604.1:6726940-6731825 GCF_000260255.1 Octodon degus | reverse complement strand
ATAGATAGATAGATAGATAGATAGATAGATAGATGATAGATAGATAGATAGATAGATAGATAGATAGATAGATAGATAGATAGATATAGATAGATATAGATATAGATAGACAGACAAGATAGATATCCCAGACTCATTATAGGCTCATGTATTATAAATACATACTAATCAAAAAGTTCTAAAAATAAAGTTTGTGAAAAATAAAAAAAGACGGTCGCTTGATATGTTAGTAAAATTATCTTTCTCACTAGATTACTGTGAGTGTTAAATGAAATTATGCACTTCAAAGCACTTTTCTGTCTCAGCCCATCCAGGCTGCTATTTTTAAAATGCCATAAACTAGATACTTTATAGATAGCAGAAATTTACTTCTTACAGATCTGGAGGCTGAGAAGGCCATGACTGATGTGCCAGCAGATTTGGTGCCTGGAGCAGGCTCACTTCTAGCTCATGGATGGAACTTTGTCACCGTACTGATAGTAGGTAGGAGGGCTAGTTTGTTCCTTGGGGGTTTTTAGTAAGAGCTTTCCTCCCAATCCTAAGGATTTCCCACTCTTAAGCTAATCACCTCCTAAAGGTCTTTCCTGTTAGTGTTATCACTTCGGAGGTTAGATTTCAATATGTAGGCACAATCAACATTCAGATTGCAAGGACCAACCAAATAGCTCAGCAGATTAAAGCACCTGCAAAGAGGCTCAGGGACTGGGGTTTGATCCCCGGGCCTTCCGTGCCAGCCCCACCCCTAGGGTCCGCTGAGGTGGCAATTGAGAGTAGGCATGGTGGTGCCCACCTGTAATCCCAGCTCTTGGAAGGCTGTAAATGGGCAGATCACTATGAGCCCAATCTAGTAGTGAGACCCTAAACACCCTGTAGACCCTTCCTTAAGGTACAAAAAAAAAAAAAATTCAGATTGCAAACTTAAAAGTGCTTCTTTCTTGGATGTTATACATGGATGCTGCCCTTTATTTTACAAAGCTACTGTGAAAGATAGACTTACATTTATACCCTGTCCATCTCCAGCTCCTTGACATTTATCTTTACTTTTCCTTTAAAAAACTGTTTCTTAACCTAGAGGCATTTACAGAATCTAAGGAAGTTGGTTCATTATTGGTGCAGAAACTGAGCAGGCTCCTTGCCTAAATCTCTTAGTTCCCTCATAAACCAAACCTCAGGGATATAGTTCTGTAGCCTATACTGTTATCACAGAACAACCCCTCCATATAGAACAGTGTTGAAGTTTTTTAATTAAAATATCATGATTTCATTCAGCCTTTCATGTTGCGATGACACCAGTTATGGAAGGGTGATATCCTGTTTAAATCTGGTTTTATTTCACTCCCCAGAGTCTTAAGAGAAGAAAAATAAGCATCCCTGATCTTTATTATTCTGATAATAAAGAATGTTCTCTTAATTTCCTATTGTTGTGTACAAGATTTAGTGCTTACCCTTTAATTTCAGTGTCAGAATGTGAGCTGTAATTAATTTTCATAAAATGGAAAGCAATAAACTCAGATATATTAAATGCTGGCTGTAGAGGTTGAGATTGTATAATTTACAATTAGGGGTAGTGGGGGCAGGATCAGCCCACACATTAAATAAGTGATAATTCATCTTGGCTTCAGCTTTGGAGATTAAGAAAGTGGTCAACAAAAGTGCTCACCCCAAAACCCCAAATCTGTGGGGTATTCAGTACCTTCTTAAGAAGGCCATCAGACCTGGTGTCACTTCCTTTACTAACATTTGAATGAGTTTCATTATCATTAATTAACAATAATAATATGCATGAACCTAAATTACTACCCCATGAATCACCTGAAACCTTTGCTAGGCATTATTTGCAACAAACTATAGATAATAAGCCATAATTCTATATCAACCATAAAATAAGTCAGCTGCTTACTGATTAAAAATGCATATTCATTTAATCTTACTTTCCAAATATCTATAGAGAAGGTATGATTAAAGTCATGGAATATATGTACAGTGATTATGAGTTTTAGATCCCATATTAAAAGGAAGCTATGTATAAAATTACATATAACATTGTTATGTGAAAAGTATGCTTTTGTTGGAGGTGTTAGAAAGTACAATTCTTTATTGTCTTACTTTGTTTACGACATACTCCTTAGAGAATGGGTATTCTACAAATTGTCATTAAATAAGCAAAGAGAAACGGTGATCTTTCAGTTAAGTGGAAGCTTGTCTTAGAAATAAGTGGTAGGAACTCTATGGCGTACAAGCCTCTTATCTCAATGCAATTTCACAGTGCTCCTGAAAGCACAGCAGAGTGAACTCTGCTATGTTGTGCTCTGTAGTCGACACCGAGAGGTGAAGCAATCTGTCCATGTTCACACCATCAGTAAATGATGGATCCAGAAACTGTATCTAAGCTTCGGACCTTCAGTTCGGTTCTGGAGCCAATGTTAATATCAAGCTGATAAAATCAAAGGAGAGTTTACTAAGTGATGTGACCATGTTTGCAGAGCGGGATTACTAAAATGTTCTCACAAATATACAGAGAAGGGAGACAGGTCCCCAGGCATGGACTCAGAGACAAGAATAGCAAGCCAGGTATCACCTGAGAATAAGAAAGACCATTCAAGAAAGGAAGCAATAACCCGGATCCCAAATTGTGAGGCTGGTAGGTCCAAGCAGAGTGACACTCACACTAGGTAGTCCTTAATCTTAGGTTCAGTTTATGACTTGCATTCCATTTGCTTTATGGAGAGAAATGCACATGGAACATTCTCAGTGTTCTGCAGAGCGCACTGCTGTGCATTAGAGTGGAGGTGCTCAATCAACTGGAGGTTTCCATGGAGATAGGAAATTGCCCCACCTTTGGAGAAGTGAAAGATCATAAAATTGTTAAGGACTATTTCATATGCCCATAGCTGCATGGGTGAGAAAAAAATCTAAGAGAAAGTTAAAGCAGATTTTTTCTTCTCCCTTTCTTTTCTCCTTTCCCCATTTGACCTGTTCTTTCCTTTTGCAGTTTCTTTTCCTTTCACAATACTGAGTTTACATTTTGAATCTTGTTTACTCTTTCAATTTCTTATACTGGGAGACAATACAATGATTACAGATGTGAATCTGATTTATTGAACTTGTAAATATGGTCTCTAATTTCATCCATTTACCTATGAAAACCTGAGTTTGTCCTTTATAGCCAAGTTGTATTTTATTCCTTGTATAAAACACACACACACACACACACACACACACACACACACACACACATCTTTTTGGTCCACTCATCAGTTGATGGACATTTGGATTGTTTCCAAGAGTTAACTATGACAAATTGTGCAGCTATAAACATGGGTGCACGTATATTTCTGTGGTATGATGTTTTTAATTCTTTTGCAGAAATACCAAGCAAGGGAAGAGTTGGGTCAAATGGAACCTCTAATCCTAGTTTTTTGAGGAATCTCCACACTTATTTCCACAGTGGTTGTACAAGTTACATTCCCACCAACAGTAGAAAAAAGTTCCTTTTTCCCCATGGCACCATCAGCATTGCTTATTGGTTGATTTCTTGATGATAGCTCTCCTTCTGGAGTGAAATAGAATCTCAGTGTTGTTTTATTTTGCATCTCTTGGATGACCAATGATGTTGAACACTTGTTTGTATATTTATTTACCACTTTTATTTCTTCATCTAAGAAGTTTGTATTCATCTCAAATGCCTATTTTTTGATTGGCTCTTGAATGGGGGGCTGATAGTTTTCAGTCCTTTATATGTTCTACATAGAAGTCTTTTGTTTGAGGGACAGTTGGATAAAAACATTTTCCACTCAGTGGGTTTTCTTTTCACTCTGTTAGTGATTCCTTTGGATGTACAAAATTTTTCAATATGATAAAATCCCAGTTATTGATTCTTTTAAGTACTTCCTGTGAAGTTTGGTTTTTGTGCATGAACTCACTGCCTACCCCTATATCTTCAATATTTCTACCTACATTCTCTTACAGAAAATTTAGTATTTCTGTTTCAATATTAAGATCTTTGATCCATTTTGACTTCAGTTTAATGCATGTTGACAGACATGGGTCTAGTCTTAGTCTTCAGCATGTGGAGAGCCAGTTTTTCCAGGACCATTTATTAAAGGGCCTATCTTTCTTCCAGCGAACATGTTTGGAACCTTTGTCAAAAACAATGAGACTGAGTGTGGCTGTAGTTATATCTATATCTTCTAATCTGTTCCACTGTCCTCATATCTGTTTTTCTTCCAGTACCATGCACATTTTATCACAGTTGCTTTGTAACATAATTTCAAGTCAGGTATTATGTTGTCTCCTGCTTTGCCTTTGTTGTCCAAGATTGCCATTACTATTCTAGGTCTCTTCTGGTTCTAAATGAACTTTAGGAATGTTTTCTCTATTTCTGTGAGGTATGTTAATGGCATTTTGATCAGGATTGCATTAAATCTGAATAATAGTTTTGGGAGTGTGGGCATTTTCATTATGTTGGTTCTTCCCATCCATGAGCAAGGGATATCTTTCCACTTTCTGATATCCTTTGCAATTTCAGAGTACAGTAATTTTCAATATATAGATGTTTTACTTTCTTTATTAGACTGATTCTAAAGTATTTCCTTCTCTTTTTTTCAATACTATTGTGAAGGGTGTTGCTTCCCTAATTACTCTCTCAATGAGATTGTTGTTTGTGTACAGGAAATATATTGTTTTTTTTTTAATTTTTTTTATTTATTTGAGAGAGACAGAGAGAGACAGAGAGAGAGACAGAGAGAGACAGAGAGAGAGACAGAGAGAGAGTGAGTGTGTGTGGTGTGTGTGGCCAGCTCAGCCCACCAGGGGGCGGGGCTGGCTGGCATGTGGTGCTGGGGGATCGAACCGCGGTCCCTGATGCTTTGCTAAGCTTGTTCTA
>NW_004524604.1:6709500-6726840 GCF_000260255.1 Octodon degus | reverse complement strand
CTGGCATGTGGTGCTGGGGGATCGAACCGCGGTCCCTGATGCTTTGCTAAGCTTGTTCTAAGTAGGTGCTTTAGACCACTGAGCCATCTCTCCAGCCCCAATATATTGGTTTTGAGTGTTGACTTTGTCCAGCTATGCTACTAAATTTGTGTCAATTCGAGAATCATTTGGTAGAGTTTGTGGGGTCTTCTAAGTAGAGTACTGTATCATCTGCAAATAATGATAATTTAACTTTTTCTTTTCCTGGCCTTATTGTATTTATTTCTTTCTCTTGTCTAATTTCTCTTGCTGATGTTTCCAGACCTATATTAAGTAGGTGTAGTGATAGTGGACATCCTTGTCTTGTTCCTGATTGTAGAGTGAAAGCTTTCAGGTTTTGTTCATTTAGTATGATGTTAAATGTTAGTTTGTCATAGATAGCTTTTATCAGATTTAGATAAGCACCATATCTTCTGATTTTATCTAGAGTTTTTAACATGAATGAGTGTTGGACTTTATCAAAAGTGTTTTCTGCCTCCATTGAGATGATCACATGATTTTTGTCTTCATCTTTGTAGATATGATATATTTATTGATTTACATATGCTGAATCATCCCTGCATTTCTGGAATGAATCCCACTTAATCATGGTGCATAATCTTCTTGATGATTTGCTACATTGTGTTTGCTAAGATTTTATTGTGAATTTTTTCATCTATGTTTATTAGGGAGTCTGGTCTGTAATTCTCTTTTTTTATTTGGGTCTTTTTCTGGTCTTCTTGTCAGGGTATACTTGTCTCCAAGAATGAGTTAGTGAGAATTGCTTCCTTTCAAATTTTATTAAAGAGTTTAAGGAGTAATGGCATTAAATCCTCTCTAAATTTCTTGTAGAATTCATGTATCCACCATAATCTGGGCTTTTCATTGTTGATAAGTTTTTAATATTTTCAACTTCATTAACTGAACTTGGACTATTATGAAATTTTATATCTTATTGATTTAGCCTTGGTAATTCATGTATATCTAAGAATCTATCCATTTCTTCTGTTTTTCGACCTATTTAAAGATTTTGCATTGAGTATTGTTGATCTTTTGAATTTCCACAGAATTTGTAGTGACTTAACACTTTTCATTCCTCAAAAGTGTTTCTTTCCTTTTTTTGATAAGGTTGGCTAGGATTTATCAATTTTACTTGTTGTTTCAAAGAAATAACTTTTTGTATTTTTAAGGGAAGTTTCTACAGGGTGTTCAGGGTCTCACTACTAGATCGAACTCATAGTAGTTCGATCCACCTGTTTACAGCCTCCCAAGAGCTGGAATTACAGGAGCTCACCACCACACCCAATCTCAATCGCTGGCTCAGTGCACCCCATGGGCAGGGCTGGCACAGCAGGCCTGGGGATCAGAAACAACTTTTTGATGTATTAATTATTTATATTGTTTTCATAATCTCAATTGTGTTAATTTCTGCTCAATTTATTTATTAATTTCAATGAGAAAAATAGCAATGAGACAGTTTCAAAACAGGTTAGTAGGACAGTTACAATAATTAATACGTTGCATATTGTTGTCTTCATAGTAATTATCCAGATGAACTTTTTGCAATTGTCTCCTTACTATGACTTTTGGGCTTAATGTACTCTTCTTTTACTACAAGTTTGACATACAACATCAGATTATTTGTGCTTGTTCTGTTTCTCTGATATGAGAATTAACCACAGTAAATTTCCCAAATAAGGCTACTTTCATTGTGTCCCAAACATTCTGGTAGAATTAAGAGATAGTAGCTGTATACCTATCCTATTTTGTATATACAGATACAAAATGATCCTTCATTTGTATCCCCTTTTTTTGTTTAGTTTTGTCAGAGATGGGTATTCCATTGCCATTTAAATATTGTAGGTACGTGAATTCAGCAAAAATAATCCAATATAGTCCAGTAGTCCATAATAGTAGTGGGTTATCTGTAGGACTGGCAATGTCAGAAGTTGTTGACTTGAGCCTTTTACAGCTCAGCATATTAATATTATGTTTGCTTCTTGTACTAAGAATAACCATTATGAAGACAACAATATGCAATTGTTCTTTTAATCGATTTTGAAACTGTCTCATTGCTATTTGTTTCTCAATAAAATTAATTAAAAACAAAATAAAAAGTTCTGATAAGTTGTATTTGCATTTTTGTGTTACTGTAGATATTGTCTAATTTCTTTTTTTTTTCTTGTTTAATTTCATCTGTGACCCATGGCTTTTCAAGATGGTGTTATTGAATTTCCATTTGATTATAGAGTTTTTATGGTTTCTTTTGTCATTAATTTCCAATTCCATTGCACTATGCCCAGATAATACTGATGGAATAATTTCAAGTCCTTTGCATTTACTTAAGCACGCTTTATGGGCTAGTAGATCATCTATTTGAGAGAACATGCCATGAGCAGTTCAGAAAAATGTGTGTTCTGCTTGGCACTATCTTTCTACTTTTCTTGGAATTATGGTCATTTTTATCTCTTTCCAGAATATCTTTCCACACTTTTTGCAGTTTTGGTTTGGTGACCATGAATCTTTTCAGTTGTTCTTTGTCATAGAAGTATCTTATTGCTCCATTACTTTTGAAAGATAGCATTGCAGAGTAAAATAATCTTGGTTCAAAGTTGTATTTTTTAGGACTTAAAATGCTTGACTCTAGCTCTTCTTAATTTGTGGATTTGTATTGAGAAGACTGCCATGATTCTGATGGGCTTTCCTTTATAGATGATTTTTTTCTAGCTGTTTTTAGTATTTTACTCTTGTGCTGAATTCTGGGATCCTGATTAATATACATCTAGATGTAGATTTATTTTGGTTATGGCTAATTGGGCTTCTATGTGCTTCACATAACTGTACATCAATTCTCTTCTCATGTTTGGGAATTTTTCTACCATTATTTCTGCAAATAGACTTTGTATATCATTTGTGTTGACTGTTGCTTTTTTATTGATATTATCTGTCTTATATTGTTTTACTTTTACTTTTTTATTTTTAGAGAGAATTAAAAATAGTTTTAAAAAATCATCAATTTTACATGAAAAAAAGAAGAAGGGGGTAGTGAATGAAAGCAAGAGACATGAAAAGGAATAATGTGGGACTGTCTTGCTTCAAGGTTGTGTATGGTGAGATTTGTGGACTTACGTGTAAACATAAGAAGTATGTAATTCTTTATGCCTATTGTTAAAATATATTCTAATTTTTAAATGTTTTTATTATATTCTGTAGAGACTTAAAGTTCAACATATCAATACTCAATGAAAAATACCTGTTCTATATTATGCCTAAGATGTTTGATATACAGACAGATTAGTGAGGCTAAGCTTAACAGCCTAAGTTGTATGGTAATAACAACAAGATTGTCTTCTGGATGGTTAACAACCTAAGTTTGCAGACCAAAATTAGAGAAAAAGGAGGGCTGCAAGGAAAGCCAACATTTTGGCCCTAACCTTCTAAGGTCAATTAAGACTCAGGACATATGAGAACTTGTACTGTAACGTCATGTAACTCAGTAGTGTCCCAAATTTTCTGATCAAGGAGATTATGGGGCCAAAAAGGAAAGTGATCAATGATGTAGAGTGTGCCTAAGGAGAGTCACATGGAGAGAAAACACTCTCTCAGGCTTTCACAGAGAGCACATTGGCCAAGCAATGGCCGTAACTCATCCACATGGCTGACACTGACAAAGGTACCACAATCTGAGGTACAGGATCTCAGGATAAATCCTGAGGGGATTTCACTGACCTTATGAGACTCAAAAGCTACAACTCTTGTTGCATAGGTCCTGCTTTACCTTTAACCATACAGCACAAAAGTATAAAAACGAAATATAAGAAGTAAAGCCATGCTGTTATGTTGAGCTGTAGGGGACTCAGGTCAACAAGTTCTTACATTGTCAATCAAGCAGAAGACCCAATACTATTATGGGATACTGGACTCTTTTAGAATATTTCCCTGAGGTTACACACCTATAATATTCAAATAACAGAACTTAACAAAAAAAGGGGATACAGATGTATGTCCATTTTGTATCTATGTATTCAAAGTGGTTAGGATAGATATATAGTTACATTCTCTTAATGAATAGAGGGATTTGTTCTAATGGTGCTTGTAAATAGGATATCATGTCCGCGTCTTGTACAGCAATTAACCACTGGGAGGAATGTATGCAGTGTGTTAATTATTGAAACTGTCCTACCAATTTGATTTGAAACTGTCTCATTGCTATTTGTTTATCAATAAAATTATGGGGAGAAAAAGAAAAAAATAATTTATGGCATTTAATTAAAATAAATAAATAAATAAATAAATAAATAAATAAATATAAAAATGTTTAAAAAGTTAGAAATGATACAGAATTTCACTAATCAAAGTCGTGATAATTCAGCAATGGTTGTTATATTGCATATTGTTGTCTTCTGATTAATTGTTCATATTACCACATATAGGCATGCAAAATTGGTCAAAAAAATTTAAAAGATGAGAAAAAATAAACATTAACTGCTCCTTCAAGAGACTAGCAGAAATGTTTTTCTCTGTATTGTCTTGCATCTGTTGAGTTGTTGTTTCTTGATCCCTTGTTATTTTTAAGATTTTTTTCTTTCCCGATTGCTAGTCATGATCCTGTCTTCAAGGTCTGAAAGACTGTCCTCAGCTTCATCCATGCAATTTTTCCAGCTTTCAGCTTTTTAATTTCCTGGTTATCTGTTTGAATCCATTCTATTTCTTTCCTATATTGATCATTCACAGTTTCCATCCTCTTCCTGTCATCAATTTTTTAACCTATTCTAGATTTGCAGAGCAATTCCTTTATAAATGTTGACATTTCTTTTTTATCTGAGAGAGCATTTCTGATCTAATTTCCTTTATAACCTCATGGCTTTGTTTCTTTGCTATGGTTGCTATCATTTCAGTAATTTCAGGTGTATGTCTTCCATTTTCCTCTGAGTTGTTGTCTCTCAGACTTATTCTGGATAGCCTACAGGTCTGAGATTTCATCTTGCTTCTGCATCTTGTCATTTTCTATTTCAATATTTTTATTTTGTTTTCTGTGTTGATCCTTGTAAGTTTTGTAGTGGGTAGCTATGTCACTATTATATCTAGTCCTTTCTAGGCAAAGTCTGTTCCTCAAGGATGTCTTCTGTGTGCAAGAGGTTCTTGGTTTATGTATGTTACAAGATCCTCCCTTCCCTGTTAATCAAGAGTAAGATATTGGTATCTGCTTCGTTCAGTCCCCAATTATTTGGTCCTGGTCTGTGGTGTGATTATTCTTCCAGAGCTTCCCAAACTTGTTACAGAAGGGAGAACAACTAATTATAACAGAAACGCCATCTTATCTATGATTGGCAAAAACAATAACATCAAGCATAGGATAGAAATTGACAAACAGTGGTAGATATTAATTTTGTACCTTAAACCACAGGAACAAGCTCTACAATTATATAGCAGAACTGATTGTAAATTCGGAGCTTATATTTGGAGTGTTTCCTCTTGGTAGAAAGGTTTTACTTTATGGAAGGAAGATTTAAGAAGGGTAGTGGATAAGACAAAGGCAACTGAAAAGAAAATAGAAAGAAGGCTGGAGAGAAGGATGATCACACACACTTTGGGAGACTAGAAGAGAGGACAGAAGAGAAAGATGAGAAATAATAAAGAGATTTTCTGAACTCATTCTCTTTGTTTGGGGGATAGGATTAGATTTCTGTGGCTGGAGTTCTCCCCCTCTGATCAGAAAGACAAAACAAATCAAAGCAAAACAAAAATAAATAAATAATAAAGAGAGAACAAGGGTGGCCCACCCACCTGCTTCTATTCCCTGTGTCTTTGGACCCAAGCACCACACTAGTTCACTTAACTCACCACTTGTTAGTTCATATTGTTATTGTTCTTTTGGACTTTTTCATGCTGCTCGTATCACGTGTCCCTCCTGTGCACCTTGGTTGGGACCTTTCTGTGTCATTGGTGTTCCCTCTGGCCTCTGGGCCTTCGCATGAGGTTCACCTCAGTCGTGACAGCAGTGACAAGAAAGGCCATTCTCTGATCCTTCCAGTATTGTTTTCCTGGGTCACAGCAGAGGCAGTGATGGCAATGGGAGGGGCTGCCCTCGACATCTTCACCTGGGTCCTGGTAGCCGTATAGACATACTTTCACATTTAAAAAACTAAACACAAAGATTACATCTCATCAAACTTTAGTTGTGATCTCCTGATTTATCACCTGAAATTTGTTGGTCAAATTGATATCATCCCTGAGATTGGGTCTCCTTGAATCTCAACCCAGACTCTGGTCTCAGCTGAAGTCTCCTCTGGCTTGTGCTGCCCATCCCTGTCCCTCTAAATTGGGCTCATCGCACACTGTCCCCATCCTCTTCTCTTCCCTCACAGCACTTCTCACAGCCTGCAACCACATCCATGCAAGGTGATTGGCAAGCATAGCTAAATCCAAGCAAGCAAAGCTTTACCTTTGGTCCCTTGTTTTTAAGGGCTATACATGTCACAAACATCAAAATGCATGTACAGAGTCAGAGACTTAGTTCTGTGCTTACAGCACTTGTCTAGCTTGTACAAGCGCTCAACCCCCAGCACTACAAAAAGAAAACAAGGAAGGAAAGAATGGAAAAGGCACATCAATTTTTTTTTCACTAGTTGTACTCTGCTTTGCAAATTGAGCCATAGAGTGCTGAGACTGTGCACTCAGTGTCAGGGAATACACAAAGCCAGTCTGTACCCTAAAAAATGCACAGGGCTATTTCTGTATGAAATTGTCTGTCCTGAACCCCCAAAGCAGATGAGATTTCCCAGCCTGCCCTCATCTCTGTCCTCTACGCTCCTCTCATCTCCTCACCTCACCTCAGGTGAGAAGTGCCTAAGTAGAACTGCCTGAAAAACGAGTATAGGCAAGGTGGTAGGATGGAACCTCCCTATCCCAGGTCCCTGCGAATGGTGACAGAGTCCAATCCTCTGCCAGTTTGGGTGAGTTCCTTTGTCCAGGGACTTGTTGGCCCATCTTACTACCTGCCCTGCCCTGGGCCACCAGCTCCTTACTGCCATTGGAGGTCACAGGTAGCAGGACTGAGCTGGGTGGCAGCATGGCTCTTTTAGCCTCTAGGCCAAAGGGGTGATGAACAGCATGTGAGGTCTGAAGCTTCAGTAGAACTATAAACTCAGCCAGGTCATGATTGCAAGGGTCACCATAAAGCCTCTGAAGATTCAGTGTGGGGCTTTCATTTGCACTCTTGCCTCAAGTATTTGAGGCAGATTTGATTTTTTGTTGAATGATTGCTTCCTGCTAATAGTCCAAAAAGCAATGATCATATTGCTTTTTATTTTAAATTCTAGCCTCCAATCACCAACACTAGCCCAGGGCACAATTATGTCAGGCACACAATGTGCGCAGAATGAGCAAAGGGCCACACACAGAGTGTAGATGCACAACACAGCCACTTTCATGGTGCCTGCCTTTGAACGCACTTGTGACAGAGGAAATAGCTCTATGAAAACTGGGAGGAAGGAACCTCTGTATAGGGCAGGCATGCAGTGCTGGCAGTCTTTGACAATAAAAGTCAATGTACCGGCACCTGGCACCAGGGATCCACACCCACTTTACCATCAACACAGCCCAAGAAGTTTCCTACTAGAAATTAATAACAGCAATTTCTTATGAGTGGTCACGAGTTAAAGGCTCTCATACAAGAAAAATACTACACCCCTCAACCCACCTCCACAAGAAAAATATCTCACTGCCACCTTTACCCTACACTTCAGATCATTGTACTTTTATTATTTTTTTCAAAGTTCATATTCTTTTTAACTGGGGAAAATATAGTCCTGAGAAATGCAATAAATATATCTTTGGACAAATTGTATTATGTTTATTCTGAATTTATAATTTAAATGAAAATTACAGATACATATTTAAAACCAAGTAGAATGCAATGCTCACTGGCCCTATTATCACAAATGGTAATCCTTATATCTTACATCAGGGATGGCGTTTATTATGTGTTCTCATCAGCACCTACAACCCTGTATGTCCCTTAATAACTATAAAATGGTCATTTTGATTTGCCAGCCACTGACCTAAAATAACTCACTGTTAGAGTCAGAGTTTACAAGGGAAGCAATTTAAAATAGGACACAATTCATGAAGCAAAGAGTCATAAACAAAAACAGTTCAGGAAATCTATCCACACACTGAAGGCCCAAAGAATCCAGCTGAGGTCCTGGATCCCACAGCAATGTCCTACATGAATCCAGCTAAACACCTAGAGCCCAGAGCAATGGCCTGACAAGTCCAACTGGAGGCCTAGAGCCACAACAATGTCTCATACAAGTCTGTTTCATGGTTCTAAGGTGGCAAGGCCTGAAGGGCAGTGGTGGAAGCTAGAGAGTCTGTGCCAATGGGATGAAGGATTTGTGCCTATAGGCTGAGGGACCTGCAATGGAGCCAGGAAGTGATGTTCAAAGTAAGGACCAGACCTCCCCTGAAAAGCATCATAGCCATCCTCAGAGACAGTGAGGGCCTGAGCACCTCTGATGATAACAGCCAAGTTCATATCAGGAAAGCCAGCACAACATTCTCCTCCAGGAGAACCAGAAGACCCACATCTTCCTGCCCAGTTGTCCTTTTCATGTTGTTGGCAACAATCCTCAGGTAGGCCCTCCACACCTAGTGCCACACTGATTCAGTTCAGCCGGATGTTACAAGTTGCCCACCAGCTGTCAATCCACCACAGTCACTTTCTTCTGTGTTGCCCTCTACCAATGGGCAAACGAATATCTCAAAAGGGTTCAGCAAGCTTTTATTAATGAATGTTTCCTTTCCATAAATATCTAGTTTTGAAATGATACGACATTTCGTGTGTAGGAGCTGTGCATAGAATAAAGGAGAGAAATGCTAGCAATGCAGAGTAGGGGAAAGATGTGAGCCTGTTATGGAAAGTACATTAAGGGCAACAACTAATTTATCATCTTGGGTCCCATGATAAGGATTTGAAAGGATGTTATAAAGTGTTATAATAGTATCTCCAGAGCACTGACAATCTTTTAGTATATTGGAGACATGGAAAAAAGTTAGAATAATCTGACTCTGCCTAACTTCACTATTCCAGACTATTTTATAGTTTACAAAATGCATTGATACCACTGTTTCATTTGATTTCACAATACCTCCGAGGTCATATATTGTCCTGTTTAATTATGACAACACTCAATTGGATTTTACCTGAATATTGTTCATTGTTCCCTACCTAATATCTATCCCCTTTTCCCCCAAACAACTCTGGTTTTGTCTACACCTCTGCCTCTACATGCAGCAGATGATTGGCTCCATGCCCAGTGAGGGGATGGTTTTGAGTCAGGAAAGCTAACCATGGCGATCACTTTCCTCTGCCCAATAACTGGCTTACGCTGCGTCACATCACTAAACTAGCCAATGACATATGTCTAATGAAAATTCTCTTAAAGATAAGGCAGGAGCCAGGGAGACAGCTCAGTAGAATAAATGCTTGCCTGGCAAGTGCAGGGTCCTGAGTTCAATCCCTGGTACCACAAAAGAAAAATAAAAGATAAGGCAGAGATAAGTCTTTTCTACCTATTAGGTTGGAATGCTAGAAACTCCTTTTTCTATTTTGCAAACAGGCCAGTGACACCAATTCTCAAGCTTCCAGTTCTAATCTACCCATCTATTATCTACTATATTTCACATCTGTGTGATGCCTGTTGGATGGCTCCACTTTGAGTACTTAATCATACCTCAAACTTAAGGTATTTAAATTAGTATTCTTCATTCCCCCTTCTCTCCTATAATTTGTACAAGTCTTCCCTGGCTCATTAACTGACAACCCTATTCTCACCAAATTCAAATCTGTGAGTGAGTCCTCCAACTCTCACTCCAAAAAGTGCCCATGTTTTGTCCCTTTCTGTGCAACTCCACTTGCTAGCTACAACTAAGCCCAGCATTTCTTGCCTTCATGTCTGAAATCCCCTTTTGTTTCAGCCCTCTTCAAATTCCAGTCTCCAAGTGATAGCCACAGCCAACTGTGAAAAAGTTAACACACAAAGTCCCCCTCAGAGGAGAAATCCTCAGTCAGCTTCTCATGACATTCAGAACAGCCCTGTAGCACAGCATCGATGGCCCTGCGACACCTTCACCTCCCTTTTCCATGAATACACCAAGCTCTCTGCTGCACAGAGACTTTGCATACACAATTTCTCTGGGTGGCACATAGGTCTTCTTACCAGATCTTTGTGTATCTCACTTCATCCCAAAAGGTTTCAGCTTCAACTTTATCTTTACAAAACAACCTGGCAATCTGCTACAGCTCCCATATATACAGTCTCCATCAAATGACCAGTTGAAGTCTCTTCATAATACTATCATTCTCTAAAATGATCTCATGTATAATATTGTATTATCATGTTGCTCTCCCACTGTAATACAAACTCCATGGAAGCAGCAATATTTTCTGTGTTGTTTGTTAGATTTTGCCAAGGCATCAAACAACGGCTAACACAAAATTGGCACTCAATAAATATCTGCAAAGGGAGTGAATAGAGGAAGTCACTCTGCTAAATTCTAGAAATGCAAGAGTACCCATAACTAATATTTTCTATGAACTTGCTGCTTAACTATTCATTTTAGAATTTTATTAGAGATACTGAGCCCAGAAACTAAATAGGAAATGTAGCCAAGGAGGAATATTTGCATTAAACTATTGTGTTAGTCACAAAAATTATATCATGTTATTTTAATACACTGAAATTTGGAAGTTGTTTATAATAACCAGTGCCTACACTGACAATACAAAAATACTGGGCGCTTTTACATTAGGTGGTCCATCCTGAATATGATAGAAGAAGAGGAATTACAGAGAAGAAAAGGAAGGCCTGAGGGAAGAGCTTGAGGTAAAGGAAATGACCAGTCTCAGAGATGGGAGAGGCCAGGGAGATGGCTCAGTGGAGTAAGCACTTCCCTGGCAAGTGCAAGGGCCTGAGTTCAATCCCCGGTTCCGCAAAAAAAAAAAAAAAAAAAAAAAATAGAGATGGGAGACTGTGACCAGAGAAACAAAAAGAACAGGACTGAGAAGTGATAACTGAACTGCTGAAATTAATAGGTGACCTAAAATCTTGTCCTGCACAAGTTTATGATATATACGTATGTACGCATCAGTTCCCTTTGTCTGGTCGTCTCTATAAGTGCAAATTATGTTGCATGAGTATTTTTCCGCAACTACACAACCTTTTCTTTCTCAAGTGAACTGTGCAATGTTCTCATGTGGCTCTGTTCATTTGAGAAAGTCAGACAACAGCTGCCCCAACACTATATTTTATCAGCATATTTTCTTGAAAATTAAGTGTCTAGATTTTCTGCTTGTGTCTGCACAGCGTCTCTTGCCCTTAGAAGAGCTAATAGTTCAGCAGATTAAAGAGCCTGCTAGCAGGCGCAGGGGCCGGGGTCCAATCCCTGGGTCTGGTATGCCGGCCCCACCCCCAGGGTGCACTGAGATGGCAACTGACACTGGGCATCGTGGTGTGCACCTGTAATCCCAGTTCTTGGGAGGCTGTAAATAGGCGGATCACTACAAGCCCAATCTAACCGTGAGACCCTGAACACTCTGTAGACCCTTCCCTAAAATACAGAAACAAAATAAAATAAAAATAAAAGTGGTTCCTAGAAGTATTTGCTTCTTTAGACTTTTTCTGTGCAACATTGTCATCCTAAGAAAATGGAGTCTACCCATTTTATCAGCCATTTCTCCCGACTTATGAACACCCATTCATAAGTCAAATTTACCTTTTTCTATTTAACCTGATGATTAAAACCTTAAACATGGTCATTAAGAATGCCACATGGAAATGTCTCTTTATTTCTTATAAAGGACCAGCAAAGGTAAACCCACTGGACAATATTCTTACACATCTTCACTTCTCTTGTGCACAAGCACATCTCAAGCACTATCAGACAGTTTCCTGAATACAGGACACCTGGTACCTGTAGTGCATTTTCCCCAAACTTGCTCCATGGAACATTAATTTTCAGCAAACAGTTGTGACAGAAAATAAACGATAAATTATTTAAATTATAAAGTGTATTAGGTAGACTTTGGGAGCTTTGATAGCTTTTAAACTTACAATAAAAAATTCATCAAAGTTTCAACTCTAATTGAATGTGAGGCTCTTGTTTGTCTCCAGCATAGACTACTGAATTGCTGTGATTTGAAGGTAGTGTGCATAAAATTGTAGATGAATTGAACATCTGGTGTGGGCAGAAAAAGAATCTAAAATGTTGAGCCTGAAAAGCTAGAAAATATGGATTTCCTGTTGGGATGTGTAAGGCTGAGAAATACAGTGGGGGAAGAGAGTGTGGGCTCCCTGACTTTGGTGTTACACGTGTTAACTTTGAATTGCCTCTTAGATAAGCAAGTAGAAAACTCAAGCATCAGCACTGTCACTTATTTATTTTAATTATTTTATTGAGAAACAAATAGCAATGAGACAGTTTGAAAACCAATTAGTAGGACAGTTTCAATAATTAATATGTTGCATATTGTTGTCTTTGTAGTGGTTGTTCATAGTACAAGACGCAGACATGATATCCTGTCCACAAACACTATTTGAATAACTCTTTCTATTCATTGAATCAAGAGGAAGTAGCTGTATATCTATCCTATTTTGAATATACAGATACAAAATGGTCCTTCATTTGTATCCCCTTTTTTTGTTTAGTTTTGTCAGAGATGGGTATTCCATTGTTGTTTAAATATTGTAGATGCATGAATCCAGTGAAACATTCCAATATAATCCAGTAGTCCCTAATAGTAGTGGGTTTTCCATAGGACAGGCAATGTCAGAAGTTGTTGACTTGAGCCTTGTAAAGCTGAGCATATTAATATGGCTTTACTTTTTATATACTGTCATTTATTAAAGACTAGAATTTTTTTTTTTTTTGGTGGTACCAGGGATCGAACTCAGGATGTTGCACTTGCCAGGCAGGTGTTTAAGCCACTGAGCTATATTCCCAGTCCCCTAGAAGTTTCTTAAAGGAACACTACTCTGCTATTTTTTAAAAATAAATTTCAGTGATTTGTAGGCAGTGGTTGCACCTTGAAACCATAACGTTCAGACACACAAGTCTAAATATCACATGGATGTGATAAATAAATCAGACACACAAGCCTAAATATCACATGGATGGGCCAGCCAGATAGCAGATTAAAGTGCCTGCTTAGGCAGACCCAGGGGCCAGGGGTTCTATTCTCTGCCTGCTGTGCCAGCCCCACCCCATCCCCGGGCACACTGAGAAGGTGATTAAGACTGGGTGTGGTGGCACACACCTGTAATTCCAGCACTTAGGAGGCTGAAAATAGGAGGATCATTACGAGTTCAGTCTGTGTAGTGAGATCCTGTACTAAATACATTTAAAATAGTAAATAAATAAACAAATGTCACATGGCTTCTCTTCTATGAGAAACCCAAAGCATAAATAAATTAAACAGCAAGATAAAAGAAGATAAAAGGACACAGGAAGAGAAATCCTTTGGAAGTGGTAATGAGCCCAAAAAGTGAAAGGGAGTGCAAGAAGAACTTGGACGTGGTAGGCACAAGTGCCAACTCACCAAGTGTGTGTAATCATTACATATCGAAAACACATACTAATAAAAACAAAAAGCCTCTCTAAGCTCAGGCTTCATGTTAGAAATGAGAATAAGAGCAGTAACCTGATAAAGCATCTGGGAGAATTTAGTGGTCATTGAAAAGGCCTCATCATTTAAAGCTAAATTAGTATTTAACCTAATGCTATGCATTGTGTGTTCCCATAAGTGACCATTGTAATTTTGTCATTGTCATAGCTACTATTGTGATGATGGTTATATTTAGGGGTAACATTTAGACATGCACAAAATGTTACAATAAAATGCCCCAGCATTTTTGTTCCTTGTGTATCCCTCTAGCCCTATAAATCTTTTATACTACCTGATCTGAACTAACAAAAGAAGGAAAAAAATATTTCTCAAGACAGACCCTAAGACCCTTGAGCGTCTTAGACTCTATCCTGTGACTCTACCCTGTGACTCTGCCCTGTTCAGGGAGATAGTTGACAATTTTTTTTTTTTTTTTTTTTTTTTTGTGTATTTAGCACAGGGTTTACAAGGTCTCACTACACAGATCAGACTCGTAATGATCTTCCTGGTTTCAGCATCCCAAGTGCTGGGATTACAGGCATGCCACCATGCCCAGTCTTAGGCACCGTCTCAGTCTGCCCCAGGGGCAGGGCTGGCACAGCACAATGGGGATCAAACCCTAGTTTCTGAGTTTGCCTAAGCAGATGCATTAGTCTTCTGAACTATCTGGCCAGCCCATCACTAAGTATTTTTAATAAGAAGAATGTCAAGTTACTTGATTTTCATATCAAAAGCACTCAACATATTTAAAAGCTACTAGTGGAAGTCATGATTTTAGGCAAAAGCAAACTAACACTTTTCAAAATTCTTACAGAAAGAGAGATACTTCAGCATATTGGCTAGAACCAAAGCACCAAACTCTTTCCTATGCAATGTCCTCATCTGATGTTTTCTGTCTAATGGTTTCAAAATGGCCTTTGCCTTACAAAGGGCCCCTGAGGTGCTGGCTGAGCCCAGCCTCCTAGTGTCCTGTGACCAAAACTACTTGAAGGTTAAACACCCACCCCTGAAGAATAACACCTCAGAATGAAGTTAGCAAAATTCCACTTCATAATGGCTTTGTTAAGTGAAGAATAAACTGGTTGAAAAGGGTGAATAAAACATTATTTCACAAAAAATCATCAGGCAGAAGTTGGGTAAAGAGCTGAGTGGAGACCTATGCTCCCATTTTAAGCAACTCACATCTCACAAGTCAAAAAGGATGAAATCCCTGTGTTCCACCCAACCTGGGTCCTTCCTTTTGGCCTGGGACTTGCAATGGTGACTGTGCAACTCTGGCCGGAAACCCAAGCCCTGTTTCCTTGCAGGACTACTCTTCCATGTTCGTTCAGTGGCAAGGGACAAGCACTTCTTCGAAAGCAGAACGCCCCCTCTTCTTCTAAATCTCTGAACATTTCACATCCGGGAACTTCTGCGGGAGCAAGATTCAACAGCAGGAAAGGCCCCAATCCATTGTGCTGATGCATCCCTCACTGTCCTCTGCTCTGTAGCCAAGGCCCAGCACTAGGCACCCCTGGGGGCCACAACAAGAACTTCAGAAACAGGGACTATATGACAACAGATTCAACATCTGCCAGGAAGGCAGTGACATGTGACATTTCAGAGCCCATGCGAGGAGGGTAAGATCACATTTCCCACCTAGGCCTGCTTGCTCCCTCCCCAGTTTTAAAAGTATGGCTGGGAGTCCCGGTCCCTGATGGCCTCCTGTGATTGACAGCTCTCCCCCTGCGTCTTGGCTCCCAGGGTTGGGCCCGAGGTGACCAGAGAAACAAAGGGGAGAAGAACACTTCAGGAGGCGATTTCTAGACAGCCTTCTTTCCTCTGAATGACTTCGACCCCTGAAACAGCTCGGTCTGTCCCACTAAAACCAGCGGCCTCTGACGTCCTGGCCGCTCTGCTGAAGCTGGCATGCAAACACTTAACCTGCTGGATCGCCTTTCTCCCAACACCTGCCCAGGCTGCAGACTAAACAAACAGGGATTCTCCACTGCGGAAAAGTTGGCTTCTTTCACTAGGTCTCCCATCTGTTAAAAAGCCATTGTCTGAGAGAGTGTTCAGCTAGCTGGGCAGCGAGAGCAATTGCACACTGAACTGCCCCTTTTCCCCATAAAAAGTCCTCTTTAGCATTTCTTTTCTGCCCTGTTTTCACTGCTTGATTTATTCATTGGTTTCACCTCTTCTCCCCTCCCCCTTGGCCGGGAGGAGAGCCTCCTTGTCTTCAGTTTCTCAGAGGTCATGTCTTTTCAGTCACCGGGACAATGCGTGCTGCCGGCATCTGCTTCCAGATCCAATCAGCCATATTGTGAACACATCCTGCCAGAGAATTGTTCCTCCTTTTGCTCGGCTTTGTTGCCAATTTCATGCCATGTATCGCCCCATGTTTTGTGCTTCATGAAGCTGTCACCGGCATAAAAGTGGCCTGACCAGGGTCGTAGTAAAAGGGGTGGGAATGAAACATCACCAAAATGTTGAGCAGGCCACCCACAGTCCACACAACACACATACACGCACACATGCACACACACACACAGCCTCCACACTCAGATCCAGCCCACACACACTCACCTGCCATCCCCTACCTCACACCTAGCATACACACAGCCTGCACAAGCATTAAATACCCTACATGCATGCACAACTCACAGAAACACACATACACACACACTCCACGGTTCACACTCACATGTGTGCATAGTTTTGACATAGCACAAAGGCACGCTCATGTGCTTTGGGGACCCTGGCATGTTTTTGTTTCTCTCCTCAACATTTATTTGGCACCCTGGTAAGACGCTTTGCTTCTCCAAAGAGGAAACGGTTTTAGAAGGGGTCATAGAGTTTCATACTCCTAGTAATGATAATGCGAGTGAGAGTAGGAAAGGACTGTGAAAGTTTCAAAAAGAGTATACCCTTCCTAGATACACACAAAATATTAGTAACCTTTGGTGCACAATCTTAAAAACATGCCTGACAGTATCTTACAATACAAAGTAAACTATTTCAGGTTAAAGCACACCATTACAGAAAGCATATTCCTTTATTCTCCCTTTTTGACACATTAATCTTTTGTAAAGAACAACTGTGTGTGCACACAGGGAAATATATGAACAAACACGTGAAAAATAAGAACCTCTCCAAGTCATGGTTCTTGGATGCAGGAGAATCATGATGGAGCAAAAAGGGCTTTGGAAAACATGAGTTGGCCTGCAGAGCACAAAGGACTAAAGCCTGCTGCTAGGCATTTCTGAAGCAACATCCAGAAGACAGGAGCTGGGATGCTCATCCCATACCCCAGGAACCATAAGCAGACCGTACCTTCTCCCAAATGCAATCAGCTCCAGGAAAATGCTGAATAAGAACCCAGACTGCCATGCAAGTTCACCAAAGCTTCCTCATTTTATTTACCTATTGTGCCTTTGCCTATTTATCATAAGAAGTTCTAGGGATTACTTCTTTATAGTCTATCTGCACTTATATTTTCCCATGTTTCTATCTCTACCCGGTGAGGAGGCCACCCTGTCTTTTTCTGTCAGTGTGATACTGGTGGCTTTTGGCTGTGGGAGACTGCCAGAGAACAGGCTCACGCAGACACACAGAAATGGCAGCCACCATGACTCAAGAGAAATTTCAGGAAAAAAAAAAAAGGTGCATAAAACCTC
>NW_004524604.1:6671129-6709400 GCF_000260255.1 Octodon degus | reverse complement strand
AAAAAACCATCATGTTGACACCTTGATCTTCAACATCTATCCACCAGAAGTGCAAAAAATAAGCCCCTTTGTTAAAGTCACTGGTGCTTTAGGTTTTACCGTGGCAACTAAGTGAGCTAGGATTCGTCCTGAGGTGCTTCAATGACCCTGAAGGATTTGAGAAAGGACAAGACGTCTGAGCACTGCATGCCACTGCCACAAACGATGTGTCCCTTCACACCGAGGTGCTTACTATGATTTCCACTCCTGAAAAGTCATTCATCAGAGTGTTTGCATGAAATAGAACATGTGACTGCCTAAGAGTCACACACAAAATCGAGGTGGAGAAAGCCTGGCTGGTGGAAAGTGCTCTAAGCTTGCATTCGCCCACCCTCCCTGCAAGCACCCATTTATCCTCAAGGTCCCTAAACACTATTGAACATCTGTTCTGTGTGAAATGCTAGACAGAGCCCAAAGATGAGCAGGCCACAACATCTGCACTCAAAGAGCTTTGAACTGTGTGAGGGAGATGAGCACCTACATGAGAGTTTACAGTCCAGTACTTGCTACCATGCAAACACTGATCTCTAAGAGTAGAGAGGAGAGCTGGTCACCCCCAGGAAAAGCATTCACCTTCTGCAAGTGTGGAGGAATAAAAGACCCTGGAATGTTGAATAAAAGGGAGATTGCACTAGAGTGGAAAGAAAAGTTGTGGAAACTTTACAAGTGGGAGTGGTGGAGAGGGTTCAAGGTATAAAGAAGATGAGTGGGCTTGGAGATACAATAATACTTCAGTTTTGGTGACATTAATTCAGAGAGAAAAGAAGATGATTTCCAATGCTGACTTTCTTACCCTAACCCCCATACTCACCAGCCCTGTCTTTTCTCCTGACTTCATTATTTCTAACTTTTTCAAGGGGCTTTTGAAATTCTAAACACCACCAGCGTAACCACAGTTTAAAATGGGCTTTCTTTTTGTTGTTGTTTCTTGAATTTTTCTTTCTTTTCAAGCCCTATACTTTTTATTTATGTTTAATAAGGATGTGGAGCCGGCGGGACACATAAGAGGGCTAGAGCCAGCTTTGTGCTCTGTGTGAGCATGTATGTGTGTGTTAAACAATTTCATGGACATCTGTCATGCACAGTTAACTTTGCATCACTGCATTTTAAGTGGTGGGCCCAGGCTTGGCCGGCAGTGATAAAGTGGCTGGCAGTTTTGAAAAAGCCACAGGATAACAGAGCATGAATCATAAAACACACTACTGTGTAGCAATATCCAAGTTCATTCAATGCAATGGAACCATGCAGAGGCCCTTTATTCCCAGCTAATTATGTGGAAACGGCTAAGACAATAAAGCATCTGGTGGTCTTTCTTCCCCATTTCAATTTTTCTCAATATTGTGACAGGGCAAAGTATTGTGCCTTTCCCAGGGTAGTTGCAGTGAAGAAGAGTAAAAGCAAGGGTCAGGGAAGAGCAAATAGATGAATTTATAACTTTCTTTTTATTTATTCCTTTCCCATTGTTTCTCTGGAAGTTTTCCTTCAAGGCTGTGTCTTAGGATCACCATTCTCATTGCAGGCTGCTTGAATCTCCTTTTTGCACTTAAAAAAAATACCACCCAAACTGCCAGGCCTTCTCTGAGTCTCTATTTCTTGTAGGGCTTTCTACCCCATTGGTGTCCTGGAAAGTAAGTATAAAATGTAGCCTCACTCTTCAGACATCAGTTAACGGGGCCTTTCCACTGCCAGGGTGAAACCCAGGATCTAGAAAGAGGGGTGAATGGTCACTGTGATTAAGACTTTTTCCCAGAGAGGATTCACCATAGTTGTTTTTGCCATTCTCCTGAAAACACACACAAATGCCATGTGCTACACTCCTGGGGACTTGGCAGAAAGCCCTTTATAGCTATGCACTATGCAGTGAGACCCTGGCCAGAAGCTGATGAGATGACTAGTTGGCACCACTAGCTTACAAAGCTAATAAGTTAATTAGATTAACTTTGTTCGTGTTTGCACAGGACTTTGAAGAGGGAAACACCACAGGAGCCCTAAGCTCTGAATCAGAACTACCATGATCTGACCCTATTTTTTCCTATTATTTAATTCCATAGCCAGCTCCTAATTTTTTTCAAAGGCCAAATTAACAAAATATAATATGCTTCGGTACATTTTAACACAACTTTTTTCACCATGAATCTTAGTTCCACTTAAAATGAGTGTGGATTGCTTCTACTTTTTCCACTTTCTCTGTGTATAGTTGTGTTGTAAGATCCAAGCCACTTTAGTGCTAATATAAGAACTAAGCCAGGTTCTCTATTAATTCAAAGATAAAAATAAATGCAAGACGATCACCAGAGTGGTGTTAGCATTCTCCTTGGATTACTTAGTTTTCACACCCCTGGAAGCTGCAGTGAAGCCCAGTGGTCATGGTACAACTGTTTCATAGAATATGGCAATTAGGGAAAGTTGGCATGTATTACTGGTGTTTTTTCATCTGTCTACCTGTCTGTCCTTCCACCACATTCTGAAATGATGCTCAGAATATACAAAGATGATGAAGAAACCAGCTCCCAAGGAAGTTTTAACCTAAGACAGAAAATATCTCCTCTAGATGGAGCTGAGGGACTCAGAGAACATTGAAAGACAAAGTAGACTTTGAATGAATCTGAGTTGTTTGGGGATTTTTTTTTTTAATGTATTTGGTACAGGGTCTCACTGCGTAGCTCATACTCATATTGATCCTACTGTCTCATCCTCCGCAGTGCTGGGATTACAGGCATGTGCTACTATGCCCGGTCTCGGTGGCCAGGTCAGCATATTTGGGGGTGGGACCAACACAGAAGGTTGTTCTGGGGATTGAACTCTGGTCTCTGTACTTGCCTAAACAGGCTCTTAGTCTGCTAAGTTATCTCACCAACCCTCTGTTTGAGGATTTTTTTTTTTGTATTTGTTTTGATCTGTTTTTGTTTTTGTCTTGACACATGGTCTATGTAGCCTAGACTGGCCTCAAACTATTATTATCGTTCAACTGGGCTTGACAGCCAGACTTTCCCCAAGAAAGAGACTACCTCTCCTGTTTCACAGGCATGCTGCATCCTCACCTCTAAGGAGTCTCCCTGTCCTTCTCTTCAGCCCCTCAACATGATGTTCTGTGCTGCACATTCCACTGGACAAAGGTTTGGAAAGACATATTCTTTGTCTGAAGCTTTCTGAGTTTGTTTCCTAGGACCACTTCAACGAAATACCACCTGCTTGATGGATTTAAAAACAGAAGTGTGTTCTCTCACAGTTCCAGAAGCTGGAGTCTGCAATCAAGGCTTTCTGGGTAATGCTTCCCAAGAAGGTTCTAGGAGAGAATCTATTCTTGCCTTTGGTGGCTCCTAGTGTTCCTTGGCATGGGGCAGCACAACCTTTCTCTGCACCTCAGATTCTCCTAGACTCTGTGTGTCTTTCCTACCTTTTATAAATGCACTTTCACTGCACGATAGCTCAATCTAATCCAAGTATCTTGGTTCTTATTTGAATTGCATCTATAAAGCCTTGGTCACATTCTGTAGTTCTGGGTGGAAGTGATTTTGGGGAGGCAAGGGATACTATTCAATCCACTACAATACTAAAAATCAAATTACCTTCTTCATTAGCTGAGAAGACCTAAAAACAATTACAACTCTAAGTCAAAGAGTATATCTAGTACTCATGTCTTAGTTCCTAACACCTTTCTTCTGCTAAAGGAATTAGAGATATTTGGAGAAATTAATGACTCTACAACCAAAGCCTAGGGGTCAACTGAGAGAACTCTCAATGGCTAAAAATAAAATAACTTGAAAAACAAAACTAGTACAGTAGAATTTAGTTATAACTCAAAGTATACAATACATATCATGAGCCCAAGCAATAAGAAAATGATTGACTAAAGTAATAAATGAGCAAAAAGAGACAAATTTCCATTGCAGAGTACCATATAATTTTCACAGATACTCCTCCTCCTTGAGGAACAGAGTGTGACACCCAGACCCTAGGTGCATCGTGGCTCACTTCCAGAGCATATAGTTTGGAAAGAGAAAGTTTTGGAGTGGAGACGCTAACAACCACGACATCAGCCACATGACTAAGGCCAGCATCAGCTGCCATAAACCAGCTGGTATGTGCTCTGTGTGTGATGTGAAAAAATGACCCTTTGCCTCTGTGATCTTCTTCCCAATAACATAGAATCCCAGTTTTACCCTACGGAACACATCAGATAAAGCCTCATAATGAATCATCCTACAAATTACCTGAACAGTGTTCCTTGGAACCACAAAGGTCATTCAAACCAAGGAAAGTCTGAGGAGACATAGCCACTGACAGAAGCATGGTAGCCTGGAACAGAAAAGGTACATTAGGAAAAAGCTAAGGAGATGTAAATAAACTGTAATTATTCATTAAAAATAAGATCGATTCTGAAACATTGAAATAAGCATATCACACTAAAGTATAATTTAAAGTAGAGAAACCTGCATTTTAACGTGTAGAAATTCTTCCAACTATGTCTGGAATTTTTCTGTAAGTAAAATTATTTTAGAAAATAAAGCCTATTTAGATATTTATCACTAAAAACATCCTGTGGGTCTCATTGCCGGACACACTGGAATGATTTCAAAGACAGCTGATGAGAGCAGGGATTGTTTTTTCCTTTGATGTAAACCAAGACCTTCGAGCCCACTTTGGCATACAGAAGGGATGCAGCAAATACTCCGTAGATGAACTGAGTGTTAATGAGTGAAAACGTGAAGGGGCAAATGCTTCCTCCTAGTCTCTGAACTTCTGTTTTCTCAGCTTGCATGTCCCATCTGTCCTTCCTGGCACGCTTTCCATCAGGGCAAGAAGCTCCCCAGAGGAAGATATTTTGTCCTTCAAGCAGTTTATGAACTGATAGCTCTGAACTGAGCATTTCTGTGGTGCAGACACACCTCTTCCTCCTGGGCCACGCACACGGCTTCTGTGCACAGAATACGCATTAGAGGCCCCTCAGTCCCAGTTGGCCAAGCTGTGCCAGGCATCAGATGACCCAGCCCTGAGCTCCCGCTACATAGTGCCAAATACTGTAGCTGATGACTCAGCGAGGCACCTAGATACTCAGAAGTCACTAGAAGTAGATTATTACAATTTGTTTACCTTTCCAATGTTGGTAGTCTCCTTAGTGGTTAGCAATTTTTTATTGAAAATACCAGGCACTTTGCTGCTATATTTAGAAGTGGAGAAAGCCTTATATTCTTATTTTTAGTCTAATTTTTTAAAACTTAGAGCTAAAGGAAGACTGCCATTTCAAGCTTCAGTTCTCCCAGCTGAGTAAACACATCCTTTTCACTGAGATGCTGAGGAAGTTTAAACATAAGCATCTGAAAAAGAAGGAATGGAAGGCAAACAAGTTTGGAATAAAGAAAATCTAGCATGCAAGTCTTCACAATGTTTCCTAGGCTGTCATTATGTAAGCCACCTGGGGCAGTGGGCTTCTGCGGTGTAAGAAACCACTTGCCAGGTCCTCGTGGCACTGATGAAGAATAGTAAACTGAGTGCCACCCTCTGCCTTTGGGGACTTCTGTGACTTAAAAGGAGATCAAAGCACCCTGAAATGTTAGGGTGAGCTTCATGATTTCACCCTGGAGAGATGAGGACCCAGGATAGATATGAGCGGTAATGGCCCCAACACACCTGTCTTGCAGCAGAGCAGTCAGGTGTCCAGGGAGGAGCCAGGATCTTCAAGCGCCAGTTCCAACTCACAGTGCCAGAAGCCACAGTCTACTGAGGTCACTTACTGAGCACAGGTTAGGACAGGGACAAACATATTCTCTTGTCCACTTGATGTGGTTCTGACCGGGCCCTCACTCCAGCCAGCGCTGAGGCCTGGCGTGGAGGGGAACTTCCTCCATCAGACAGGCCCAGTATAGAACCCTGTAGCAGAACTCCTTGCAGAGAGACTAGAGGCAAGACCCACCCAGCTAATGCAGGAGCAGAACATATTGTCAGAGTGGCACAGCAGCTCACTTCCAAGGGCTGCAGCAGGAAGAAGCAGAGCACAGCAGCCAGACCCAGGCCACACACCCCCTGGACCAGTTTGAACTTGGTAGATCTGGACCTGGTGCTAACACAATAACTCTATCAAAGCTCTACACCAAAGGTCAGAAGACAGTGCTAGACAAAATGACAAAGAGCACCTATAATATTCAAATAACAGAACTAAACAAAAAAGGGGATACAGATGAATGTCCATTTTGTATCTGTGTATTCAAAATGGTTAGAATAGATATATGGTTACATTCTCTTAATGAATAGAGGGATTTGTTCTAATGGTGTTTGTAAATAGGATATCCTGTCCACATCTTGTACAGCAATTAACCACTACAAAGAATGTATGCAATGTGTTAATTATTGAAACTGTCCTACAATTTGGTTTGAAACTGTCTCATTGCTATTTCTTTCTCAATAAAATTATGGGGAAAAAATAAAGAACATTATAACCACAAAAAAGAATGACAAAGAGAAGGAGCAAACTGCATTCTCAGGCCCCAAGTTCACCCAGAAAAAATTCAGGAGACACTAGCATAAAAGAAATTGGAAATCACACTCCTGAAATCTCTGAAATAATAGTGTCTGAAGTAAAGAAACAACTGCAGAAAGGTATAGAGGAAATCAGATCAGAAATAATTTCTGAAGTAAAAAAAGAAATGATAACTATGATGAAAGTAGTACTAAGTGCTTCTAAAGAAGATACTGATTAAAAAAAATAGAGGAAAATAGAAAAATGATGGAATCCTTGAATGAGAAATATAGGAATTGAATAAAATGCATAAAGCAGATTCAAAGTGATATACGGGATGTTAAAACCTCAATCATAAGCTGGCAAAACTATTTGAATGAAAGTGAAAAGGTTAGAAAAGATCACTTAAAAACAATTAGGATGCAGGAAAAAATAATTCAATACCGGCAAGACAATGCAAAGATAAACAATGTAAGACTAATAAGCATCAATGAGAAAGAAGGAAGCAATACAAATGATATGAAAAGAATATGAGCAGAAATAATAGCAGAAAACTTCCCAAATATGGGGAAACATTCTGACATTCAGGTAACTGAAGCATATAGAGCTCCAGATAACATCAACCCAATTAAAACCACAGCCAGACATATAATAATCAAGATCCCAGAAATTCAGCACAGGAACAGTATAGTAAAAACTGCTAGAGGAAAAAAAAAAACAAAAAACAGATCACATTTAAAGGAAAACTCATCAGAATAATGGCAGATTTCCCTTAACAAACCATCAAGTCAAGAGCATGAAGCAAAGTACTTCAAGTCTTGCAAGAAAACAAATTCCAACCCAGACTGATATACCCTGTAAAACTCTTTTTCAAGTTTAATGGAGAAGTGAAATACTTCCATGACAAAGAACAACTAAAGAATTTCATGACAACAAAGCCAACCCTATACAGACTACTGAAAGATAATTCTAGAGAGGGATCAAAATGACCACAACTCCATAAATGAGAATGAAAAAAACCTACCAAACAGGGAAACAATTAAACACAGGACAAAAAGAGGTATATAATAGCAGTCTTTCAATTATTCTTTTGTACACTGCAGCAAAATATTTCCATCAGTATACTCTACAAATGGATTTCTCCTGCACCCTATGAGTCATGATTATGTCTGGGTCTACAGGGTGGCTATCAAGGAAATAGCAGCAGCTCAGTCCCACAAGTGACCCCTGGCCACCAGTAAGCATCATGGACACTGTCCAGGACCACCACATACTAGAACTTTCTGCAATATCCTATCCCCAAACTGTTAGAAGTCTTGGTCATATACTTGTCATTCCAGTATTTTTGTTATGTTTTATTCTTAGTAATTCCTTACTATCATGAAAACTTTTTCTTACTTGATTTTTTTGTATATATTAACCTAATCAAATACTGTGTAAGTACTCTGAATTGATCAGAGATTCGTACATGTGATACACTACATTCTGGCCTCTTAGTTGGACTCACAATTTAATTTTAATTTTTGAATATTATTTTGAAATATTTCACTTGTGAATTAATTAATGTTTAATTAATTTTCTGAATATTATTTAATTTTCATTTTTGTTTTACGATGTATACTGTTTCTTTGATTTACAATCTACTTATAAGACATGGTATGATATTTTCTCCTAGTATTAGAAACTTTAAGAAGTGTATTTCCATTTCCATTTTCCATTGATTTTATATTAGCTCTTCCTTGTCTTTTACACACATGCACACACACATATATTATATATACATATATGAAAAAGTATGTATGTAACCTGACATAAGATTGATACTGCTTTGTAGAAATCTTCAATGACCTTTTAAATGGGTTTGTCTAATATTATATTTTACATAGTCCTGCATAACTACCATTCTGAGAGCTCTTTATTCTTTATCCAGGACCATAGAGCTACTTCTCTTGCCCTCTGTAATATGCTCTTTGTCATTTTCTATATGCTGTGTCTGGAGGCTTTAGAATACTTGTAGTTTGTGTAACTGGAATATATTTTACATTTATTTCTCAACAGTATGTTCACTAAATATAAAATTCAATGAAGAAAGATTTTTTTCAGACTTTTGAATAAATAAGTCTAGTTTTTTACCCACTTGCTCTTTTTTTTCTAATGTAGAATAAGGTGCTATTTAATTTTGTTCTTCCATAGCTAATATTTTTTCTACGTGTAAAAAAAAATGCTTTAATGATTTTTTTCTTACAATTAGTTTTAGACAATTTCAGTTTTGTGTATCCTAGTACGTTTTATTCATATTTCTTGTGCAAAAGGTTCATTTTTCTTGGAAATGTGGTGCTATAATTTTAACTAAATTCAGAAATTTTAAATCTTTAAATATTTATTGCCTACCCCCTTCTACTTTGAGAATTCTAATTACATGAATATAAGTTTCTTGATTCTGGCACTGAGTGAACTATTACATGACTGATCTGTAAACTCTTTCTTCTTCATGTTTATGTTAGACAATTTTTATTGTTATTTTCATTTAAGTTTGTAAATAATTTTCATAATATGCAATCTATTATTAGTCTCATGTTATGTATTCATTTCAGAACTATTTTTCTAAAATTCACTCTGTCTACGTCTTATATCTTTCACATTTCAATATTTGTCTCCAATTTTTAGTTTGCTATATAATTATTATTGATTTTCAATAAAGTTAATAATGAAAAAAAAGGTTCCAGTTGTATGCATCTGGCAGAGTGAGTTGGTCTTTCGCAACTTGAAGGTGGAGCCAGCAAGGGTACAGAAGCAAAGTGAAGCAACTAATAACTTAGTCTTGAAAGAAGACAAAGTTCATGCAGCCTTCAAGAACAAGATGAGAAGTTTTAGCTGTGGGCCAAAGGGAATTAGAGAAACATTGCTCTTTGAGTCTTGCTCCAGCTTCTCTATCCTTTTGCAATTGATCTTTTCACAATTAATCTTGCCACTATGCACTATGGAATGCTGGGAGTGGAGTACCCATGGATATGTCTACATATGTGCATGAACACAACCATTCGTAAAAGAGGGGGGAGGAGGCTTTGCTCACTGTGTCTACCACTCAGTAGCCCTCTCAACCCAGCTTCCCCCACCACCATTCCACACTCTCCGAGGTCACTGCTAGCCTCCTGGGTAACACCTCTGCCCAGCTTTCCTCTGCCCACTCTCCTTGACGCTGCAAGTGCCTTTGTCTCCTCTTCTTTGAAACTCCCAGCTGGGGGGAATCATGAACTTAAACCCTGAAGGCTCCTTTCTACACCATCGACACCATCTGCCATCTTTCTCTTTCTCTAGTACTTGCTCTTTTCCTCCATTCTTTCAATGTTCAATTCTTTGGTTTTTCCATGCTCAGCTTCCACAACAATATCTCATTTTCCTGCTTCATGTTCCAAACAGCAGCTCCTTCAAGCCTATGATAACATGCAGTGCTGTTATTTTTGTCTTCCTTCACTAATTAAAACTATGTTTTTCCAAAGACTCCCCTAAAATACTGTGTAGCTAGTGTCTTGATGGAACCACAAACCCTGCTTTATACCCGAGTGGCACAAGCACTTGCTATGTGTTGCTGGAACAGCAAGAAGAATATCTATAGTAACACCTGAAAGAAAGATTAAGAAGCACTTACTCTGCCTTAAAATTCAGCTTTTGGCCAATTTTAAAAAATTTTTTTTTGTTTATTTTTTCTTTTTTTCTTCACATTCTGTAGGGATTTAAACTTTAACATATCAATACTTGGTGGAAAATACCTGTTCCATGCTATGTTGAAGATGTTTGATATTCAGACAGACAGTGAGATTAAGCTCAACTGTCTATGTTATAGGGTAATAATATCATTAAGCTTCTCTGATGGAGGGTTAACAACTTAAGTTTGCAGACCAAAAGTTAGAGAAAAAGAAGGGCTGCAAGGACAGCCAACACTTTAGCCCTAGCCTTTCAAGGTCAGTGAGGACTGAGGACATAATAGAACCTGTACTGTAACAGCATGTAACTCAGTTCTGTCCCAAATTTTCTGATCAAGATTATGGGGCCACAGAGGAAAGTGATCAATGATGTAGAGTGTGCCTCAGGAGAGTCACATGGAGAGAAAACATTCTCTCAGGCTTTCACAGAGAGCAAACTGGTCAAGAACTGGCCATGACTCATCCACATGGCTGACACTGACAAAGGATTTGCAAACTGTGGTACAGGGTTACAGCATAAATCCTGAGGGGATTTGACTGACCTTGTCAGATACAAAAGTTACATTTCTAGTTATATAGGTCTTGCTTTACCTTGGTCTTGCTCATCCAGCAGTAAAGTATAAAAATGAAGTATAAAATGTAAAGCCACATTAATATGTTGAGCTATAAAAGGCTCAAGTCAACAATTTCTGACATTGTCAGTCCTACAGATAACCCACTACTATTATGGACTACTGGACTATATTGAATTATTTTGCTGAATTCATGCACCTACAATATTTAAATGGCAATGGAATACTCATCTCTGACAAAGCTAAACAAAAAAGGGAATACGAATGAAGGACCATTTTGCAACTGTATATACAAAATAATTAGGATAGATATGCAGCTACTTTCTCTTAATTCAACGAGAAGAAAGATTTGTACTAAGAGTGTTTGGACAGGATATTATGTCTGCATCTTGTACTATGAATAACCACTACAAAGACAACAATATGCAATGTATTAATTAATGAAATTGTCCTACTAATGGTTTTGAAAGTGTCTCATTCCTATTTGTTTCTCAATAAAATTAATTTTAAAAAATTAGCTCTTGGGCCAGGGAGATAGATGGGTGGTCTTAGTGCCTGCCTGGCAAGCACAAGGACCCAACTTCGATCCCCTGGTATTGCATGTTGTGCAGCCTCATGCCATGATGGCCACCGACTATGGGTGCAGTGGGGGATGCC
Source organism: Octodon degus (assembly GCF_000260255.1). NCBI lineage: Eukaryota > Metazoa > Chordata > Mammalia > Rodentia > Octodontidae > Octodon > Octodon degus. The sequence goes on along the minus strand of NW_004524604.1, from coordinate 6,697,971 downwards.
TGCAATCCCAGCACTGTGGAGGCTGAGAAAGGAGCATCACTATGAGTCCAAACTGCATAGTGAGACCCTGTACCAAATAAATAAAAGATTAAAAATTAGCAATAAAAGAAATAAATTCAGCTTTTACATGGTTGTTCCTCAGCTTCCTCAGCTGTACACTGGGTATAGCAGAAATCATCTCCTACACCACAGAGAGGATCAGATGAGATAATACATGAGACAAACATAGCCAAGTATTTAAAACATACCTAGCTTTCAAAAGATGCTAACTGCAAGAGTCACTATAGCACATTATTATACTAAATTAAAATTATTTACTTGTCTAACTGCAGTAGTAGAATATGAACACTTCAAAGACAGAAGCAGGCTCATTCAATATTCTGTACCAACTCTTATCACAGGGCACGGAACAGGTGTGAAACTTGATCAAGTGGAGTGCCCCGGTGAGAATAAATGGAGAATGAAATAAAAGTGATATTGATCTGGAAGTATATTACAGCTCCCCTGCCCAGGCAGAAGTGTAATCCTTCAATTGCAAAACTACTAGAAAACCAGAAAGATACAAACACAACACGAACTTCAACTACCCAGAAAGCTGCCAAATCTATAAATGCTAGAGGCAGAATATCCAGTAGAAGGTGACTTTCTCAAACAGAGGATAATAGAAGAAATGAGAACTATAATAATAATTCAGACTAATAAGAAAAACCTATCTGCAAATGCAAAATATCTAAGAGTGTAGGTTGAGTTAAATATAACAGAGATAAAAAAATATAACAGAGATTTAGCTCATAAACATCATAAACTTCTATATATTTATTTTTTTTCTTCTGCCACTAATTTTTTCCTACTTTAAAATTTGGGGACAAGTGCAAGGGCCTGAGTTCAACCCCCGGTTCTGCAAAAATTAAATTAATTAATTAATAATAAAATAAAATTAACTTTCACAAAATAAATTTCCCTTTATTTTTTTTTTTTTTTTTTTTTTTTTTTTTTTTTTTTTTGTGGAACCGGGGATTGAACTCAGGCCCTTGCGCTTGCCAGGGGAAACGCTTATTCCACTGAGCCATCTGCCCGGCCCAACATATATATTCCTTAAGAAATAATAATATCTTATTCTCTCTCTCTCTCTCTCTCTCTCTCTCTCTCTCTCTCTCTCTCTCTCTCTGCACAACCCACAGTTTTTTACCTAGGAACCAGTTAATATTTACTGACTGGCTACATAAAAGGAAGAAACAGAAAAGGAATTATAAATAGAAGAGAAGGGGCATGTGAGTGCCAGTTTGCAGTGAAATCTGAAAAAAGCCAGTAAAATTGTAGATATTCTAGAATACACAAAGAAAACAATTTAAGAAGCCCAAGAATTACATTCTGGCAGATTAGGAGAAGGTGGTACAGGAATCAGCTGTTCTGCAAAGGCACTGGTTTCAAAAGCAAGAAGATGGCCAGAGTTCAGATTTATGGAGGCAGGTATTTGGTGAAACATACAAATGGATAAAGCCTGACAGTGGCTCCAAGGACAACTCTGGAGCTCAGGAGAAGCAATCAGAGGAGAGAATTGGTGCCACGTGTATCACAGAGGAACCCAAAGAGAGAGTGGAATTTCCTGAAGGCGCACGTGGTCAACCATGTAAAATGAATCAGCATCAACTGAATGTAAGAAAGGAACAGAGAAAACCATTCTAACTTGGAGAGAGAAAATTCTGGAGTTTTATAGAAGCAGTGAAGATATCATGAAATGCTGAGACATCCAAAAGCCTTTACAAGAGAAGAGAGTGCATGGGGACCACTTTCAGGAAATAGGATGCATTAATAACCTTCCTGAGATACAATACCCAACTTGCATAATTTAAAGGAGGACAGGCTTATTTTGTTCATAATCACTGTCCATGGTGGGATAGCTTGAAGGCAGGAATGGCATGGCAGAGGGACATAGAGGAGGATGGCATTTCACATCGTGGTGGCCAAGAAGCAGAGAGAAAAGGTGGACACTGGGGAAGGAGATATCCACTTCCTAAAAATGCCTGAACCAGTTCCATCACCCTCCCACATCCCAAAAGTCCCCGCTCAAACACATGAGGCTTTGGGAGGCCATTCTCTATCTAAACATAACAGAGCCCTGAAGAGTAAGGCTACTTAACACCTGTTAGTAATGAGAACTGATTTATCTAGTGAAGTGATCCCACAAGAGGGTCCAGCTGTGAGACAAAAGAGACTCAACAACCTCTCAGTCTCAGCTAAAAGTCAGAACGGTTAGCCAGGCAAAAAGAAACTGCTTACACCTTTTCTTTTCCTTCTCCTTACTTCTTTTTGGCCAGTTCATCTTCCTTTACATTCCTCATCCTTTCTCAACTGATCTGTCATAAATGCTTGCTTTCCACAGTAAGGCAGCTTTCCAATGTTTCCATGGTTATTGCACAAAGATCTCACACACTTTGCTCTCAAGTGGATATTAACCTTGACAGGGTCCCAGCAAGCTCCAAGGCAGCACTAGGGATACTTGGCCTTCCTGTACTCTACCACAGGGGTTCATGGTTCTTCCTCTTAGGTTCACACTGGCAGAATCTGCACAACACAAGTGGGCTTATTATCTGCATGATAATCTGGAAAATCCCACAATTTAGACCTCTGAGCACAGAAAAATATTTTTCCTGCCCTGCCAAGCTCTCTCTTCCTATTTGTAAGCTATTGCAGGACCCAGACTTATGGGACTTGGGTAGCCCAAATTGGTGTTGCCAGGTTGGCAGGGAATTGCAAGAGGCCTCTGCTCAATAGCAGAATGGGGTGCATGCCCTCCACACCCCACCCTGCTTTGGGCCTCCACAGTCCTAAGAGCAGGGCATTCAGGAAGAACACTTGCCTGTGCAGGCACCATTCAAGCCATGGCATGTGCAGCGCAGTGCCTGGGATCTGGCGAGGGAGACCCTGCATATGGGCCAGATGCTATAGCAACAGGTGATTTTACAAAGGATGGTTTGCTGCAATGCTATAGTTATTGCTTGTGTGTTGGCTTCAATTACTGACATCCTAACCAGTGCTTGTAGAAGAAGGTATTTCTCATCGGTAAGTCTCTTCATGCTTCCTCTGATTGCCTCCTCTAAGAATCTGGGTCTAGATTTTCAAATTAAGACAGAAGAATGATTTTTAGTATCAGTTCCTTCTAAAAGGACCTGGGACATCAGATATTATGATCCCTTTTCTCCATTGTTGGTTACTAGGTAGCTAATAGATACTAATCTCTCCAAACGGGGAAGACACGTGGATGTTCAGAATCAGTTATTTAAAATACTTCTTTCTCGAGTTTTCTTGGCCTTCCTGCACCCTACTACAGCTGTCCCTGCTGGGACACAGCAGTTTTACCAGGGACATGGTCCCTTTTTAGCCTGACTAAATCCAGACCTGATGTCTTATGGGGCTGCTGACATCTAGCCCTAATAGTAAGTTATACCCCAATATTCATTCTCAGTCTCATTTTTCAGTAGTCTGCCTGCACAAATAAACAAGTAGCGGAGGGAAGCTCAGAAATTTTGCTTCTTCCCCAGGCTGACACAAGCCCTGTTGGCTGATAATGCATTCAGCAGCCACCTAGTCAGCAATGCAAAATGGTCTACAGGTTCAAAGCTCTGATGCATTAGAATATAATTTGGCTGGAGCTTCTCTCTCTATTATAGAGAACAAATGCATTTTTGAATGACTTGAAGAAGAGGTCATGCTATTACTTATGATGGGGAAACTCAGAGAGGGTCAGAGAGGAAACATAGTTCAGATAAGTCCCTGGAAAGGATATGTGCTCTTTGGAATCTAATCTTATTTTTTAGGTCCCTCTCGCACTTTCAGGGCAGGGAACTTGGCTGCCACCTGGGCCCTATTTTCAACTTGTTATGAAAATCTCAGACAACTGCTCCATCTCTTGTGGCCCCAGTTCCCCCATCTCTATGGCACCTATCCTAGGCTAACGGGTACTTTGAAGAAGGGTGTTGCTTTTGCTGCCAATGTTGTACTGATGAGGGTTTATGTCTCAAGATGCTAAGCTGGCCCATTTCCTAGAGTTCTGTGATAGCAGGCAACTCTAGGTTTTCTTCTTAGCTGTGTCATGCTAAAAAGAGGACTGTGTGCTTAAACCCAGGCATCTCCTCAGTCTTTTCTTCTGCCTGTTTTATATATGCACTCAAGTCAGTAAGAGAACCAATTTAAGTTCTTTACTGATGAGCTCAAAGTCCTGCTCCTCACAACCACTCACACAGTGTATCTAAAGAGAGGGCAAATATGCCTTAAATATTCTTAGCCAAACTTTACAAAGAAAATGGCTTGGCATTGGGTTCTATTTGCAGTCTACCCTGTCCTAATTAAGCTAGGTGAAAGGGGGATTGGGAAATTTGTATAATTGCATGAAAAAAAATCAATCTCCCTTATTTTGACAGGCTTGGAAGACATTGAGAGAAATCATTATAGAGGAGAACTTTCTTCTCTTTTCCCTACATTCACATGTACTGTATATGTGCTATAGGACCAGCTGCCTTCCAGACCCAGGACCTTGCAACCTTTGCTGATGTGCATGGCAGAGGCCTTATGATGTCCTGCAAGGACTAGCCTAGCCCTCTGTGTGTGTAGCCTCTCAATCCTCGGAACAAGTCCTGGCTCCACACACTCAGCCTGCACCCAGCCTTTTACTGTAGAAATGGTCACAGTCCATCTGCTGTACAAATACACAGCACATAACCCTCAGCGTTTCCATCAAGAATTCATCCCAACTAGCAAACAGCAGGCCTTTCTCCTTGGAGAGGACGGATGAATGTGATCCTTATAGGTCCAGCCCCTGAGTGAGGCCCTTCCTGGGCAACCAATGGAGTCTGTGAAGCCAGTGGGCCAGTGGTGCCTTGGCAGTTCTGGACCCAATGCAGAAGCAAAAAAGGCCAAGCCTCAGCCTCCGTTGTCTCAGCTACAGTTCTTCCATGACACTGGACAACCCCATTGGGTAACAAGTATGGAAACTTGAGTGGAAAAAAGACCGTGAATCACTTTCAAATACCCCACCCATCACTCCAGTGCACAGCTCCTGAGTGTCCCCATGCTTCCTCCTTGTGTCTACTGTTTGTACATTCAGTTTGTGTGTGTGTGGTAAACTTCCTAAACAGTCCGCCCATGCAGTCTTGCACATTTCTTAATTTTTTTTTCACTAATGGTCAGGTACTAATCTGTTATTAGGGAGGATGCAGAATTGAATATTTTAAAATTTTGTATGGCTTTTCCCCAGGCTTGGTTATTACTAAAGAGATTTAAAAGAGCAAAACTTAAAACTTGAATGTTATGTGCATGCATAAGATATATTTGGAGGAGTCTAAAAACCCTGTGACCACATCTCTCAGAAAAGAACTGGAGGCGGAGCTAAGGATCCAGGTAAAACCTCTGCCATCCTTGGTGAAGGAGGAGATCCAGCCCATTATTGTCATATTCAAAGAGACACCCCTCTGTCTTAGAAAAAAAAAAAAAAAAACTCTATTTTGAAGCCTAGACAAACTTCCCTATTTTGAAAGTTAGTCTTCACTGAGACAGCTGTTGGGAAAATAGTTCTAATAGTCTAGCATGCAGACTTTTCAATGTCTCTTCAACCTGCTTCATTGTCCCCCTCTTTCACCTGGTCTTTGAAGTGTCCTTGCTCTCCATTGGCTGAATTCAGTGCAAGCACACAGATCCCACATTCATACTGTGGCTGACCAGGTAGATTCCCTCCTCCTCCACCTTCATTGCTCTGTCCTTTAAGACATATTCTTTTCTGTAACTCACTCAGTCCTTCTTAGGGTTTCCATTCACTTCTATTATCTATCTTTACTTTCTTCCCTACTAACATTTACTCAGTGCTTACTCATTCCTTATTCATTTATTCATTTTTCTGTTTTTTGTTTTGTTTGTGGTACTGGGGATTGAACTCAGCACCTTGCGCATGCCAGGCAGGTGCTTATGCCACTGAGCTGTTTCCCTGGCCCCAGTACTTACTCATATATCCTCCTTTTCCTGGGGAGTGACACCATGTGCAATTTAAACTTAAGAACAACTATGAACAGTGCCATTGCTGTCTGTTTTGCAAACAGAAAATCCAGGTATTCACAGAGGGAGTAATGTGCCCAAGCTTACAGGGCCAGACCATCTGAGAGCCCACATGCTCAGGTTCTAGCCTCTGTTCTTGCCCCACTCCATATTTTTTCATTAACTTCATTTCCCTCAAACTCTTACTTATATCTAACATCCTTACATTATTTGTTAGATAATAATTATTATTAAATATTATTATTATTAAATATCTTTCTCAATTTTCCATTGTCTTTTCCTCCCAATGGTGCCAAATTTTGTTGTGCTCTTCGTGTAGGCCCAAGATACAAGTAGAGAATTATTTCCTGGTCCTCCCTTCCTGCAGTTCACATCATTATAAAGGAGGGTACAAGCTGGGAAAAATGACCCTGGACTGTGTGTTTAGAAGGGAGGTGATTTCCTACTTGTCTCCATCTGTGGCTCCTGGGTCAACCTTGTCAGTGCTCATCCCAAAAGGCTAGTGAACTGTTACCCAATATCTTTGTAAGATGGAGAGAACCCCTGTGTGTAAGCATCAGACTGTCTCACTAGTGTGAGAAATGGAACAAGAAAACAGGATCCAAAACGTGCAATAGATATTGTGAGCCGGGGAAATGACTGTACAAAAGAAAAGACAAACCGCAATGGGGGAAAGAAAGGGAAAAAGAAAAAAAAATGTATACACAAGATAGTTAAGGTAAGTTTTACAGCAACCTTAACTTAGTTCTTGAAAAGAATGTTCTATGCTAATATGGCTTAAACTATTGTACCGTATCTTGTACTCCGATTAACTAATAGGAAAACAATAATATGCAATGTATCAACTTTTGAAACTGTCCTACTAACCTGTTTTGAAACTCGTTTTCAGTATTTTTCTCTTTAAAATAAAAAAGGAAGTAGTGACAAAAAAGATCATATATGACTACACATTAATGTCCAGTTGTGTTAGTCAATTTATAGGAAGAGGGAGGGAGGGAGGGAGGGAGAGAGAGAGAGAGAGAGAGAGAGAGAGAGAGAGAGAGAGAGAGAGAGAGAGAATCATACTCATGTAGACTCTATCACTGAGCTACACCCTCAGCCTCTTGCTTATTTATTTACTTATCTATTTATTTTTTGAGATAGACTCTTGTTAAATTGCCTAGACTGGCCATCTCCTGCCTCAGCCTCCCAAGTAGCTGGGATTGCAAGAATCCACCAGCATGCCCAGCTAGTATACTTCTTTCCTATGAAATGTAACTTTTATTCTTCAGGGAAATGCAGTGTTCTCTGCCGAGCAAATGCTTTTATTTCGCGCTCCAAAAATAGCAAACTTTGCTAAGCTGTTCAACATAAAACAGCAATGTGTGGAGTTGGTTTTGTTCTATTGACATCACTATCTGCGTGTTCTTACCGCCATCGCAGCGATGGCTGCAGACGTTGTTACTATTAAAGGATCAGTGAAGGAGAAGGCGCGCTTGTGGGAAGAGCACCGCGTTTCCAAAACTAAAACCCTTATAGAAATCTCGCTCTTCTGCCCCCCAACTATAAACTCAAAAGAAAATGGTTGGCTCCAGAACAAGAGAAAAGTATGTATTTAAAGTGCATATTTAGGAGGCTAAACTTGAAGGAAAGTATTTCTAACTGAAGATAAATATGCATGTGGACACACACGTCCTTTGCTTCTCGGGCCCTGGAGCCTGCAGCCACCCCACCGGTGCCGTCGCCCATGGGGTAACGAATTCGCTGCCTCGGATCTATGACCAGCGTCCAGTCTGCCCGGCCCTGGCCCCGTCCCCAAGGCCAGCCGGGTCTGAGTGTCTCTGCCTGCTCAGCCTCGTGCTTAATGCATTCATTAAACAGGGAGGCTGGGGATGGCTTCCTATGTTTCTCATTATTTAAAAGAACAAGTTAATCTCCCCTTTGGGGGGCAGCAGGGGGACCAAGCACCGCACTTGATCGTCTTAAACAGCCCTGTGCCCGCTCTCCCTTGTTGACAGGTCTGCTTTCATAATTTTATTGTCGTGGCTCTGGAGCAAATTTTAGAGGGGCAGAGCGAGTTGACGGAAGGGTGGAAATGAGGGGGAGGCGAGGCCGGGAGAGAACCGGAGGGGGAGGGAGGAAATCAAGCCATCTGATGTATGGGAGCCTTTTATCAGATATACCTCCTTTCCCTTTCGAGTGCCCATCATATCACGCAAACTGCTCCTGAAGAGCCCGCCGTTTAGCCTCTCCCCTAATTAAATGTGCACTTCATTAATGTAAATTGGGGGTTTAATGCTCTTGTTGAAATTCTGAAGAAAGTGCTATGGCCTTGCGAAATGCTTAAGCATCATTGCAAATTAGATTAGGGACCAAGAAAGGCAGTAAAATTAGAATGATAATGGCTGATGTGGCTTCCTGACAGGCATGACTATTCAGGGATCAATGGAACGGAGCGCGTTTCCCGGCCCGGAGCGAAAGGCAGGGACAAACGTCAGCCTACAGATGTGGCTTTTGGAAGCACTTTCAATTAGTTTAATTTGGTAAATGGTGGGGATTTAGAGGCTCTCCGCCAGTCATACAAGACAAGAATACATTGAAATGTTTTTCAACTTTTTAACATAAGATAGGATTGGCTTTCGATTTGCATTTCTCGAACGAGATGGAGGGGGCGGGGCGGACGGGAGGGCGGCGCGGGGGAAGTTTCCAAAGTGTTTGACCAAGGCTGCTTTTGAAAATGGAAATGACTTTTATAAGCTTGCACTGAAGCCTTCTAAAGAGTGGGAAAACGCTGAAGGAAGTCGCCCTTGTGGCTCTCAGGAGGCCTCCGCCGGGCGGGCGCGGGGCCCGTGTGGCCGCAGCCGCGCGGGGGCGCCGACGGGGACCCGGCTCGGCGGAGGGTGCGGCGCCTGGGCAAGGGACGACTTCCCAGCCCCCGCGCCCCTCGCGTCCGCCCTAAGGGAAGCACTGTAAATCGCACCGCCCAGGTGTCGCGGAGGGAGCTGTTCCCAGCCTCTCCGGCCGCAAGCGGCGGCGCCAGGCGTGGAGCGCACGGGCCCCGGGGTCGCAGCCGCCGCGCCAGCTCTCGCGCGCCTTTTCCTTGCTACTCTCCCTCTGCCCCCTACTGCAGACCTCGGGGTCCTCGCTGGGCTGGGATCTGGAGCCCCGGCCGGCGCGGACAGAACGGCTCCGCACGCAGAGCCGTGAGCGCTGCGCTGCGCCGCGGCCGCGGACCCGGTGCGTCCTGGACGCGGGGGCTCGGCCTGCGCCCCTCCGGAGCGCGTCGGCCTCCCAGTGAATGCGGAGAAAGAAGACGGTGCACAGCGGCAATCCCGCGGACCTAGTCCCCGCGCCGCTCTGTCCTTCGACCTCGCGGTTCTCAGCTCGTGTCTCGCCCACTCCAGTGAGCCGCCAGGCAGCGTACGCGTGGAAATGGACAGTCCCTTGGCCACGAGGACGGGGCCCCGTGTCCCAAAGGGACACCAGGGAGCTCCAAGAGCAGGAAAAATAAGGCAGGGCTAGGATGAGCTCGGGAAGTGGCCTGCCCTGCTACTGGCTTGGTGGCAGGAGTTTTCGGTTGCACTAGGAGGAACAAACCACGAGTGCAACAAGCAGATCCGAGGCTGAGGGGCTTCAGGAGGCCCCGCTTCGTAAAGCTGCTGTCCTGCCACAGAACATCCGAATGAGGAGAAACAAATAAACGATTTCATTTATGTTAATAAAAATAAAAACAGTAACACCTAATATTTGTGTAGTTCTTTGCTGTGTTCTAAGAACAGGATTTCAATAGCTCATTTGCTCTACAGCAAAACATGTGGAGGAAGAAAAGCATGAATAATTCCTCTTGTTTTATAAATGGGGAAAATAAAGTTCAGAGGCATCCCGTTACTTTCCAAGAACCAGGAGGAATACACCCTTCAGGCTGAATTAAAATAAAAATCTTATTTTTCTAATAACATTATATGATTGCAAAATTGATAGATGGTTCTTGTGAAATTTTACAATATATAAACAAGAATGTGCATAGCAGTAATTACCAGAAATACTTTTAAAATCTCCTTTCCTATATCCTTTGTATATAGATGGATAATAAAAAATACAGTAAAGCTAACACATACTGAGTTCTTACCATGGAGGAAGAGTCTTGGACACTGCATTTATTTCTCAGAACAACCCCGTCAAGTAAATGTAGTTTACAAAACAGGAAAATGAGGGTTAGAGAGGTTCAGGATGATTCTTTTTCCCAAAAATGTAATCAAAGTGATTACATAAGTGGGTGTCTTTTTTTTTTTTTTTCACAGAATATCCTTTCAGAACACCATACCAGGCACATCTTCGCACCTTATCAAGTTTCACGGCCATATACATTTCATTGCATGTAAGCACTGTAATCTAATGAGCAAGTCCCCTACCGAGTGGCTGTCAGTGCCTACCCCCAAGCTGCTCATCTCTGTAGGGTCACCTCCAAGCAGAAGGCCTCGAGTGATGCTGTTCGCAGTTTTATTGCCTGCATTATGGGCACCGTGTAAACCCGGTAGCTGATGGGCTGATGGGCTGATGGGTGATGGGAGTCCAGATCCTTCACACAGAGTTGGCAAGATCCGTTTCCAGTTTGTGACCAGGGCTTCAAGCAAACCCATTTCTAGGCCTCTTTCTGCTTTTCTAGATATGCAGAGAACTGCCTGTAGCTATAATCTGGATCCCCAAACAATAATGGCAGGACTGTGCTATGAGATGAGCCAGAACTGTTTGTTTCTTTCCTTCCTGTCATTCCACAAGCATGTGACCAAACAAGAGGCGAACAAGCTAAGCAAGTTGGACCTCATGCCCTCAGGAAGCACAGAGACCTGTGTGGAAGTCACAAGAGAGAGAGTGACAAAGACTGTGATGGTTGCTGTGATGGAAACCATCACATGATTCTTCCATGGCTAGGCACACTCTGTGCTCACCAACCTGATGAGCCATTGCAGGTTGTGGCAGAAATATCCCCAGACATCGAAGGCCATTCTAGTGTCACTCAGGCAGAAGGGATGGGGTGGGGCACTCACAGCCCTCAGTTCTCATGGGGAGCCCCTCCCTATACCACCTTCTCCAAATCCTGTTTCTCCTCCTTCGTGTTCCTAAACACCCTGTGAGTGAATGACTATGTCTCTCCACCTTCTGAATTCAGGATTCCAGGGCAATTGCTTTTGTATTTTCATATATTCTGTCTAGCCTTTTGTCCACATAGACCATTATTAAACTGTCTTCCTATTACCCAGTTTGAGTCTGAGATCTGATTCTTGCTAGGATGTTAGCTCATTCAGCACATTCAGACAGAAGAGATGGAGCACAATTCTCCAGCTCACACTGCCCTCCCTGGGGTTGACACTACCTGGGGCCATCTGAGGAAGGAGAGCACAAACCCTGACTCCAGTAGAAGCACCCACACTCCAGACTGGCTCCCGTCCCTCACTGGCACAGTGATCTCAATGGGACATTACTCTTCTGGCACCCGTTAGAAATGTTAAATTCCATTTCACTTTAATTTGCAATAAATGTGCCTAATTTTATTTTTAATTTCCTAAATAGATTGATTTGGCAAAGCCACTTCACCAGCTCAAAGGTTATGTCCCTGATTGAAAATGCTAATATCGAATTCATTTTCTCAAACGCTGATTCTCTAATTTTGTGAAATTACTCTTTTTTAGATAAGATTCAGAGAACTGTAGAGATGGGAAATTTGTTCAACATGAGGCCAGGAGCCCGGACAAGGTTAAAAGTCTTGCTCAACAAAACACATCTTGCTAATAACTTCTTTCCATTCCACAAGAACCTGGGATTCCTAGATCCAAGCTGCTGATGCCTAGGCTGGAAAGGGATTGTTTCCTAAGAATGAGCCTTTATATTTCATGAAGCTTTCTTGCTTGGCACTCAAACTACTTTCAGATGTGTTACCAGGTTTGGCCACTGTGTTCTGAGAGAGGGATAAAATAAATAAAGAGTCTCATAAGAAACCACTAACAGTAGTAGCAGCTTGCTGGGAGGAGAAACGAAGAACACTGAGAGGGAGAATCACTTCTAACAAGTTAATTTGCAACCTATGACAGTTATGATATTTGAATCTATTACCTATTTTAAAAAATAAAGCAATTGATTCAGAAAGCAAGGGGAGTAGGCAACCGCTGAACTCTGCAGCAGTGAGGCGTTGCCCCTCTACTGCTTCTTGTGGGTACCCTAGGTGTGGTAGGGAATAAGGACACTGTTCTAGACTACAGAGTTTTTGCCTCCTAGAGAAGACAGAAATGTGCAAAACAGTGGTAAGCCATCAAGGAATGTGTGGAGCATCAGGGTAATGGGTAATGGGAGAGCAGAGAGGGAGGGGTGGCCATGTCAGCTCCATGGGGCCCAGTGGTTTGTAGGGATGGTTGGGATTGAGGAGGGAACTGTCTCAGCCAGGGTTGGAGGAATTCAGGATGACACAAGCACTTTTCTGCTGGTACCACCAACCTTGGGTCCCCTCCTAGCAGTGGCCCGAGGATCCCCTGCCTGCTTCATTGCAGTCACATTTGCCATGATAATGCCTTACATGCATTGTCGTTTTGGTTTTTAGCAAGTCTTTTCAAATAAACTGTTTCCTTGAGCTTTACAATAACATATCCCACTGGTAGAGGTGAAGAAGCCAACTCAACAAGAACAGCAGGCTTCAGTGGGGGATGAAAAGCAGTGATCATTTTACAGAGGAGGAAACCGAGGCCTTGGAAGCCTGCTCGACATTTCTGTAGGAAGAGAGCAGAGCACAGAGCCTGAGTTCCACTTGTCTCACATACAAAGGGACAAAACCAAACCTGTCTTCAGGTCTGTATGTTGACTGTATCCAAAAAGACTAGAGAGCACAATAAATCTCCACTTGCCTTGTGTGCCTTTATGTTATGCCTTTGTGTACCAGTTGAATGTCTGTGTGCTAGCTCCTTTCTCAGATGGTGTTGAAAGAAAAAAGGATGCTTTTATGACTCTCACTTACCTGACCGTGTTGTGTTTTGTTCACTGGTTTGCCTGTCATTGTGTGTCTACTGGATATGACCCAGTAGCTCACACTGTAAGTGAGGCTGCCATGGGACAGTAGGAGGTTTCAGTAGTCACTGCCTGTCATTCATAAAGAGCACTCTGATAAAAGGGTCTGGTAAATATTTGCAGGTATTTTTTTAAAGAGAAAAATCAGGTACATACTAAGCAGTAGTTGGTGCTATAAAGCTGTAAAGGACTAGGACAGGCACAGCACTCATAGCTGCAGATGGTCAGCCAAACAAATAGGAAGAAAAGAACTCTGGGACATGTTACCTTGCATCGCCTCTATGAAATACGCAAGGAATTTCACTTTCCACGCAGCACCATGTCCCGCAAAGTATGTGCTTAGCTCTCCCAAACCACCCCTCACACTTGTACCCAGCACCTCAGCCCCAGAACCCAGCTGGACTTGCATGATAGGTGTGGCCCTATAGCTCACTCTCACTTCTTCAAGCTGTTAAAGCAGCTTAAACCTCATAAGAACATTAACATTTGGGTGCCAATAACAGATTGACCTTTATTCATAAAGTGCAAATAGTTGGAAGTTGAACAGATTGGTTGCCAACGATTGCCTTTTATGTGCAGTTTGAGGCTTTGATTTCTCTCCCCTTTCTTCCTTTAATCTGACATCACTGGCTTGAATAGGGTTTGCAGTCTAAGTAAACAGCTCTGGGGAGGCCTCTGCTTTTGTAGCACAGTTTGCTTGTACAGAAGGGAAGAGATAGGAGCATGCCTTTAAAAGATTTGCCTTTGGAACTAAACAATTTAAGAATAGACTGGAAACCCCCAAATTGAATGGAGCTGTTGGGAGTGCTCTGAACTGGACTGGAACTGAGTCTTTTACATGTGGGACTATTTCTTCCAAGTCCGTCACATAGACAGTAAATAAGAATGTAAGGATTTGTGTTAACTCCTGGGAAAGTTGGCTCCATGACATACACAAAAGGGAAGCTCCGAAGTCCCTGCAGCCTAGGGATTTGCCATGGGGCCCACTTGCTGCTCTCTCCTAGGTGGCTCTTGGTGCCTCCACGTATGGTTTGTGGAGGATACTGAAGCCTTTCCAACACATGATGTCTCTTCATAGCATCCTAAGGAAAATCCCAGAAGCAGACTTCTTAAGAAACTCTCCAGCAGGGTGCTCACTTCTAGATCTTTCCCTCTTGTTTTACCTCAACAGTGCTTTACTTTCAACAGCACAGCCTGTGCTTCCCAGCAAACAGAGAGGCCTGGAGGCCCTCATAGCTGGTGCACCCAAAGGGAAGGCCTCCAGCAACTACTGTGTACATGGAGAAGATGGTACCTTGGGAGGCAACAGAACCAACCCAGAATGTTAGGCTCTGATGCTCACGCGTGCAGCTTGCCCATGAGTAAAACCCTCTCCAGGCCCTGGACTCCTTCTTCCTCCACACTTTCCTTAATGTGACACTGGAAGGTATGTGGATGGGAGAAACCTAAAAAAAAAAAATGGTAAGAACATTGTCTACAATGTTTAGGCTTGGGAGCATTTTCTTTTTATATAATTTTTATGCATTTTAATGAGGAAAAAAGATAAAATATTGATGAATGGGAGTGTTTTCTGAACTCAGAATGTCTGAAGGAGGGCCCATCCAGCTAACTGGGCTTGTCCGATTTTAGCCCATGGGATGGGTAGCTTCAAAGCCATATTGAGGATGAGCTGCAATTAGTGGGAAAGAAAACTCTGTATCTTTTAAATAAAGAGGCGCCTCTCTGGAAGTTCAGATTAACAGTGAGAAACTGCATTCTTCTCTTTTCCTCTTGATATTGCAGATGGAGCCCAGGGTCTGCACATGCTTGCGAGCACTCCAGACCTGAGCCACATCCCTAGCCCTCAAAGTCAAAATTTCATTTTCAGATCTCAACATATAAGGCAGAAAACAGAGGAAAGGTGTTGAAAATTATACACAAGTATTAAAAAAACGCATTAAAAGGTTATAGAGAAGTGAGAAAAATAAGGAAAAGCAAATTTTCCTTTCAGAGGTTAAGTTTCAGACTCTTGGAACAAGTCCTTGCCTTTCCAAATCCTGGGAATGTGCCAAAGAAGGCACAAAAGGCAGGGAGGTAAAAATCCAGTCTGTCTCCCAGGTCGCAGGCCCTGCATCCCCAAACCTATGACTCACTCCCAGCCAGGCCAGCGGACTTCCTGAGTGACCCAGTCGTCTCTGTCTAATTGTGTTTTTTTCACAGTGCTTCCTTCCATAACCAGAGACTCTGGTGCCAGCTAGCTCCTAAGCCAAGTCATTTAAATGAAGTGAAGATTTCAAAAAGATTATGGATGGGATTTTAAATGTCTACTGAAGTCTTCATTGTAAAAGAGGAAATACTTTAAACGTATCTTTAAATAAATCCTCAATAACAGGCTTGGCAGGCCCTGGAGCTCTCTCTAGCCACTCGGGAGACTAGGCTTTTCATGGGTTCCAATCGAAGTGAGAGTGCTCACAGGAGCCTCTAATCCACAGCATTGTTCTGGACTCCAGAGAGTCTCATTAATTAGTAGCTGATGATGTTCAAAAGGAGTAAATTCGGTTTCAATTTAGCAATGACCTTCATTTTAATTCCATTCCCTTTATAGAAACCTGGAAGCTATGTGATATCCACAAACAGTAGAGCATTTGAAAGTGCTTTAATTTCTTGCCCCTTTGCTGAATGAGAAACATAGTGAATCTAAAATGATTCTGGAAAAAGAACAAGGAGAAGAAAATTTATTTTGGGGGCAGTTAGGAAAATTATGATACATAATAAAAATGAAAGTTTGGGTTGCATTTATGACAAAAAGTCATATAAAAATTATAGAATGACAAAAATACATTGTTAATGCCACAAAACTAAAAGAACTTTAGTTCTTGCACCCACAAGACTGCAAATAACCTGGAGATGAATCCCTGAGAGAGAGTGTATGATTGAGAAATCTTGCTGAATGGCTGGATGGATGCTCTTTGTATCACCATACTCCTCCTCGATCTTGGTATTTTCAGCTGGAACTTCCCTAACTTGGTTCATGGTAGCCCCTGGAGAGTGTGCTGCTAAAATATGTGCCTAGCTGCACAATTCATCTGAGGCCACCCACAGGAAGGAAGCGCTCCATGGCACCCAAGAAGTAACTAGAACACACAAGGACAAGTTGAACAGGTTGCACCTGCTTTGCCAATGATGTGAAAATGCAGACTGAGAGCCAGCATCAGCACTGGGCTTTTCTAACAGAGACCACTGAAGGACCTACTCACCACAGCTGCTTGGAGACATGAATGAAAAGTTGTGGTTTACCCTTCCCTCCTCCCTCTCTTCTTTCCTTCCTTCATCCCTTCCTCCCTTCTTTCATTTTTCCCTTCCTCTCTTCTTGCTTCCTCCTTTGCTCCCTTCCTCTTTCCTTCCCTTCCTCCTTCCCTTTCTTTCTCCTTCCCTTTATTTATTCTTTCTCTTCTGTCTTTTTTCTTTCTTCCTTCTTGTTTTCTATCCTTCCATTTCTTTCTTCCTTCATTTCTTCCCCCCCCCCTGCATTTCTTTTCCATTAATATTTGCAAAAAGACCTTACAGACTCATGTTATCCTGACCCCATCTACAAGGACAGTGAGACTTGGGGATCTGTTGAAGAGTATCTGTGTCAGATAGTGCTTAGGAAGTTTCTCTTTTTTAGCAGAATATATTTATTGAGGGAAAGAAAGCTCTTATCTGAGAAGGTACAGGAAGGGGGCCTGAGACGGTTCCCCTAGTTTTTTTTTTTCAGAACTGGAGATTTAACTCAGGCCCTTGCACTTACCAAGAAGCTTGGGAAGTTTCAAAGCTGAAAATATAATTATTTAAAGGCCAAGTCAAAGTTTCCGTTACCTACAGTGGCACACATACTCCCTTGGTCCATACATGAACACACAACCTATCTGATTATTTACTGAATGACTGAAGGAACAAATGTTTATTAGAAAAACACCAAATAGGCATGAGTATCATGTAACTAAACACATAGTGCTAATCCAAACTCATACTTGTAGAATCAAATAATGGGTCAGGAGAGAGGTGTGATGGACAAAACATGATTCTTAAAATATTTTAAGGACTTCTGGAAAGATGGTAAAATGATTACTGGAACCTAGATGCTGAACTATAGCAATGTGAGGAAGACAAGGAGGGAAGCAAGTCCCCAAGATTCAGCAAGGATCTGATTTGAGCACTGGAGTGCATGAAGAGAGTGAAGGAAGGGACCACAGTGCAGAAAAGGCCAGGAGAGTGAAGAGGTGCTTTCTCCCTGACGCTTGGCCCATCACATAGGAGTGGTGGCTGAAGCCTACAGACAGACACACAGTGTCTACCAGTGACCTCAGAGGTCTCCACAGAGAAACGCACCAGTGGAATGGAACAGTGAGTGAAGCAGGCTGCAGTGACTGGTGAGGTATTTGGACTCAAACATCTTCACAGAAAGGGTGATTGGCCAAGACCCACTTTTGGAAAGGGGTCACCTGAACTTAGAACTCAGAGCAGCTGTGGATTGGCTCCGTGTAGCAGCTCATTGTGTCAGGGTGAGGCACAGACAAATTCAATCCAGCAGGAGGCATCTGGAGTGTGCCTGGATGAAAACCTTGGGTCCCAGCACCACAGCTGTCTGGACTTCAGTGGAACTTAAAGTCTAGGGCTACCAGTGTTGTCCACCGCCAGTGTAATTCTACTACTGGCTTGCTGAGTTCAATCAGCACAGATAGATACTCTGTCTGTCCCTTTTGCCAACCAGTAACAACTGAGACATGCCCTACCCCAAGTGGGCTTTTTTAATTTTCTGCTTCTGTGCTATTATTTGCTTTTTGTAATTTACTTTTTATAATCTTTTTCTCAACTGTTTGTTCTTGTGTTTATGTGAATTTAAACATTGTTTCTAGGTTTTTGTCATTGCTGCTGTTACTTTGTTCTGTTCTTTCTGTATCTCCCTTCCTCCCCTTCTGTCTTCCTCACCAGTTCCCAAACCTGGTGTGATCTTCCTTTGCATCCCAGCTTTGCTTCTAATCACTTGAATATGTTCAATGCTGTTGTTTCTTTTTTATTTTTAAAAATTCAAATAGTGATAGAACAAAACAACATTAGAAACCATACAAAATTTCACTAAGCAAAATAATAGGAATTGAACAATGGTTGCTGCATTGCATGATGTTATCATCCTATTAGTTGTTCTGATTACCAGATATAAATATACAAGATTTGTTTAAAGAAAAAGTAATAACAAAAAAGTTGTAATAAATTCAAAAGAAAAACATTTAACTGCTTCTTTCAAAAGACCAATGCTATTGTTATTACTTATCATACTACTTTATTTACTGATTGTACTACATATAAAACATAATTGTTCTAATCAGTTGTTCTTGCTTGTATTCCAAGACTGAGATTGCCTAAGGGTCACAAACAACACTGTTGGCCAAAGAAACAAGAACCAGGCCAAATAGCAATTTCTCATCCCCAACAAATTGAAAAGGTAGGGTCTTGCAACAGACTCAAACCCCAAAATCCAGCTACACCTGTAAATCCTCTTGGAGAAGTATTCATTTCCTAAGGATTCTTGGTACTAATAATAAAGATACTTACCATTAAAAATTTATAAGCATCAGTGTAGGAAATAAATTTTTAAAAATAGAAAATGAGAAGACATGGGAGCAGGATGCAACCACAGAATTCCAACTCACCAAAGAAAAACCCAGAAAGCAGCAAGGAAGAGTTTGAAAGCTGCTCCCGTGGCGTCCCTGAAGTAGTAACAGCAGAGGTAACAAAGCAGATGAATGAGGCTCTAGAAAAAACTCAAATCAGAAATAATATCTCCTCTAATTTCAGAGGTGATGACCATAATGAAAGGTATGTTTAGGGAATCTAGAATAAATACAGATAATAAAAATAGAGGAGCCTAGAAAAGTAATAGAAATTATAAATGTCCAACACAGGAAAGAAATTGAGCACATGAAACAGATTCAATCAGATATCCAGGAGATTAAAAATTCTATTGAAAGTGCACCCAGCAGAATGAACCAATGTGAGGACAGTATCGGATCTAGGAGATAGTATTGTAGCTAATGTCCATAAGGAGTCTTAAAAATAGCAAAGATTCATGAAAAACAAACCCAAATACTGCTGGCTAATGCAAGGAAGAATAATATAAGATAGATTGGCACTAATGAAAAAGCAGGAGATAGCTCAAATGAAAATAAAAATAAAAAACCTTCACAGAAATAAAGGCAGAAAATCTCCCAAGCATTGGAAAAGAATTTGACATTAAGAGGGGTCAAATTAAGTTAAGAGGGGTATATATAAAGCTCCAACTAGCCATAATAAAAAAAACTACTCCAAGGCACATAATATTCAAGATTTCAGAAATTCAGTGCAAAACTAGAAAAATACAAGCTGTCAGAGAGGAACTGAGGAAGTAGCTAGGCAGTCTAAGTACCTGCCTGGCAAGCACAAGGACCAGAGCTCAATCCCAGATATCACATGCCGTGCTGACCCTAGAACACCAAGTATGCCACAGAAACTGGGTGTGGTGGCACGTGCTTGTAATTCCAGTGCTGGGGAGGGTCAGACAGGAGGATCACTACAAATCTGAGCTACATAGAGAGACCCTAAGCCAAATAGATAAATAAATAAATAAAAGATTTTTCTAAAAAATCTATTAGAGGAAAGAAACAAATCACCTATAAAAGAAAACTTACTAGAATGAGAACAGACTTCCCAATCAAACACTTAAAGAGAGATTGGAGTGAAATGTTATAAGCCTTAAAGAAAACAATCTCCAATCCAGATTAACATACACAATAAAACTATGTTTCAAAATTGATAGAGAGATAAGATACTTCCTTGACAAAAGAACACTTAAAAAAAACTCATGACTACCAAACCAGCTCATGACCACCAAACCAGCTCTTAAAAATTTTCTGAAAGACATTCTAGAAAAAGACAACAAAGACACCAACTCCAGAAAACCAAACAGAATGAATCCCACAAGCAATGAAAATAACTAAACAGAGAGGAAAGAAAGGGAACCAACAATGGGAAAATAAAACGACAAGGATTACTCAGTACCTATCAGCTATAACTATCAATGTAAATGGCCTCAATTCACCAATTGAAGGAAATAGAATAGGATAATAGTTCAATAAATAAGTTCCAAAAATATGCTGCATAGAAGAAACACATTTAATTGAAAAAGAAATTCATACACTGAAAGTCAAGATGATAAAAACCAAAAAATACTCCATCTAACAGGAACCCAGAAAAAAATAAGAGTCGCTATTCTATTAGTAGAGAATAGATTTCAAGTCCAGACTGATTAAGAGAGACAAAGAAGATTATTACATCCTTATATAGAGAACAATCCAAGAGAAAGACATAACAATCATAAATGTATATGAATTAAATACCAGTATACCCAAATATATGAAAAACTTAACAGACATGAAAAATCAAACAAGCACTAAAACAATCATAATGAGGGACCTTGATACCTCACTGTCACAAATAGACAAATCAAATAGACAAGAAGATAAACAAAGAAATATCAGAACTGCACCAAACTTTTGAACAAAGGGACTTACTAGACATCTATAGAATGCCTGACAAACAACATGAGAATACACACTCTTCTCAGCCACACACAGAATGTTTTCCAAAATAGACCACATATTAGCTCATAAAAATGGTAATGTAAATGCAAAGGAATTAAAATTATCGCATGCATGTTATCAACCCACAGTGCAGTGAAATTGGAAATCAATGGAGAAAGAAACCACAAGAACCTCATAAAAACAAAGAAATTAAATATCACCCTCCTGAACAACCAATAGGTCACAAGTAAAATTTAAAATATATATAATATATTATATATTATATATAGTACATAATAAATGATGACAATACAAAATACCAGAACTTATAGGATGCAACTAAAGCAGCCCTATGAGAAAAATTTATAGCATAATTCCATATTAGAAAAACAAAAACAAAGTGATGTCAAATAAGCATCCTAATGTTGAACCTCAAGCTTCTAGAAAAAGAAGAGCAAGTCAAGCCCAAAGCTCAGATAAGGGGTAAAATTGCAAAGATTAGAGCACAAATTAATGCAATGAAAATTTTAAAAATGCAAAGAATTGATGAATTGAAGAATTGGTGCTTTGAAAGATTAAATAAAGTTGACAAACCCTTAACCAACCTTACTGAGAAAAATAAAAGACTCAAATCCATGCAATTAGGAAGAAAAAGGGTGCAATCACAATGGATTCTGTAGATCAGTATTTACTTGGAGAACTTTTATTCTAAGAAGATAGAAAATGCAGAAGACGTGGACAGATTCTTAGATACATATGATTTCCCAAAGCCAAATCAAGAAGATATAGAAATTCTAAGTACACCAATATCAGTCAAAGAAATTGAAGATATAATTAAAAACCTATCAGTAAAAAAGCTCTAATCCTAATGGATTCACCTCTGAATTCTAAGAGAAGACGTAATGCCAATATTCTTCAGACTGTTTAATGAAATTGAAAGGGAGCAATCCTCTCAACCTCACTCCTGGAAGCAAGCATTACTTTTGCATCAACACCAGAGAAGGATACAACAAAAACAAGACAATCACATACCATACAATGAACATAGACACGAACATCCTCAATAAGGGAATAAAGGAAAAGGGAGGAGAAAAAGGAAAAAAGGGAAAAGCTTTAAACAGACAAAAGAAGGAAAACATGGAAACAAAGCTTTTGTAAGTAGGGACAGGAGGAGGGGTTGAAAGAAGGGTGAGGGGATGAGGAAAAAAACTCAGGTTACATCATATGCAGGTACGAGTTCTCTATGATGAACGTGACTGGTATGTATATCTAAAATGCACCAATCAAACCTGATTTAAAAAGAATTGTTAAAAGGAGGAAACAATGTACTGTTTTTATAACTACAGTTAAGATTTGCAGCTTTCTGATTATAAAATATCTTATGATTATGTTTAATTAGGAAATACTAAAAAATAATAAAGACTAATCTAAATGTATGCAGTCACACCATCCAAAAATGGTTATTAGTGGCACCTGAGTAGGTAGTTTTTGTATTTTTTCTTATCCGTGTATCTTATTTTTTTTCCTTTTCTAAGAAACTGAGGTTATGCTATAAAGACAGCTTTATAATTTATTTACATAACAATCTAGCATGATCATTTTCATATCCTTAAGTATTGTGAAAAATAAAACTCTAATGTGTATTTTTAAAAATCCTCAATAAGGTACTTGCAAACAAAATGAAGTAAATAAAGAAGTTTATACAAAATAGCCAAATAAGATTCATTCCAGAGATACAGGATGGTTCAGCAAATTAGTAAATATGGTACTCCATATTAACAGAAACAAGGACAGAAACCATATGATCATCTCAAGAGATGCAGAAAAAAAATTCAATGCTCATTCATGATAAAAACTCTACAGAAAATTGGAATCAATGGTCTTTACCTCACTGTGATAAAAGTCATCTATGACAAACTAACATACTAAATGAACAAAAAGTGAAACCTTTCACTCTAAAATCAGGAACAAGACAAGAATGTCCACTGTCACCACTCCTATTCAATATGGTTTTAGAAACATTGCCAGAGCAATTAGACAAGAAAGAGAAATAAATAAAATAAGGTATTGAAAATAAGAAGTTAAATTAACAATATTTTCAAATGACATGATACTCTATGTACAAGACCACAAAATCTCCACCAAATAACATGTTCATTTAATAACCAAGTTGAGGTATAATAGCTGGATATAAAGTCAGCAGTCAAAAATTAATAGCCTTCCTACATGAGTGAAAAACTCACTGAGAAAGAAATTACAGTTAGTGTACCTTTGACAATTGCATCAAAAAAAAGAAATACTTATGAATCAACCTAAAAAAGGAAGTAAATATCTATACATTGAAAATTACAGTACTCTGAAAAGGGAGATTGAAGAGAATATCAGAAAATGGAAACATATCCCTTGTTCTTCTTTAGTTAAAACCAATATAGTGAAAATGGCCATGCTTCTTAAACTGTCACACAGTTTGATGCAATCCATATCAAAATACCAAAGCAAACCTTTTATAAGTAGAGAATCCAATCCTGAAATTCATTTGGGACCAGAGGAGACCTAGAATAGCAAATCCAATTCTGAACAACAAAGGCAAGACAAGAGCATGGAATGGGCAAAAATCAAAGAGATCCAAGGATCAATGGAATAGATAAGAAGATGCAGACACAATTCCATACACAACCACAGTATCTTTGACAAAAGAAGCAAAAACCTTCACTGGGAGATGTGAAATAATAAATGTTGGTGGGAAAACTGGTTTTCCACATACCAAAGACTAGAACTAGACCCATACCTCTCAACATGCACTAAACTGAAATCGAAATGGATCAGAGATCTAAATATTAAAACAGAAACACTAAATCTTCTGGAAGATAAATAGGGAGAACTTTTTAAGACATAAGTGTACACTAAGACTTTATGAACAAACCTCAGCATGGGAAATATTACAAAGAATCAACTACTTGGAATATCTTAATAAAAAGCTTTCACATGGCAAAAAAAATTGACAGAGTGATGAGACAACCCACAGAGTAGGAAAAAAATTTTGCCAGCTGTTCCTCAGACAAAGATGTAACATGAAGAATATATAAACAATTCAAAACAATCAGACCCCCAAATTTACAGACCCAATCCAAAAATGGGCATCTGAAATGAATATACTTCTCAGATTAAAAAAAAAGTAAAAACTGCAATTAAATATACAAGAAAATGTTCACCATCACTGGTCTTTCTAGAGATGCACATTAAAAGCACACTGAGGTTCCATCTCCAGAAGAATGGCTGTTAGAAAGCAGCCAACCAATAACAAGTACTGGAG
The DNA here is from genome assembly GCF_000260255.1 of Octodon degus. NCBI lineage: Eukaryota > Metazoa > Chordata > Mammalia > Rodentia > Octodontidae > Octodon > Octodon degus. The sequence goes on along the minus strand of NW_004524604.1, from coordinate 6,674,004 downwards.
GGGCTTTGGGGGAAAAGAAGCCCTTCTCCACTGTTGATGAAAGTGTAGACTGGTGCACCCATGTGGAAATCAGTGTGGCAAGTCCTTGAAAAAACTAGAATGATAGGTACCATTTAACCCATTTATTTCCCTTCTTCATATTCTTTTTTTTTTTTTTTTTTTTTTTTTTTTTTTGGAACCAGGGATTGAACTCCGGCCCTTGAGCTTGCCAGGGAAGCGCTTATTCCACTGAGCCACCTCCCCGGCCCCTTCTTCATATTCTTGTGAAGGAATTAAACACAGTATACCACAACAATATATGCACGCCCATGTTTATAGTCATACAGTTTGTAATAGCTAAATCTTGAAAACAACCCAAATGCCTGCTAATTAATGAATAGAAAAAGATGTAGTTTTCTTTCACAATGGAGCACTACTCTACCATAAAGAAGGATAGACTTGAGACATTTTTGGCTAAATGGATGGACCATAAGACCACACTCTTAAGAGAAATGGATTGGAAACATATGTTCAAAATCACATTGTTTTTCTGCTTTGAAAAACAAAAAGGTAAATAAGGACTAAAACACATAATAGATACTGTAAAATATGAAGAAAATGTACAAATGGAAAAGGAAACTAGGGAAGGGGCGAGGGAATGGACAGAAGGAAAAAGAAAATAGAAGGAAAAATGGAAACAAAACTTTGGCAAGCAAGGAAGAGAGGGAGAGGAGGGGAAAGGTGAAAAAAGAAGCAAGTCATATTGTGTACAGATACAAATTCCTCATAATTAATGTGATCAATATGAATACCTAAAAGTATATAATAAAACTAATTTTAAAAGGAAACCAATGAAAAATATATTGTATATAATAAACAAACACAATTAAAAAAGTGTTCCAAGTCATTTTGCCATATTCTACCAACCTCATATTTTTAATCCTTCTTTAAAGGAATTAAACAAAGGAAGAGAATAAATATCAAAGAAAACAATGGCATGGTTTTTGAGGGGAAAAATCTCTCAAAGACTTGAGATGCAGCTCTTAGAGACACAAGCTTGACAAACTCTCCAGGAGAACTGGATGCTGAGGCAGTAGCACAGTTCCTCTTAGGACTGTGATGTCCCCTCCTCCCTGCATTCGGGAGATTAGCAAGGCAGGGCCCCCCCTCCACCCTTCCTTTGGGAACAGCAGGCCAGCTGTAACGGTTTCCTCCCACTCCGGTCTTTCTGCCCTGCTCTTAGCAGTGCATCTAGAACCATTCGAAGGGGTCTCAGGACAGATCACTCTTCTGTCCAATTACTTTCTAGTTCTGGAAAAACCCAGAAGAATCTACTGATGTCCCTGTCTTCTGTCTTCCCTCTCAGGATCAGGTTTACACATAAAAAGAGATAAAGACAAAGGCCTTTGGGGTGGGATCCAAGAAATAGTATATATTTTTCTATTGCCTCAGTTCATTTGCATTAACAAGTAAACATCACTAGGAAATGTTACAAGTCTATCAATCATTCACACTCTAGTGGAAATAACTAAAATCCAATTGCTTTTGCTCTCTAATATCTACCTGAAACTTCTGGGGCAAGTTTCCATGGATTACCTGCATCTACACACCTGCACAGCTATGCTCAGTGAACATTAATCTGTGTAGAGGTTATACAGAGTTTATGCAGCAAGTTTAAGAGAGATTGCACTTGCTAGAGCTATAGGAAACTGGAGTAATAAAACGGAAAATATATATGTATATATGTAATGTTTTTATAGATGCTCCTATACACAATTGCATTTACTTTTCAGATAATTCTATAAAGCAGCACTATTGTCACTCTCCTTTAATAGTTGAGAAAAAGTAAATAAAGTTTGGATCATGATATATCAAATTTATTGATTTACAAATAAAATAACCTTTCTGACTTTGCGTAAAGTTCACACCATCGTATAGGATCCTTGACACTGGTTGACCAGTATTAACTTTGTCTTTGAAGCAGTATTTTAAGGGTTATTCATTTTATTAAGCGCTAAGATCTAATGGCAGGTCATCTCCTTAGGATGATATCTAATATCCAGGAAAGCATATTTTTTCAGGGACTACATGTGGGATTCTTGTGGGAATTGCTGCATTTTCTCTGACTGCTTTGCACCTGTTTGTTGATCATTTCACCATTTCCTGCCAAGCCTTCTGGAAGATTCTGTCTTGAGGGAAGATTTTACCTATGTTCATACCCCTTTGTTCCCACAATTTGGATCTGCATGGTTCACATTGATAGCTATGGGCCACATATGTCTATGTAAATCTAAGTAAATGAAAATTATACAGTCAAACAAAATGAACCTTTCAGTTCCTGAGTCATACCAGCCACCCTCTAAGAGACCAAGGGCAATGAGTGGACAGCAGTCATGCTGAGGGACAAAGCAGAGAGAGGACACCTCTGTCATCACGGAGGGTACATGGTACAACTGTGATTTGAGTGAATCTGGTCCTTCTGCCTGACTTCCCCCTGGGAGTCTGTCTGTCTTCCTGTCTATCTGTCTGTCTGCCTCTCTGTTTTGTGCTCCCTCCACACCATACCTCTCAGTACCCAGGAGTTGGACTCTACTCCTCCCTCTGCTCCCAATAAAGACCTATCTTCCAGGAAGGGAACTTAGAGAAGTGATCTTGGACTATCATTAGAATCCTATCTGTTTTCCACTTTACCCATTGGATGGATGACTTGTTCTAATAGGTTAACTGTCCTTATGGGAAAAAAGTCAAGAGAATGACTTGCTTCAATCCTTGCATAGAAATAAATACTATCTTATTCTGTAATGTTTTGCTCTCTTGAATTCCTCTGCCTTTGATTTGGAAAGAAAGAGAGAGAGAGAGAGAGAGAGAGAGAGAGAGAGAGAGAGAGAGAGAGAGA
>NW_004524604.1:6623699-6671029 GCF_000260255.1 Octodon degus | reverse complement strand
GTGCTGCAGAGTGTGTGTGTGTGTGTGTGTGTGTCAGCAAACTCCTTACTGAAAATATTAATTCCACTAAGAGCATCAAAAGGGCTTTTTTCCCCCAGAATAAAAACAACCAGCCACCTTGCAAAATGTAAGGCCTAAATGGGCATTGTAAGCCTGCCTGTCACAGCCATTAGCTGAATTGCCTAAGGAAATCCCTGAACAAGGGTAAGTGCTGTTCAGATGTTTGAAAGCCTCATAATGTTGCCCACAAGAAGAAATTTCTCCACAAAATCTCCTTTTGTTTAATAAAGTGATTTGTTCCAGTAACAGTGATAATAAAATTGCTGAATTGAAACAGGATTGTTCAATGAAGACCTGAATCCAATTTTCTGGGCTCGTATGATTACACTTTTATCTCTGTGTTTACTCATTTGTAGAATTGCTCCAGTCTTTTGATATGCAGTTAATAGGATTAATGGGTTTCAAAAGCAGCAGGCAGGAGAGGGAACAGAACCTGTCATCCAGGGAACAGCAGCCTGGTTAAACCTGGCACCTTGCTGGCTGTGCTACAGGATGGCAGGGTGACTGTTTTTCCTATCTTTCAGAAGATTAATTTTTCAAAGCAAAATTATTTTGGGAAATTTCCTCACCATCAAATTAATTTAGATCCCTCCTTTCTGTTAGTTCCCAAGTAGCTCCTGATGGAATCTCGAGACTTAAGAAACATAAATATAAGCTTAATAAAGACAATAACTTTTTTTTTAAGAAGTGAAATTTTTATTTGTCAGTGACATGATACTCTACATAGAAGATCCCCCCAAAATCCACAAAGAGACTTGTGGATTTAATAACCAAATTCAGTAGCATAGCAGGGTACAAAGTCAGCACCCAGAAGTCACCAACAGAGTCAAAATCCACATATTGGGAAAAAATTGTATGCATCTGTCTTTCAGACAAAGGGATATGGTTATTAATTTTTCTTTTTTTGGTTCTTCTCATTTCTTTTTATTATCAATATAATGCCACAATTATTTTTTTTTCAAAATTTTATTGATAAACAGATAGCAATGAGACAGTCTCAAATCAAATCGGAAGTACAGTTTCAACAAATAACACACTGCATATATTCTTCTTAGTGGTTAATTGCTGTACAAGATGTGGACTTGAGATCCTATTTACACACACCATTAGAACAAATCATTCTATTCATTAAGAGAATGCAACTATATATCTATCCTAACCACTTTGAATACACAGATACAAAATGGACATTCATCTGTATACCCCATTTTTTCTAAGTTCCGTTATTGAATATTATAGGTGTGTAAACTCAGCAAAGTATTCTAAAAGAGTCCAGTAGCCCATAATAGCATTAGGTCTTCTGTTTAACTGGCAATATCAGAAATTATTGACCTGAGTCCCCCACAGCTCAACTTAACAGCATGGCTTTACGTCCTATATTTCGTCTTCATACTTTTCTACTGGATGGTTAAGACCAAGGTAAAGCAGGACCTATGCAACAAGAGTTGTAGCTTTTTGGAAAGACAATAACTTTTTAAAAAGACAACAATTTGCTAAAAGAACAATTCTGTTATTTCTAGAGCAATCCATCTTCCCCACATAATCCCATGCAAATAGCTCCTATTAATATTATTAATGGCTTGAATGATAGGCCATTCACTACCTGGAACTTTTGGAGGGCTTGTAGTGATGCTATTTTTATAATAGATATTTTTGTAATAGTTTATGTGTTCTTGCAGTTTTTCTACTCAACATTGCATTACAGATGGTGCCACTTTAAGCCCTTCAAAAGGACTAGTAGGACTGTATGGTACATCTGATAGCATCTATTAAAATATGTGCTGCAGAGTGTGTGTGTGTGTGTGTGTGTGTGTGTGTGTGTGCGTGCATGTGCACACTCACATGCACACACTCACATGCACTCTGCTTTGTCATTTGCTCAGTTCTGGTTGGGTTGAGTTTTTGCTTTAAACAGACCAAGAGACTTGTACAGAGGTAACTGGTGAAGACAGAAGCCATGAGCCCTTGCCTTATAGTTACCTGCATAGTTTAAGGCCAATTATTGATCCCTTTCAGAAACACTAGGAAGGTTCCTATGCTCCTAGGAAACAGAGCACAAGGTGAACCTTAGTGTCTATACTTTACTGGGGAAATCTCACAGGAGCAAGCATAGGAGAGAGAAATAGACTTGGACAGGGGGGGAAATATAAAGCCAAGAAAGTATGTATGTTACCAAGCAGATTCCACAGCACTGTTATGTGTCTTGCTGGCTATTTCCAGAGCAACAACAAAGACAGACTATGTCATGATACATCAAGTGAGAGGAAAGGAGGGCCAACAAATGGCCATTGCTCCTTTCTGTCTCCTATGTGTCTTTGGTGAAAGTTCCCTCATTGCTAGTGTTTTCCGACCACTACATTCACCAGTTGTACTTTCTGGTCCCTCAGGGATGGGCACAAGAGTCCCCATGGTTCTGCTTGGGCCAGAATTTGCCACTTTTGCTACTGTGTTTCTCCACTGGTTTCTGGAGACCATGCTGCAGCCCAGCTCACATCCACAGAGAGGCTGAAGCAGCCACAGGCAGGTGAAACTGAGGTCACAGGAACTGGGCTTCCCCAGGCACAAGGACAGTGCATGAGGTCTTTGGAGCTAACAGGACAGGAAAAGGGGAAACCACAAAGGAAAAGGAAGGGAATAGGTAAGTGGACCCAGGCTAAAGCAATGCATGAAGCAGGGATGGCAAATTAGCTAGTTAGATCTATTCTGATGCGCTCTTTCCACAAAATAAATTGGAGCATTTTCCTCTGAATTCAGTCAAGGTAAAAACTATCAAAGAATTTGTTGGATCTTCCAACATGGCACCTAAACAACCCTGGAATACTGTAATTCCAGCTGGCATGATCCATGTGGTCAAGACACTTTCCAAAGATGAGTAAGATCTGAGCAATTTCTGTATCCACCAGGGTAGACTTATGGGAGTCAGTGCTAGTAGGATGCACTGGTGGACCAAATGACAGAATGGCTGGCCAGTTAGCCCAGCACATCAACTGTGTCTGCCATTCCCTCCTTCCAGCAATGACTGGGCTTGCTGCATCTGAGTGAAACACTGCCCATGTAACTGCCCAAAAGGGCTCTTCCAGGATCTCACAGCAACGTTTCTGTGCTCACATTTAGTACAGATAAAGCTAAATATTTTCATATGTCCCAGTTCCCTCTTTACTCCCTCAGCAGGCCCATTTTGAATTGCCATATCCTGAATAAAAATTTTGGTATCAGAATAGTAGCAGGAAAATATTTGTTAAACAGTTATGTACCATTACATGACGTTACTAAAGTACTAAGTCCTTAATATTCATCAGTCACTTGAATAATTGCAAACTTCTTTTTCAGAATTTTCTCCATGCGTTCTCCAGTTGGTGAACTTCTTTACTAGAGCTCTAATGTAGTACAGATATTGATCATAGCTTTTCATTCAACTTGGGAAAGCCTGGCAATGGTTTTATCAGTCTCCTGAAATATACCTCTGCCCGTCTGGGTGTGGCTTAGTCACTACGTTGGAGCGCAGCATCCTAAGTGTGCAATAAGTACTTGGTGAGTGAGCAGGAAGGGAGAACATTCGGCAGCACAGGGACATGCTTCACTCTCTGTGCATGGGGTGACCAGCAGATCATTAGTGACCATCACTGGTAGACTTTGGTGGAAACAATAAGATCAGTCACTAGTAATAGCATGCCTTTGCCACTTACACAGTGATTGGTGGAGTATATCACTAGCACTCAGGAACAAGGCAAGGACATCCATCCACTCCTCCACTCTTACTCAATATCATTCTTTCATTTTATTTTTTAAAATAAAATCCAAAATGGTAATTAGAAAGAAAATAGAAGTGATACATAATCAGACTAAACAAAGTAATACGAATATGACAGTATTTGCTGTATTGCATAGAGTTGTCTTCAACCTACTTGGTCAGATTATCAGACGTATGCATGCTAAATTAGAAAAACAAAGAAAAAAGTTGTAAGACATTAAAAAGAAACAGGAAAAAAATGAAAAAAGAACCGCACAAAAAATTAAGCATTAAGCTGTATATGGTTAGATTTCTAAATTTTTGTGTAAAATGTGTTTATTCCTATTTTTAAAAAAATTTTATTGTTTAATTTTTTATTATTCTGAGGGACTTAATGGTTACCATATCAATACTTTATGGAAATTACCTGTTCCATGTTATCCAAGAGATGTTTGATATTCAGACAGATAGTGAGATTAAGCTCAACTGCCTATGTTATAGGGTAATAATATCATTAAGCTTCTCTGATGGAGGGTTGACAACTTAAGTATGCAGACCAAAAGTTAGAGAAAAAGAAGAGCTGCAAGGACAGCCAACATTTCAGCCCTAGCCTTTCAAGCTCAGTGAAGACTCAGGACATAGGAGAACCTGTACTGTAACATCCTGTGACTCAGTTGTGTCCCAAATTTACTGATGAAGGAGATTATGGGGCCACAGAGGAAAGTGATTGATGATGCAGAGTGTGCTTAAGGAGAGTCACATGGAGAGAAAACATTCTCTCAGGCTTTCACAGACAGCAAACTGGTCAAGCAGTGGCAGTGACTCATCCACATGGCTGACACTGACAAAGGATTTATTAACTGCAGTACAGGGTTTCAGGGTAAATCCTGACAGGATTTGATTCACCTTGTCAGATACAAAAGCTACATTTTTTGTTATATATGTCTTACTTTGTCTTAACTATCCAGCAGAACAGTATAAAAACAAGGTATGAAAAGTAAAGTCATATTAATATGCTGAGCTGTGAAAGGCTCAAGTCAACAACTTCTGACATTGTCAGTCCTCCGGATAACCCACTACTGTTATGGACTACTGGACTAAATTAGATTATTTTGCTGAAAATCATAAACCTACAATATTTGAATGACAATGGAATACCTATCTCTGACAAAACTAAACAAAAAGGGGATACAAATGAAGGATCATTTTGTATCTATACATACAAAATAGTTAGGATAGATGTACAGCTACTTTCTCTCAATTTAATTCAATGAGAAGAAAGATATGTACTAATAGTATTTGTGGACAAGATATCATGTCTGCATCTTGTACTATGAATAACCAATACAAAGACAACACTATTCAATGTATTTATCATTGAAACTGTCCTATTTATCAGTTGTGAAACTGTTTCATTGCTATTTGTTTCTCAATAAAATAGAGCAGCAGAAATCCACAGTACAATTATCCAAAGAATCCTGTATATATACACAGATATATCTCTTTCCCTGACTCCTTTTCCTGTCCTTCTCATGTCAGTGATTCCTTTTGGACAAGTTCATTCCCTTTTCACATATCTGTCATGTCCTTCAGATTCCATTTAGTTTTTCAGGCTCTCGCACTAAGGAGACAATATGATGTTTGCGCATGCAGATCTGATTTATTTCACTTAAGAGTCTGGTTGCATTCATTTACTGATAAAAGCCTCAAATTTATCCTTTTTATATCTGAATAATACTCATCATTATAGTTCTTAAAATTTTAACTATAGCAAGTAGGCAAGGGACTGACAATGAAATAAATAGAAAGGAAAGGAATTAAATTATACATGTTGGTACATGATATGATCCTCTCTTCACAATATCAAGACTCTTTCAAATGACTTTAGGACTAATAAACGAATTCAGCAATGTAGCAGGGTATAAAATCAACATTAAGAAACCAGTGGCTTTACTGTACTGGTGGACAAGTATAGTCCTTTACTACACAGATGAGAAAGAAATCAGGAGAATAAATCTATTCATAATAATTTTAAATAAAATAAAATACATAGGGCCTGGCATTGTGGTATATGCCTGTAAGCCCAGCATTCAGAGGCTGAAGCAAAAGAACTGATGTGACTTTGAGGTCCTAGTGAGTTTCTGAACTACATAGTGAGACCCTGTCACAAAAACGAAAATAAATAAATAAATAAATAAATAAATAAATATCCCCCCCCACACACACACTCTCCACTCCAGATTACATAGCCTACTATATCAGCCTTTGGGAGACAAGATTTACATTATTTCTATGCATCTCAACTCAGAGAATTTCCACCAGCAAGTCTGGGTATGATCCTCTGCCCTCTACATGGGAAAACAAAATGTAGGAAAGAATTGAAAAGCAGGTAGAGAAAACTATCCCGATAAGCAGAAATCCAAGACAGCAGACAGTAGGGGAGTATTAAAAGCAGCTGGGGTTGGATAATGGTGGGAAGAAGTTGAAAATTAACATCAAAAATGCAGTACAGAATAAGAGATCTTTTTCAGAAGAAAAAATAAATGCCAAAAGATACTGGAATATGTTTATATGTTAAAAAAAATAGTTTCTGACCTAGTGTTCTGTACCTACCAAAAATATTCTTTGAAAATGTAGGCAATATTTTGCAAGTGGAAAGGAGATTAAGAATTGGAAGAGAAGTGTTTGCTTGGCAAGCTCAAGGTCCTGAGTTCAGTTCTCAGTACTGGAAGAAAAAAAAAAAAAAAAAAAGGAATTGGAAGGAGCTGGGAGGAAGGAAAAGGAAGGATGAAAGATGAAAAAAAAATGAGATGAATGACATACATGTATCAACTCTCCATGACAAATGTACTTATTGTGTACTACAAACAAGTACTTATAAAAAATTAAGGTAAAATAAATTTTAAGCAATAAAATAAATAAATAAATAAATAAATAAATAAACAAATACATGGAATGAAGAAGACATCAGAAGATAAAGGCTCCAAGTGTTCATGAATTGGTAACCTTAATATTATCAAAGTGGTCATATTGCCCAAAGTGATCTACAGATTCAAGGCAATCCTCATTAAGATAGCAACAACATTCTTCACATAATTAAAAAAAAAAATCCTAAAGCTTATATGGAAACACAAAAGGCTCAGGATGGCCAAAGCAACCCTAAGTGAAAGAGCAAGGCTTAAGGCATCATGATGCTCAATTTCAAATTGTACTACAAAACTATAGTAACAAAAACCATGTGGTACTGGCACCCACTAGAGAAGCAGGCCAGTGGAACCCAACAGAGGACACAAAAACAAACTCACACAGCTGCAGCCATTTGATTCTGGACAAAAGCACCAAAAATATATAGTGGAAGAAAAGGGAACAATCTCTTTAACCACTCGGTGCTGGGAAGCCCAGATATTCACTTGTAGAAAATTGAAATTAAGTCTTTAGATCTACTCTGTAAAAAGAAATCCATTGAAAATGAGTCCAAGACTAGGTAGAACCCTGAAACTCAGAAACTGCTTAAAGAAAAAATAAAACACTTGAAGCCATAGTCACAGGTCAAGACTTTCCTTAGAGGGCTCCAATAACAAAAAAGATAATTGCAAAGATCAACAAAAAGGACTGCATGAAATTAAGTTTGTCCACAACAGAAAGGGAAGAGAAACCACTGTCAGGATATAGAGATAGCATGCAAAATGAGAGAAAAGCCTTGCAAATTACTCTTCTGACAAAAGGTTAGTAGCTACTAAAGAGCTCAAAAGAGTGTCACCAAATGCTTGTCTGGCAAGCACAAAGTCCTGAGTTCAATCCCCAGTACTGAGAAAAAAAAAAAGAAAAATAGATGTCACCAAAAAATCAGAACAACCAGTAATTGAGCAGATTAGTAGAAAAGACTCTTCACATAAGAAATACAAATTACTAATAAATACATGAAAAAAAATGTTTAGCATTTTTAGCCATTAAGGAAAGGTAAACCAAAATCACATTGAGATTCCATCTCCCCTCACTAAAAAGGGTTATCATCAAAAATACAAAAACATAAATAAATTAAATAACTATACTCTGACAAGGATGAAGTATTAAAGGACTCTTTATGTGCAGCTGGTAGAAACGTAAATTAGTGCAGCCACTTTGGAAGCCAGTATGGTGGCTCCTTAGACCAAAAGTAGGGCTGTCATTTGATGCAGTTCTACCCTCCTGAGTGTACACTCGGAGAAATTAAAATCAGCATACTTTAGGGACACCTGCACACACACATATATGTATATGGCACAATTCCCAACAGCCAGGCTGTGGAATCAGGCTAGGTGCCCAACAATACATAAATAGACAGAGAAAAAAATGTGAAGTATTTACTCACTTTAGCGTTATTCAGCTATAAGGAAGCATGAAATTCTGTCATTTGCAGGAAATTGGATGCTCTGGAATCATCATATTGAGTAACATAATCTATAACCAGAAAGACAAACACTGTATCTCCTTCCTAATATGTAGAATTTTTTTTTTCAGAACCAGTGATTGAACTCGGGCCCTTGTGCTTGCCAGGGAAGTACTTATTCCACTCAGCCATCTCCCCGGCCACAGTATGTGGAATTTTTAAAAGATGACAAGAGTGCAGAAGGGAAACTCATTGGACAAAAAGAAGGGAATAAGAAGGGTGAGTAGAGGCGTAAAGGCAGGTAATAGGACGATGGAGCTGAGCAAAATGATTATATGCATTGAAACTGCCCTGAACAATGTGAAACGGGAGTGAGGAGCAGAGGGGTGTAATGCAGAGAGGGAGACAGTCAGAGCTGCTATGTGCATGTGTGAGTCCTTCCAAAATAGGCTCATTAATCTATATAACAGATAAAATGGATGAGAGGATTAAATAAACCAAGAAAAAAATCTTTAAAGAAAAGAGCCAGCAGTCAAATTTGTATATCATGCACTTACTCACAGTTAACATAGTAACTAAAATTTGAACCTACAGCTGGGGACTGGCATTGTTAAGGTAACTGAAACGTTTTCACACCAGAATCTTGCTTGTAGGAGTTAGCTGTATTTGATATTTATATCCAGCATTTTCTGGACTTAGGGTCAAACCTGTGATGTCATTGCGATTGCCCACATATTCATTATAATCCATTATCACCTTTTTATAGTTATATATATTTTGTAAGAGAATCTAGCTGACCAACACAAGAGGAGAGAGATCCGTCACCATCTTGGCCAAGAGACACACAGAGGCATGAAAGTACGTATGTGATTTCTTTTCCATATACTGTGTACATGCAGCCCCAGAGACTGCACCTAAACTGAAGATGAAGTGAGATCACATGTGTAATATTTTTCATATAGTACTGAGCTCAGAGTAAGGTTCTTAAGTAGCATCAACAGTAGAAGTGATAACGGTTACTGCACTGCGCTGTGTGGTGTTGGGTACCTGGAAGAGGAGTGAAGTACAGAATTTTAAAAAGGAATAAAACTGGAGTACTACATTGGAATCCTTGAGCTTCCCAGAAGGTTATTACAGTACAGTTTTATAATGAAGTCATAGAACATTGACTCTGAACATCTAGAACTTTAAAATAGGTTAAAATGCCTCCAGATCAGAACAAAAAAAAAAAAAAAAATGAGCAAATGAGCAATCATATCCATCCACGCCAATTCATGGTGCCAAAAAGCATTTGTGTTTCTGTTGTAAGCTTTATCCAACATCCATTTACCAGTTCCTGGTTTGCAAATCCAATTGCTCCACAATAGGGATTTGAACAGCAAAATTGGCAATACTTTAAGCTTGATAAATTGAAGCTGCCAGCATGATAGCACAATTGTTAGGAAAGAGTTCAGTTTGCCCGACCGTTACAAGACCTTGCTGTGAATTTACCCTTAAGCAAACTGACTTTCATTAACCATCTCAATACCATACACATTTGGGAAATCGGGACTGTACTCTAATTAGGACAGGTTAAATTTACTTAGAGTAAATTACAAAAAAAGACTGGCATTATTCAAATAATTGCAAAGTGTTTGACCTTTACAACTGTGTTTCCTGAACGGTGTTGTGTAGGACAATAGTGTTCCTCGTGATAGTATATGCATTCCTCATGAAAAAAGGAGGAAAAGATTCGTCCTGCATCTGCACAACCGCAATACGCATTTACATTCTAAAGACTGAGAACTTGCGTAATTTTTGAAAAGACTCTTCAAAAAAGGTCACTCACATTTCCCAAATATATTGAGCCAGATGCTTTCAAAGCATTTTTAAAAATGCGTTTAATAAATTTTAAAAATATATTAAAAGTATTATTTTCTCATTGGATACAGTGTAATGGTTTTGGAAAGCCTCACAAAAGTATAAATAAATTAAAGGTTCACACTATTACATACTTTACATTTTGACACGTAGAGGAGATTTCAGTAATGCTTCTGCATTAAATTCTTCAACAATCACACATTTTGGAATTAAAGTTCAGGTGGCTTTCAGCAATTGGCAGAATGCTACACAAGTTTTTCAAAAATGGTTCATTCCTGAGCCCAGTTCTCCCTCCCTCCATCTTTAATGACTCACATTGAATCACACTCTCCTCCTGAAAAGTCCCCTTCCTCCTTGGGTACCAGCTTCTGACTCAGTCACTCTCACTGGTCCCCTAAGTCAACTCATCCATGAGAAAATGTTTTGCAGCTCCTCTTATCAACGCCTGGCTCCATGCTGCAAAGAGCACAAAGGACAGATATGATCTGGGACCTGGCCTCACCAGCCTCACAGCTTAGCAGAAGAAACTGAAAAGTATCTCCAGACTCACAGCCAGAGTTTTCTAATGGAAAAGAGAGTTGCATGGACTGGGGAAGACTTGATGGAGGAGATGGATGTCGAGAGTATGACTAGGAGGTAGAAAAATGTAGAAGAGGGAGATGGCAAAGGAAAAAGCAGTCAATAGCAAAGGAGAGGCCAAAGTTGCTGCACTTGGGAGAATGTGGAAAAAACATGTGTAGAACCCTACATGTAGAGGAATATTTGGTAAATATGAAAGAAATCATATAGGCAAATACAATAGACTACAAGATACCAGGTTCTCCTTGCCACAGTAAGGTGTTGAATTTGTTTTAAGTAGGAGTCATGCTCCTTAAGACGAGGGTCATAAATTTGTGCCTGGTCATAAAACAAGTCTCGCATGGAAAGCTTAGAGAAAGAAGGGACCAAAGCCCAAGACTGGACTCAATACCAGTGGCAGTGAGTCTACAGCATGTGTACTGTAGCCACCTGTTTGTATTACTGAAAGCTCCGCTGCTGTGTTTTTCTTTTAATAAAAAGTTTGGTGTTTTTCTGTTTTTGTTTTAGCCAAAACCTCAGTATTCAGGTTTAACTGCAGTGTTGGCACCTGGCAATAAGGAACTGAGCTTTGCATTGCAGTCTGGATACTTGATCTCTGAAAGGCTCCCCATCACTGTGCAGTACTGGTGGAGCAGTCTATGGGACAAAATAGGTGCAAAAAGAAAGAAAATGTAAGTCCAAAACTTTGAAGGTAGCCAAGGTGTCCTAAGATGTATTCTAGGCACTGAAGAAATGTGTGTAGCACAGTTTGAGGCAAAAGCAGAGATGGATATATAACAACTAATTATAGACTGAAATTTCTCAGTATAGTCTCTATTTTCAAACTTCAGGGATATATGTGTATATTAGTTGAGTTCTTACTGTGTACCAGGCGTTCTGGATTTGTGAAACTTAATTTCTACATCAACACAAAGGAATAATATTGTTATTCCTATTTTTCTTGGTTGAAGTCACGACCTCTTAGGTTCCTACCATATAGAACCCCAGAGGACAGCCACAATTTGAAAGAATCCAATATCCAGTAAACACTGTTTCTTTACTTGACAGACACTAGGGGCTCTGGGGCAAGTGACAGGGAGGTTTAAATAAAAGAAGAACAGGACTTGTCAAGGCCCTGTAAGGCTCCAATGATTCTGCCCCAAGACCAAGTCCAGCTGACCATGTTTCTTGGATTTTAAAATGCTCACATGTTGACATCTTTAAGGCAAGGCGCCTCTCACAAACACATGTCCCATTGTTGTGGTAAAGACGATCTTTCATTCATCCAGGTGCCTCTGGTAATCTAGGCCAAGAGAGAAAGAAAAGTCTTGCTTCACAAAAAAAACATGAATTTTGTGTTGCAGTTTTTAAGATTTTTCCCATCGCAGAGATGGCAATCTACATTTAGCTGCCCTGATGATTTTATTTTTAAAAGACAACCATAAAATTACACTGAGAAATTTAGTCTCTAACTCACATTTTATCATCTTTAATTTATTGAATACTAACAAGAAAATGTGTCCTGGTAAAAATTATTACTTTGGGAAAGGTATTAAAATTATTGTATCAATCTGAGGTACAGGATCTCAGGATAAGTCCTGAGGGGATTTCACTGACCTTCTCAGACCCAAAAGCTACAACTCTTGTTGCATAGGTCCTGCTTTACCTTGGTCTTAACCATCCAGTAGAAAAGTATGAAGATGAAGTATAGGAAGTAAAGCCATGGTGTTATGTTGAGCTGTGGGGGACTCAGGTCAACAATTTCTGACATTGCCAGTCAAGCGGAAGACCCAATGCTATTATGGGCTACTGGACTCTTTTAGAATATTTTGCTGAGTCTACACACCTATAATATTCAAATAATGGAACTTAACAAAAAAAGGTATACAGATGAATGTCCATTTTGTATCTGTGTATTCAAAGTGGTTAGGATAGATATATAGTTACATTCTACTAATGAATAGAGGGATTTGTTCTAATGGTGTTTGTAAATAGGATATCAAGTCTGCATCTTGTACAACAATTAACCACTAAGAAGAATGTATGTAATGTGTTAATTATTGAAACTCTCTTACCAATTTGGTTTGAAACTGTCTCATTGCTATTTGTTTCTCAATAAAATTATGGAAAAAATAAAATTATTGTATCATCAATTTCTCACTAGTTTTGCAGTATGTTTCCTTGAGCTAGTGAAAGGTAGACTTCTATAACCAGACCTTCTATTTGTATGTCAGAAAATAAATGTTAAATTGAGGGCCAAACCAGTATAACCAACATTTTACATAAAATCAGAACTAAACATTAGCATTCTGGGAAGTGTTGAGCTGAAAAGAACCTAGGAGTAGAAGCACAGCCTAGCATGGGTGCATTTCCTGCACAGGTAGCCAGCTCAGCTCTTTAGATGTTGGCATGCTGTCAGTATTTTTGCTTGGCACAACTTCAAGGGCCTCCTATGTCCAGCCCAAGGCAGCCCCCTTCAGGACCCAAGAGCCAAGCTTACTGCATGCAAACCAAGCTGGGTCTTGGAATCAGTTTACATGGGCATGTTGTCAGAGAAAAATGTTTATGTGTGTGAGCGTCTTAAAGGGTTGAATAGAAAGATCAGAAGCAAGGTTAAGCAGAATGGAGCTGGGAAGAATTCCATATATCCTTAGAGGACAGGCAGAGGATAAAAGAAGGTACAGTAGGGAGGCAGAAACAGAAGTGCATTCTTTACCATCTGGCTAGCCAGCCTCGCAACCATGCCAGCCCTCAAATAAAACCTCCTTGGCTGAAGAGCTTCCATGGGGCATGCCAGCTCTGTTGATTTACACAAAACCCCCAGGACTTTGATCAGCGACCAAAATGCAAACATCTTGAGCGATGCCCCAAAGAAGCTTGTTTAAAAAACAGTTGATGTAAGGGTTTAAAACAGTCCATTAACAATCTCATGTAGAAATGTGTACACGTATATGCCACCCAAGCATACTTCCATGCACAAGAACATTTTACACAGTCTATTAACAATGCCACATAATTATGACACATACTCACTTCACATCCAAGGAAATGTTCTTTATTTGCAAGTATAAAGTCAAAAATATAAAATTAAACTCTTTTCTCACTGAACCTCAAACCCACAGTAGAAGGGAGGAAAAGGAAACCATGTAAGATGCATCCATCAGACACAAAAGGGTGATTCACCGTTCGGTTTGTTGAGTCCATAAATTCTTGCACCGGGTCGAAGAATTTTAAGATGTGAATTAATCTTATAATTTTAGAGGCTACAAATATACAAATGGTCATTTCTGACCTTTACTTCTTGTTGGGGCTCCCAAGACTCTGTCACTTGGATGAATATACTGTGTATTATGACCATTAAATGGCTGCTAAAAATAATGCCCCGTCATTTGTGTTAAATGCCAGCCTCTGTGGACTCTAAAGCCTGCTCAGATCTTATTCACTGGGGGCACTAGCTTTAGAGCACAGCTGGTAGGATTTCTAACTGTGAAATAGGCAGCCAGCTTTAATGGTGTGAACCCTACATACTTATAAAAAATTATGAAATAATGTTTGCACTGAGTCATTTGGCTTCTGTTTCTGGATGTGGTGAGTGTGAAGAGTTCCATTTCATAAAAATAGGCACTTCATTCATTCTAACAGGATAATCACACTCTGGCTCCAACTTATTCCTTTAAAAAAAAATTGACTCCTTGGTCCAAGGGTGAGTCTCCTCCTAGAAAGGTCACTACAAATATGCTGGTACAAGACGGCACTGGACAATGAGGAGATCTGCCCACACCACTTTCCGCAGATGCTTCTTCCAGCAGGAGAGGCAAACAATGGACATCTCTCTAATTCCACATGATGTGATGGCCTGTGGAGTGGGGCAGGGCAAGATGCAATAGATTCTCAGCACTTGAGTCTTCAAAAGGAGAATCCCAAACTCTTCTCTATCTCAATACCTATGAGACCTTGTGTTCCAACTGATCTGGGCCCCATATGTTCTGCACTGGGGCCCAAGGTTCAAGAGGCACTTAGAAAATTTTACCCACATACCACCTCTTATTTATAAAAAATGCAGGCCTATCCCAAGTTGCTTCTAGAATCAACCAAACCCCCTCTGAAATGCAGCTGAAGAAGTACCTTCCAGATTAATAAGCACCGAAGATCCACCATGGACACCCCTTTGTGGCCTCACACTTTCCCTACTTGAGTTGCCACTAAGACTCCATTCTCTTCCACCAGCTGAGCAAATGTTCCCCCAGGCCCCCTTCCCTGGGCTGTCTTTCTTGTGGCATTACCCATGCTCAGGGGAGCATTAGAGTGATGACACTTCCCATTGTAGCATCTCTAAAGCCTCCTCCCACTCAATTTAAATAAAGTATTGTGTACCTCTATTTAATTAGTGAAGTATGCAAGCCCCCTCAGAACTCTGCACAGAGAGGGACCTTGAGAGGAGCACTGCCCTAACTTGGTTTAAAGATGTGGCCTAGAGATTGAGGCCATCTGCGTTTGTAGTGCTGCTCAGCTCCACCAGCTGCATGGCTGGGGGGAGGGCGTGCCCATCTGCTTCAGCTCCTGCCTTCACCTGCAAAATGTGGCTGCTGAAATGAGATGCCATGTAAGAATGTGTTGAGCACCTCATCCTTCTCCCAATTGAAGAACAAAGACACAGTGGTAGGGCCAGGGATATAGCTCAGCAACATAAGCACCTGCCTGGCCCAGGTAAGGTCCTGAGTTTGATCTCCAGTACCACAAAAAAAAAAAAAAAAAAAAAAAAAAAAAAAAAAAAAAAAGAAAAGAAAAGAAAAGAAAAGAAAAGAAAGAAAGAAAGAAAGAAAGAAAGAAAGAAAGAAAGAAAGAAAGGAAAAGACACGGTGGTGCTCTGAACTTGTCTGAAGTCGACAAGTTTGTGCCAAATGAGAGGTTACAAGTGGAGCTGTTCAGTTGGATTGCAGGGGTTAGGATCTTTTCTCTGTCACTTAGAATTCGCAGACTTCATGTGCCTCCACTCCTCATTTCACCAAGGGCCTTTCTGTGAGGATCTACCTCCTCAAGGATGCATGAATGCTGAGAGAAGGGAGGAAGAGAGTCAGGAAAATGCTCACTGATGGAAATGGCAGTCAGCAGGCCAGAAGCCAGAATGCGGAGCTTGCCTGCCAGCCCCCAAGGTGTGCGCAGCCTAACTAAAGGGTGTTGGAAAGGAGGAGTCAGCTGGGTTCGCACACCCTGCCCCTCCCAGTAGCCTCCTTACTCTAGTAGATTGTGCTTGTGGTGTACCCAGAGTGGTCTGAAAAATACCAGTTGAATTTCCTTACTGCTTTCTCCCAAGGATATTCACTTGGTTTCACAGCAGGTTTTAAAGCAACTCTAAATGAAAGTGAATTTCATTTTCATCTCTTCAGAAAGTGCATCTATCAAGTATTGATATGCTGAACTTTAGGTCCCTACAGAACATGAAGAAAAAAATTTTTTAAAAATAAAAAATATTTTTAAAAATAGGAATAAACAGTTACATACTTTTACACAGAAATTGATGGAAAAATACCTGTTCCGTGTTATGCCTAAGAGATGTTTGATATTCAGACAGAAAGCGAGGTTAAGCTCAACTGCTTATGTTGTAGGGTAATAATATCATTAAGCTTCTCTGATGGAGGGTTATCAACTTAAGTTTGCAGACCAAAAATCAAAGAAAAAGAAGGGCTACCAGGAAAGCCAACATTTTGGCCCTAGCCTTTCAAGCTCAGTGAAGACTCAGGACATAGGAGAACCTGTACTGTAACATCCTGTGACTCAGTTGTGTCCCAAATTTACTGATGAAGGAGATTATGGGGCCACAGAGGAAAGTGATTGATGATGCAGAGTGTGCTTAAGGAGAGTCACATGGAGAGAAAACATTCTCTCAGGCTTTCACAGAGAGCAAACTGGTCAAGCAGTGGCCGTGACTCATCCACATGGCTGACACTGACAAAGGTTCTACAAACCAAGATACAGGGTTTCAGGATAAATCCTGAGGGGATTTGACTGACCTTGTCAGATACAGAAGTTACATTTCTTGTTATATAGGTCTTGCTTTATCTTGGTCTTAATCATTCAGCAGAAAAGTATAAAAACAAAGTATAAAAAGTAAAGCCATATTAATATGCTGAGCTGTAAAAGGCTCAAGTCAAAGACTTCTGGCATTGCCAGTCCTACAGAAAACCCACTACTATTATGGATTACTGGACTATATTGGAACATCTTGCTGAATTCAAGCACCTACAATATTTAAATGACAATGGAATACCCATCTCTGACAAAACTAAACAAAAAAGGGGGATACAAATGAAGAACCATTTTGTATCTGTATATTCAAAATAGGGTAGATACACAGCTGCATTCTTTTAATTCAGTGAATGGAGAGATTTGTTCTAATAGTGTTTTTGGACGGGATATCATGTCTGCATTTTATACAACAAATAACCACTAAGACAACAATATACAATGTATTAATATTGAAACTGTGCTAGTAATCAGTTTTGAAACTTCTCATTGCTATTTGTTTCTCAATAAAATTATTTTAAAAAAATAAAAAAGAAAGTGTATCTATATCCTATGCTGGAGCAGCCAAGTTCTGGATGGGAATGAGGATGCAGGAAAGACTCTTTTCCTCCCACCTCCTGCTCTGGCTACAGTTACAGCCCTGAGCACAGCAGAGTCCAATGCCCTATCTCTTGTCGTTTTCCATAAGCCTAACCAGTGCCTCTACTATAATGTCAACTAAGTGATCCAAGAGAACATCCATTTTAACCTTTTAAAAGTGCCCCCAAGTGCGCAGAATGAGTTTGTCTTTAATCCCATTGTAATCTATATCAAGTACTGGGAATTTAAGCTAGTCTTTCCATCTCTCCAAACATTACTTTTCTCCTATAAATAAAGACAGAAAGAAGGCTTGCAAATCCAAACTCTAAAATGCTATTTTGCCTAATTCCCTTCTCCAGAACCCTCACAGCCAAGAAAGAAGACAGGCATTTTTAGTTTGGGTTTGACCTGCTTGTGCCTTGCCCAATCTTAAAAAGGCAATGAGGAGAATGTTAGAATGGTGGGCCCAGGGCCGGGCTGCCTGGTGTTGATGTGAGTTCTGCTGTCCCTGCTGCCCACCTGCAGGCGCAGGTACAGACAAGAGCAGGGGCTGAGGCCGGGGTCATGAGCAGTTGGGCTGCTGAGGGTGGAAAGCAAAGCAGCCACAGTTGTGCTACGGGCCTGTGGGGTGGCATGAGACATAGATAAGCAGACACACAGCAGGCACAGAGTAGTCAGTGCCAGGCTAGTGCAGCATGAGAACTACCTGCCTTTTGTTGTAATCATCTAGATATATCTAAGGCACTCAGTAAATGTTTGCTGTGCCTGAATGGATGTCAGCAATCAGTGAAGAAAAAGACTTATGTGCTACACTTAGTTCTTCCAAGCCCAAGAAGAAATTGCTATCCTCATTTTAGACAGAAAATAAATGAGGAAATAGGATCTGGGAAGTAGAACAACAGACTGAAGAGGCAAAGTAAACCAGCATTTGATGTTCAAACCCACGCTGGAATGAAGAATTACCTAAAATGACAATATAAGGGGCTGGGGAGATAGCTCAGTAGAATAAGCACTTGCTTGGCAAATACAAGGGCCTGAGTTCAATCCCCGGTTCCACCAAGAAAAATAAAATAAAATAAAATGATAATATAGATTAAATAATATTTTCTGTCTATTGGGAAGATCAGCTCTCATTTCCATTTTTACTGTAATTCTGAGACTAGCTATAGGGAATTTGAGTACAACTTGCTTACTTATTTGTTTATGAACTTGGAAGTTCCCAAGGACACTCTCAGGAAACTAGTAGGAATAGGGATGTAAGCTACTATGATCTCTTTGATGACATGTCACACAGCAGCATCCTGTCAACTTTATTCTGTGGTCTTCAAAGGTTTTGGGGTTAATGGAAACATCAGACTTGCTTATGCAAGGAGGAGGAGGAGGAGGAGGAGGAAGAGGAGAAGGAGGAGAAGAGGAAGAGGAGGAGGAGGAACAGAAGGAGGAAGATGAAATGGAAGAGGAAGAGGAAAAAGAAGGTTTGGTTAGAAACAGAGCCTCAGAGAGTCAGAGGGCAGGGAAGCCGCACCCTAGTCTCAGGGTGAGCACAGCCCATAAACTGCAGAGCACCCAAGGGGAGACCTGCGCTTGCACCTCAGCTCAGGTGGTCAACCAGCCCTGCTGATCAACTTTCTCTGCTTCTCTAAGTGCATCAACAGCCACAGCAACTTACCAAGAGCATTCAAGCAATGGACCTGTGCTGAGACTGCCATCTCTCAGTTTCAAGGCAAATTCACAAAAGAGATCACGTAAAGTAGGAATCCCAAGGCTTCTCTCTCTCTCTCTCTCTCTCTCTCTCTCTCTCTCTCTCTCTCTCACACACACACACACACACTTATACACACAAAACCTAGATAGCTACATGAAACTCTAGCAAAAAAAAAATTGCTGCTACTTGGATCCACCTTTATCCATCCTGACACCAGAATGCCCAGGATACGCTGAGTGTCCTTGAGGAGTCTGACCCCCAGGCATGCACAAGCAAAAGAAAAACAGAGAAGAGATTTTAAAATTCGACTCATTGGAGGTACCAGAAAATTGTCTAGAAGCAGCAGCTGGGCAGCGGCTGTGTGAGGCCTTTTTGTGAGGCTTCGTCAGATGGGGACATGGGAGGGGCCCACCCACTGGCCAGGCAGCCACCCCCAACCCCGGAGCCCCGGGGGTGGGCAGCAGTCTGCCGTGGGATCCTTGCACAATGGCCTGGCAGAAATGGATGGTCCACACAGGGAAGGATCAATTGTAAAAAGCAGAATTAGTCATTCTAAATCATGCAGCTGTGGTCGAAGGGAGCTCTTCTAAAAATCATTAAACAATCATGTATTCCTATTGATTTATTCAAAATACCTTGAGGGAAAGCAGATTAAACACAAGGTAAAAGTAAGCTAATGCAGATTAAATGGATGAAGGATGGGCCGAGAGTTCCCTAGGTAGTTTTTGTACTAATGAGAGGAAAATTATATGTACACTATTACCAGGATAAAAGGGTCTATTAGAGGTCTTTTGCTTGACATATTTATGTATTTCAAATACTAAGTAGCATAGTGAATTAGGTTTACTTGGGACATTTGTTATTTTTATTGCATCTCCAAAGTGATAAACAGAGTTCTCTGTCAAGGGCAGCGTGCCGCTCACTCCAGAAGCCCTGTCTGGTAGACAAATCCTTGTGCCAGGACTCATCCCTCTGTGTCATTTATCAACAACCCCAGGGCCATCTGACTGTGAGGACAGATACTTTATGTCCAAGAGCAGCATGCACCAATCCAAGGTGGGATGAGGTGTGGTTCGTGGGGCATCTTCCCTAGACCACAGGCAAAGACGGCCTCGCTTCCTCCAGCTGACTCTGTCCAACACCGTCTCTCAAAACCAGAGATGAGATGTGTGTGTTACACGTCGTGAGCAACACAGCAAATGTCATGGGCTTAGTGAAGGTGGCAGAAGCAGAACAGCATGACTGAGAGGCCAAGGACGCGCAACCAGTGAGGCTCAGAACAAACACCTCACATGTTTTCCTCAGTTCAGGGATTTGCTGCTGTGCTGTATATCAGTGTGAATTATATTCACCATCTTTAAAGTGCTATTATTCTCACTGTATTAACTGCATGTTAAAAGCCACATTTGCTGTCCTCCCCTGGCACTTCCATCCCCTACATTTCTTATTCTAATTACCACCCTAGTTCAGTCAACCCGGAAGTTATGTCATTCTCCCTTCTCCTGCTAGCCTTCAGTCCCGACACTTTATGAAGTCTCTGGAAGTCTCTTTTCTGAGTGTCTGTAGGAGCTATGATTATTTAAAAAATACAGTTAATGCTACAGTCGAGTAACATCCAAGGGAAGAAACAGGCTCATAAAAGTATTCCAGCAAGCCATCATCCACCCTGTTCACCGGCTCTGCCACTACCTGGCTTCTGGTTCTTCTCCAAAGTCAACATAACTGTGAATGGTAAACATCCCCAATCAATTTAGAATATCAAGCAGCCGCACTAGCACATGAAAGACCCTCTTGAAAGAGGATTTCCCGAGCCACTTCAGAAGATGGCAAAAATGAGGGGAGAAGTGTGTTTGAAGGGAGAACTATTTTGAAGAGATTGAAGGTAATAAGTGTTTTACTGTAACAAACTTTTTAAACATTCACTATTTTACTGTATTTTTAATCAGATCTCATATATAACAATTCATATAAGTGATAAAAAGTCTTTTAAAAACATTTTTAACTTTATAAATACAAAGAATCCAAGTTTAATATTAAATAAGAAAACTTACATGTTTGTTTAACAATTGCAAGCACACACGTGAATAGGCTGAAACATCACACCAGTCCTTCCTTCCTGTTTTGCTGCCATGTCGAAAGCATGTGCCGTCTCAGGTACACTCAGGTTTTGATGCCACGGACCATCCTGGGGTCACAGAAGTAGAAATGAGTGCTGCACTGCCTCACACAATATAGTATTCTATGATTATGTTCAAAATTTGTGCTCAAGCACCAGGCAACAGAGAAACAGAAAATATCACAGCCTGCAGGCCACCAGTTGCCCAGCCTGTGCTGGATCCCAAAAATACAATTCTAGTCATGCTCGTTGCCCTCACTCTTTCCTCTCTCAGAGCTTCTCCACACCCAACAACCATCTTAAGCATTCTAAGGTGGGGCTTTCATCCTCCCATGCCCTGTTCATAAAATCCAAGAGGTGGGGGACAGCATCCATATTTCTGTTTATTTCTCTTCTATCCACAGTGGAAAGGTATCATGGAAGCTGATGTTGAGCCTGGCTCCCAGCGAGCTCACTTAGAAAGGAGGCATGTGTGGTAGAAAGGCCATCTGATAGCCTCAGTCATGGAGAGGATGGTTCAAAAGGAAAGTTCAGAAGGTTCTGTGGCTGGAGACAAAGCCAAAAACTCAGGATACAGAGAAGGAAGCTGCAAAGTGAAAGAGAATACAGTACTGTGACCTCTGTTCGTAAAGATGCATGTTGTGTAGTCACATCACATACAAGATCCAAATACAACAGACAGGAGCA
This sequence comes from Octodon degus, assembly GCF_000260255.1. NCBI lineage: Eukaryota > Metazoa > Chordata > Mammalia > Rodentia > Octodontidae > Octodon > Octodon degus. The sequence goes on along the minus strand of NW_004524604.1, from coordinate 6,649,341 downwards.
GAAACCTCACCATGTTCCACAGTAATGACCTTGACTGGGAACTAGAAAGACACAGCAGCCATCTTCAACTCTGCAACACGCATTCCCCATTCGGAACTTTTAGGTCAAGTAGCCCATCTTCAGGAAAAGGACCCACCAGAATGTGACTTCAGAAGGTTCCTTGTGCATCCAAGCACAGCCAATTGACAAGCATCTTCATATGCATTAGATTCTTTCCATCAGCCACCTGTATTTATAGATATTAGTGTAATAGTAGACAGAATCCAGTATTTCATCTCAATCATATATTTTGCAGTAGTGACTTTTTACCTACAGAACAGATATACATCTCCACATGGTCTGGTAAGAACATCAGAGAAACAGTCTTCCATTGTTATAAGAATAAAATCTGTCATATTTCTTTCTTTTCCACTTTAAAATTACTTCATGTTTATTACTGTGCAGTATTTTTTATGGCTTATGCTTTGCAAATTTCCAAACTATTTCTTTGCAATGTACCTATTCACAATGAGAATGTATGCACACAACCATATCAGACTTTTATTAAGGACTGTTTCTTATTTCATACACATAGAACCTAATGCAGACAGCACTGCACCCTAAAGCCAATCCAACTCCCCAAGAGCCACAGGTGCAGTGACTCTGCCACATTTCTTTCCATCTAATTGTGTTCTTTCTGTGTTGGAACTTAAAAATAATAACTATTGTTTAAAGCAATAATGACATCTTGCATTTTCATGGTACTTAAATTGTAAAATGCAGGCTGGGGAGATAGCTAAATAGTCTAAGCACCTGCCAGGCAAGTGCAAAGATCTAGATTCAATTCCTGGTACTGCATGTCTTGCTGGCCCTGCATTGTGCCTGCCACAAAAACTAGGCACGATGATGCACGCCTGTAATCCCAGCACTGGGGAGACTGAGACAGGAAGATCACTATGAGTCTAAGCTGCATAGTGAGACCCTGGACCAAATAAATAAAAGACTTTTTTTAGATTTCCTATTTTTTTTAGATTTGTTATATTTTAAATAATTGTATTGAGAGACAAATAGCAATGAGACAGTTTCAAAGCGATTACTAGCACAGTTTCAAGAATTAATACGTTGCATATTGTTGTCTTAGTGGTTATTCATTATACAAATGCAGACATAATATCCTGTTCACAAACACTATTAGAACAAATCTCTCTATTTATTGAATTAAAAGAATGCAGCTATATATCTATCCTATTTTGAATACACAGATACAAAATGGTTCAAACTTTGTATCCCTCTTTTATGTATAGTTTTGTCAAAGAAGGGTATTCTATTGTCATTTAAATGTTACAGGTGTGTGAATTCAGCAAAATATTCCAATATAGTCCAATAGTCCATAATAGTAGTAGGTCTCTAGTAAGGCTGGAAATATCAGAAGTTGTTGACTTGAGCTTTTAACAGCTCAGCATATTAATATGGCTTTACTTTTTATACTTCATTTTTATACTTTTCTGCTGGATGAGCAAGACCAAGGTAAAGCAAGACCTATGTAATAAGAAATGTAACTTTTGTATGTAACAAGGTCAGTCAAATCCCCTCAGGATTTATCCTGAAACCCAGTACTGCAATTTGTAGATCCTTTGTCAGTGTCAGCCATGTGGATGAGTCACAGCCATTGCTTGACCAATTTGCTCTCTGTGAAAGTCTGAGAGAATATTTTCTCTCCATGTGACTCTCCGGAGGCACACTCTACATCACTTATCACATTCCTCTGTGGCCCCATAATCTGCTTGATCAGAAAATTTGGGACACAACTGAGCTACATGATGTTACAGTACAGGTTCCCCTATGTCCTGAGTCTTCACTGACCTTAAAAGGCTAGGGCCAAAATGTTGGCTTTCCTTGCAGCCCTTCTTTTTCTCTGACTTTTAGTCTGAAAACTTAGATTGTTAACCCTCCAGAAGAGAAATTTATTATTATTACCCTAGAACATAGGCAGTTGAGCTTAACCTCACTATGTGTCTGAATATCAAACATCTTAAGTATAACATGGAACAGGTATAAATAAAAGATTTTTTAAATTAACAATTAAATTGTAAAATTCATTGGTTCACTTATTCACTGCTTCCATCCATAAAAGCAGCAACAAGTTGTTTTTATTTCTAATTTGCAAATTATATCCAGTTTGCCAGTGGGAAAACAGATTGAGCAACACTGAAAGCCTTAGTCACATGAGTCATTTGTTACTGAGCTTAGGCTGGAGCACTTTCTTCAGAATTTGGTCACCCTGTAGCAACGTGGAGGGGTAGATCAGTGAAAGACTATTTATGCTGCGTGCAGAAATAGTAGGCTTAATCCTACCACCAAATGATAATAATAACAACAGCAACAACTTAGTTACTTTATGTCCTTTATTATCAGTTTGTCAACGCTTAATAAATTAGACAAAAGCCCTTGTGAAAAGATCTTTGTCTAAGTAATGGTAAATACTTTTTTTAAAAAAATGTATTTTAGGGCGAGTGGAGCTGCAGGCGCGCAGGCCGAGACTGCGGACCCGAGACCGAGCATCCGAGGCGGTGAACTCTTGAAGTTACAGTAAAAAGTGGCCTCCAATAAAACTACATTGCAAAAAAATGGGAAAGAAACAAAATGGAAAAAGTAAAAAAGTTGAGGAAGCAGAACCTGAAGAGTTTGTGGTAGAGAAAGTACTGGACCGACGTGTAGTGAATGGGAAGGTGGAGTATTTTCTGAAGTGGAAGGGATTTGCAGATGCTGACAATACATGGGAACCTGAAGAAAATTTAGAATATGCAGAGTTAACTGAAGTATTTCTTAATTAGCAAAAAGCTGGTAAAGAAAAGATGGTACAAAAAGAAAATCTTTATCTGACAGTGAATCTGATGACAGCAAGTCAAAGAAAAAAAGAGATGCTGCTGACAAACCTAGAGGTTTTGCTAGAGGTCGTGATCCTGAACGAATAATTGGTGTAGTGAATGGGATAGTAGATAGTAGTGGAGAATTGATGTGTCTCATGGAATGGAAAGATTCAGATGAGGCTGACTTGGTGCTGGCAAAGAGGCAAATATGAAATGTCCTCAAATCGTCATTGTTTTTTATGAAGAGAGACTAACTTGGCATTCTTGTCCAGAAGATGAAACTCAATAACTTACATCATATATATATATATATATATATATGTCTTGGTTTGTTGGGTTTTATTTGTTTTGCATCTATAGCACTGGTTCACTGGTTACTTTGAACAAATAAAGCTTTTGTAGTTGCTTCCTTTATCAAAAAAGAGCATTTGGCAGCATGCTACATTTCCTCTGCTTCTCTAAATGTTGGGGGGAGTTGTCCATAGTCCAACTCATGTTTTAGCTCATATACTTAAGGACTATTCTGAGTTTTTTGTTTGTGTGTATGTAAATAAAATTCTTATGTAAGTGGTTTTTGTTTTGTTTTTAAACATTCACCAAAACAAAAACTATGAGTGGTAACCTCATATTTGAGACACCATCATTCTGAGCAACCTAAGAAATCACTTCCAGTTAAATAGAAAGTTTTCTGAAGCCATAACCTTTTAAGTTAAATAGATGGTTTTGTGGTTAATTGGACAGTTTAAAGTAGGTATTTTCAAAGCAGCCATATCAGAATCTGTATGTCTTTAGTCACAAAAATGCAATTTACTTCCAAAACTCCCCAGCAAAAAAATTCTTTATCTAGCTGGGCATGGTGGCACATGCCTAGAATCCCAGCCCTTGGGAGGCTGAAGCAGGAGGATTCTGGGAATTCAAGACTAGTCTGGGCTACAAAGTGAGTGCAAGGCCAGCCTGAACTGCATTGTGAGACCCTGACTCAAAAAGAGAAAAAAAATCCTTATCTCTACCAACAACTTTCCCCCCCAAATAAGGTAGCAAGTCAAAACTTGGTTTGTTTGAATTTGTTAAGGAAGACTTAAAAAGGGAACATTAAAAATTCCTCAAGACTTATTACTTCACAGCAAGTTGAAATCTGCACTCAAAAGTCAGGATTCATGTATGTCTTGACTTGGCTCTCAGAAACCTACTGAGTGGCTGACGGTATTCACAATTTAAGACCTAGAATAAATGAGCGAACACACTTGTAATCTAAACTATTGACCTGTGTGTTATTTCTTGATCCCAACTTGTTCCTTACATGTAGGTTCAATCTTCAGTATTCAGGTTACTGTTTTCAGCAGAAGCCAGAAAAACAACTTTGTAGTAGTCAGAATGTTATCCTAATGTATATTGTTTACTTTATTGTAAATAATGGTGAGCAGTGGTTAATAAATAGTTTTATATTCCTTTTAAAAAATACATTTTAGTATAAGGTCTACAGGGTCTCACTACACAGTTCAAAATCGTAGTGGTCCTCCTGTTTTCAGCCTCCCAAGCGCTGGGATTACAGGCACACGCCACCATGCTCTGTTTCAGTTGCTGTCTCAGCACACCCCAGGGGAAGGGATTGAACCCTCACTTGCATTAGTTCACTGAGCTATCTGGCCAGCCTGGTAAATACTTTAAACTATTTTAAAGTACTCATATCTAGATGTCATCAAAAATGTAGAAAATACTACTACAGGTCAATAGCAATAGGATTCACTCATCACTATAACATTTTGGCCAAGTATTAAAGATAAATTTAAAAAACACACAAAGCCTATGTGTACTATGAATTGATAGTGTTTCTACTTCATTCACTTCCATCGCTCTTCTGTACTTTATCAGATGTCAGCAGCACACACACCCATATGCATATGCACAAAAGCACATGCACACACAATAGCCACTGTCTACAGCTATCTTGGACAAATCTAAATGGTAGACACAAAGGTCTAAGAAATATCTGTTTAGTTAAAGTCATTTGAATATTACGGAACTCATAGAAAGATCAAAACTGCTGTCCTTGCACGTATTCAACAATGTGCAAAACATGAACTGTTTTGACCTGGTTAGGGTAGCATTCTGTATTCATAATCTCCAAATCATAATCTAGACTGCATCCAAATGAAAGAGATAAGGAGCACGAGCTTTGTCTTTCATTATGCAATTGGGATGAGCTTTCTAAGAAGGAGCATCAGAGGAGAACTTGTTAGCTTCAGAACCCAACCCAGGTGACCAAGTCCTCTTCCTCCTTTGGGGGAGGGCTGATAGTTGCACAACTCTGGGACAGGAAAGGCCTTTCTGCCCAGTGAAAATGAGTTCTATTCACAACTGTGCTTTTCCAGGGTTTGGCGGTTCACATTTTCTTGGATTCTGTTAGAGTTATAAAATAAACACTTCCAAGATTGTTTTCTTAAAAGTCAGTCTAACATAAAATGAAATGAAAAGAGCTGTTCTGAGCCTTCAGTTCAACAGGGGTGCATTTAACGAAGAACATACCTTTTTCTTCCTCTCTTTGAACTTTCTCAGACTGAACATCAGTTTTCAAAGTTTTAGGCTGGCTCATTCCCTAGAGACTTCTGTTTGAAGACCGGCTCCATCCTAAACTCCAAGACAACATTTGGACATCAGTTATTTATTTAAGATCTGAATTTGGGCAATTGTTGAGGCAGATGGTTAGGAACTTGAGCAGTGGTTGAATAATTATAGAGCTTAAGCCTAGGAGGACACTCAGGGACCTAGGATCCAGCTAGAAGCTTTCACACAGATACAGCATAATTGTCCCATTGTGCCCATGAGACACTTGAGCTGCAGGAGAACTGGGCCACTTATTAATGAATGTACAATCATTTAGCTAGAGAATAGAGGACACAGGAAAGTTGGGTAAAAGAGAGTAAGATCCAAAATGTTTCTTTGTTAAAGGTGGAAATGGAACAACTGATATTATCTACTAAATTGGTTAGCAACCTGCATCCTAATCTAACCATACAGGCCTGGGGTGGAATACCATTTTTTGTATCTAGTAGACATGAGAATAAACAAGTTACTTTACAGAAAGAGGACTAGAGAGCAGATGGCTCCCAGAGGCAATAAAAATTAAATGGGGTTCTACATAGGAAATTTTTCTCCTTGAGTCTAGTGCATGCTCACTGCTGGAAAATATTAGCTGTTATTCCAAATCATCAATTATTATGTGCTATCAAAGGTCTAATCATAATGTTACTTGAATGTTTTTGATAATTCCAAAGTGGACAAAACTGGTTGCTTAGGAATAGGAGAAAAGAAAAGATAAAAGAGAACAGAGGGCCAGCCAAATTGCTCAGTGGATTAAAGTGCCTGGAAATAGGTGCAGGGGCTGGGGGTTCTATCCCCAGACCTGCCATGCCAGCCCCATTACCAGGGTACACTGAGATGGCAACTGAGACTGGGTGTGGTGGCACGCGCCTGTAATCCCAGCACTTGGGAGACTGAAAACAGGAGAATCACTGTGAGTCTGATCTAGTAGTGAGACCCTGAGCACCCTGTAGACCCTTGCCTAAATTACAGAGAGAGAGAGAGAGAGAGAGAGAGATACAGAGAGAGAGAGAGAGAGAGAGAGAGAGAGAGAGAGAGAGAGAGAGAGAGAGAGATCATTCCATGTGGTATGGTATGATTGTGTGTCCTCTCGGTGAAGTAGGCTGCCTGAGGTCTTGGCTGAGCATTGAACAGCGCTCTGTGCCTTTTAACGGGGCTCTACATGAGCAAGAGTGGATCTCATGCAAAACTAATGAAGTTTTCTTTGCAGACCCCTTTAATGTCACAGGCACCTTCTAAAGTCTTTCTGAGTCCCCAGCGATATGCTCAAGTGGTACACTGGTCCTGTCTCTTAAAGACCATCAGCTGAAGTATACAAGCTTCAGATCCTAAAAAAAATGAGTTTGCTCCTTAGTAGTATAATGTGTCTAATTCCTCAAAAACTAAACAAAGCCATAGCTTGCACAGTTGTGTGGAGTGATCTTCTTTGTGTGGCTTCTGTCTCTCGAGTGCTTTCACATTGGGCCCAGGGCCAAGAGACAGGTTACGTTCTGCACTACCAGAGACTAGGAGATTCCTTCCAGGGATGAAAAGCTCATAAACTAAGCACAGTCCCAACCTTTCCATCCTGTTGTGTTCTGGATAGAGTGGCTCACACAAGGACCTGAGGATGGTACCTGAAGAATCTGAAGACATGCCATCGGGTCACTTAGTGTTTCCACTGAGAAACTCCCACATGCTGTCCTGTGGAAACTGACTGCGAGTGTCCCCTCTGTGAGGATAAAGTAGCTCTGGACAAGGGAAAGTGCCACAGAGGCAGAGTGTGTGTGTGGCTTGTCCCTGTGACACACACCCAGACTTCATCCTTCTGCTCCATCTTATTTCTTACTCTCTGACATCATGGCTTGACGTCACAAAGGGCCATGTGGGCACTGGATGCTCACTAAATTTTAAGGATTGGAGCTAGTAGTAGGCAGTACTTCAGGTGCTGTGTCATTTCATGCTCACAGCTGCCCTTAAAGTGCTTCAGTCTACACAGGAAGAAGCAGGAGCTTGAAAAGATAGTGAGGGATGGAGAAAAGGGTCCAAAACCAAAACCAGAAACCTAAAGATGAAGGTTCAATTGGTCTCCTGTTGTTTACTCAGGGTACACCTTCTGTCACCACAAGCAGCAACATAAAAAGTACTGAGACAGGGTCCAAGACGGAATGGAATGATCCCCTCTCTCTTTGATGGTTTAGTCTGCCACTATGGAGACAGGCAACACAGAGGGAAAGAAAGAAGAGGGACAAAAAGAAGAAAGAGAAAAGAAGACAAGGTGTAATGGGATTTCCAGAGTGCTTTGCATGTAAATGAAGTAGTAGGTCATTTTAGTAAGTGACCAAATTGCACTAAAACTGTATAATGGTTTATCTCAGTGGTTCAGACCTGAGTCCAAATCCTAGTTCCACCTGCATGATCTTGAGCAAGTGACCTACCTCTCCAAGTTTCAACTTCCTTAGATGTCCTTGGTATTAAAATACTGCCTAGGGGGCTGGGGAGATGGCACAGTAGAATAAGTGCTTCCCTGGCAAGTGCAAGGGCCTGAGTTCAATCCCCAGTTCTGGAAAAAAAAAGTAGTGCCTAGCATATGAAGTTATATGAGGATTGAATATATATATATATATATATATATATATATATATATAATATATGAATATATATGTGAAGTACTTCAAACAGAGCTTAGAATATAGTAAATAATAAATTTAGCAATTATAATACTTTAGAGAAATTTACAACCTGAGTATCTTTCTCTATCAGTGAAACTGCTTATGAAAATTGATACGATGCACATGTCCATTTATTAATTTGTGCATCCTATAAACTTTAATGTCCACAGGCTAAGCACTAGGGATGGAGTATAAAGAAGGCAGACTCAGTCTGAACATTTCTGGAGCTTGCAGAAAGCAAGATTTATTCCATTTAAAATGCAAAACATTGACTACCTGTGTCTTTTTTAATGTCTTTCTAAATGGGCTTCCTTCTTATGATGTCAAAGGCACTAACTGCATATAAAGTAGACCCCTCCCCACTCCAGAAGGACTCTTGGTAGGTGTGTGAGACAGCTCTGCAGGGTGTACTCTGTGCACAATTATTTCGTGGTTAATCCCTTTAGAGATGAGAGGACTTGTTGGGCGTTAGCACAGAGTGCCTGACGTGGGAGGGAAAGCCTCTGTTCACATGGGTTCACATGCTTCACATCGCTTAGTGAGCCTCTGCTCTTCATCTTCAGAAAAGTGTCATTGAAGAGACATCTTCGTGTCATCTAACATGTGTTTAGTGATTATGTTATCTGTAAGTGGTGACGATCATACTAAATGATTGCTCCCTCTGTCTAGTGAAAGCTAACAGGGTTGTCACTAGTTCAGTGATGGATCCAACACCCCAGCTTCTTTGCAGGAATATGTCTTATTCTCTGTCAGGGAAATACAGACAGTTTGAGAATAGATTTAGCCAGCTGCGTACAATGGATTCAACCTCAAATTCATAGGTGTGTTACTGAGAAAGGAAGGTTCATTTAAAATATGTGTTTTCTCTGTCATGTAGCCCAGACCTTGTTCCATGTGTTCAGTGTTGAAATGGTTACTTTGATCATCTATTTAATGTTCTCTTCTTGGAGATGTGATCTCTAAAACTGACTTGCTGCTTTTCTTAATTCCTGCGCTCTTCCTGATAATGGATGTGCATCCCAATAACGGTGTCTAGGATAAGGATTTCTGTCTTAATGGGCAAGAATGACACTGCTGGTAGGAATTACTAGCCACCAAAAAATCTAGTCATTGAGGAGATTACTTGGGCAATTAAAGGCTTAAAGAATTTCTCAAGTAACAAGTAGGTATAGACAGAACTGCTATTAATAATAGCAAATGAAATGCTTGAAAAGATTTTGAAAGATATTGTGTTTTTTTTAATCTATTTCTTTCTTGTTTGGAATTAGATGCAATCTAAGTATTCCTCTTCCAAATTACTTTAATTGTTGTATTTTAAGGTAAGGTAATTTAAGGTAATATTCAACTTCTACTACAAGCTGACCTATCATATGCTTTCTTTTGGATAGTAAAGAGGTAACTCCCGATAATGACATGCACTGACTTTGATTTTTTTCAGCCAAGTTTTAATATTTTATTCATATATGTTTATGAAAAATAGCAGTTGAATTCACCCTGAGGAATGGGCACATACACATGTTGTATCTTGCTCATTTTAATTTTTAAGTTCTTACCTTGAAAAAGTACTCACAGGCTAGCATAATGAATAAGAACTTGGAAAAAAAAAACCATACAATAGAAAAAGCCAGGGCCTCAGTGAAAGTATGTACCTGGTGCTAAGAAGAGGAAAAGGCAGAAGTTACTGAAGCAGTTGTAATAGGGAGTAGGAATGGCCGGCAGTCCACTCAGCGATGAGCAATGGAAAGGTCAGGCCATGTGTACACATTACCACGTCCTTCACAGGTTAAAGCAAGCATTGAAATCCTACAGTCCTGCTTGCCTGCTAAAGTTCAGCTAGAACAGAAAACAGCGCCATGTCCAGATTGTAAGGAAATTTAGAAATGGTTGAACATCTGGGGGTAAATATGAGGTCATCCTCGGAGGGGCGCCCCCAGCCTGATCTGCTCTCCACTGCACCCCACCACACTCCCATCCTTCCCGGCTCACCTCGTGCATATCCATAGGCAGCTGCCTGGTAAATCAGACAGAATTCTTCAAAAGGCCCCCCAAGGGGCTGATAATCACAATAAATATTACAAGTTTGTCCTCTCACAGACCTTTCTTTAGAAAGCTTCGAGGAGAGCTGGTTTCGTTGTTATGACTGCTCTGTTTTTCCTCAGAGGAGATTGATGGGGCTCTCTGGCCTCCTCCGGGTCACCCAGCAGGACAGTCCCCCACCAGAAGGTTCCATACGGCCTGAGAATCAATGATGTTGCAGAATGGAGCTTCACAGCCGCCAACACAAATATGTCAGTAGGTTTTACAAAGGACTTTTTAATAAAACAGCAAACTCCTTCACTGTACCAGGTCAATTCGGCAGGCTGCACTGTTATTTCAGCGGGTGCTACCGACACCAAAATCAACCAAATGAGGAACCCAACTTTGTGGTATTTGGTAATGTGGGTCATCGCCAGCAGAGGATTACATTTTAGACATTGAATTTGTGAGACAAGATTCACTTTACCATTTGTAAACACACACTTGGCTAACATAGTGGTTCTCAACCAGGGACAACTTGCCAAATACCAGGACACATTTGGCAATATCCAGAGACCTGTCAAGAGGCAGGACTGGGGTAGTGCTAAGGAGGGACTGCTGCTCGATCTAGCAGGTAAGGATGGGACTGCTGCTAAATATTTCCCAGTGCCCACCGTGGTCTCCTCAACAAAGAAATTACTCAGCTCCTGGGGTCAGTGGTGCCAAGACTCAGGCACATAAGTCTGGGAGCAGAGATGGCAACTGGCACAGAAATAAGAGGCTGGTGGGAAGCCATTTGTACAGTGCTGCACCTCTAGTTTCTGTTCTCAAACCTGGCAACAGGCAGGCACTCCTCAGTCACTCTCACTGTTGCAGTAAACTTCTGTTACATCTACCTCCATTTTTAAAGCCCAGGTACATATATGGGGGTGAGGGATATACAATGTTGAAAAAGACATCATGTCTGTCTTGGTCACTTTCTCATTGCTGGGACATGGGATCTGCCACCCACAAATTGAAGGGGAACAGTTTATTTGGCTCACAGTTCGTAACAGTTTCAGTCTACAGTCAACTGGCTCCAAGGCAGGACAGTATCACAGACAGGTAGGGCAGGGGAAAAACTGTCCGAGGCACAGCAGGCAGGCAAGAAGTGGAGTAGGATCAAGAGTTAAGGGAGAAGATGTATCCACTTCCAGGCCGTGTCCTCAGTAACCCATCTGTTCCCACCAGGCTGCCCCTCCCAACTTCACACTCAGCTCTAAGCCCAGGAACAGACTAGTCCAGTATCACACACCCACGATCCCAAAGCCCAGTTATGTGTGGATGAGGTATTGGGGGGCATCTAGCTATAAGCCATAATCACTGTGACTTAAATATTTTGGTACAAATTATATTTCATTCCTTTTAATTATTCTATAATATTCCATTACATGAATAAACTGCAAACTCATTTTGTTAGATAAGCAGATTGTCTATGGATGCTGGTATCATGAACATTTTATATAAAACTCGTAGTGTGTCTACTTCTTCATATATAAAGATAAAATACACAAAAGTAAATATATGTAGTATCTCCTATGTTGTATATAAAATTATGAAATTAATGCACCCAGCTATGAACAACAACTATCTATTGTTGCATTAATGATGATTTTCTTGTTTTCTTTGTATTTTCTGCGTTTCTATGATGAACATGTATCATCTTTATAATATTTTTTATAAGGGTGGGAGATGGGCATCATTTTAAATTATAAGGATATCCAAATGTACACAAATATCTATAAATGTAACATAAGATGCTAACTTCATTAAGTTTTGTTTACAGAAATCCACAGACTACTCATGAATTTGTTTCACTGAACTTAAAAGCTAAAAGGCATGGCTGCAGCTAAGTAGACCTCATTTCTGGATTCGCCCATGCAACATCTAGTCAGAAGCAGAATTACACTACACAACCTAACAAGTGTAAGTAAGATTGAAAAGCCTAATACAGCAACCTCCTTGCTGTTTTCATGCATAATTAAAAATTTAAGTTTTCACACATAGGACCTTAGCACACCTTGACAGTCACCTGAAAATGTCAGTTTGTATCATAAAATATTCCAACTGAACTAAAGATTAACTATAAAGAGTAAAATTATAAGGGCTGACCAGATAGCTCAGCAGACTAAGTGCCTGCTTGGGCAAGCACAGGGGCCAGAATTCAATCCTGGCACCGCATGTAGTGCTGGCCCTGCCCCAGGTATGCTGAGCTGGCGACGAGTCCAGGTATGGTGTTGCATGCCTGTAATCCCAGTGCTGGGGAGGCTGAAAACAGGAGGATCACTACAAGTCTGAGCTGCAGAGTAAGATCCTGCACAAAATACAAATAAATACATAAATAAATAAATAGTAAGTAAAACTATGAACACTAGGGAACTAGAGAAAATTACTTTTTACCCATCCCCAAATCCCTACTGGAAGCAGTACTGCCAGGCAGGTCTGCAGCCCAAACTTCATGACTGTCAGCCCAACTCCATGACCCACAGGGGCAAGGGCAGTTCTGTGGGTAGGTGGTGCAACCACGTAGTGGGTTGTGAAGTGGAGAGGGTCAGCTGTCCTGCCCTGTGGCTGCCTCCTCCACAAAGCAAAAACAGCCCCTGAGCACAGGAGAGGACATCCCAGCCACGACAGCACCACAACAACAGCTCCAGGGACCTGTTCTCTCTTCTTGATCCTGAAAAACAAAACCATCCTTTGCAAGTTTATCTGAGAAGATACTGTGAAGGCCTGAGTTAACTGTGTTTGTTTCCTTTAGCTGTCTACATCATTTTTCCTGAGTGGAGAAAGCCTACAAGCTCGCCTCCAGATGCCAGGACCTTTTCCCCTGTGTTACGGAGCAAGTATCACTCTGAACACTGATGGGGAGTGTGCGCCTGGAGCCTCAACAAGCTAGGTCAGGCGATGAAAGACAGCAAAATGACAGCACCACACCTGGGACGACATTTCATCTCTCCACCCAACAAGCTTCTCCTTCAAAGAAAACGCAGGCCCACTGGATGCGGAATCAGCAGCAGTCTCCTTTCGCCAGGTCAGAAGAACGCCCACAGGTGGCAGACCCCCACTGGCATGCGTGTGCCCGGCGCAACTCGCAGCCGCGTGCAGAGACAGAGCCGCAGCAGCAGTGACGTCACACAGCCCGCTCGGTGTTTGCCAGAGGTCTTAAGGGGATCTTCTATTTCATTCCGTAGTAATGCCCTTTTTGTTGACAAAAGTAAATTGATGATAGTCAAGAGGGAAGCATTTGGTGGAAACATTCTGTTGACCCTTCTCAGATTGAATTTGACCACAGAACAGGGTCCGAGCAGTTGCAGAAATGATAGATTATTGTAATGACTGCCAGGATGGCCTTTTGGCATGTTTAAATGGCAATAAGTTGCACCAGGAGGAAGGCAATTTTACTACTTCTGAGCAGTAAGGCAATACGGTGTTTGAGGTATAAATACATTGTGAGTCGTTAGCAGCAAACATATTCTTTGGTGGTGCAATTCTCCATCACTGGCTATTCATATTTAATTTAATTTAATTATATGGATTTATTTAGCCAATTATGCTTATTTGTTCCAGGTCACAGACTTCCCAGGCTAACAATTTTGTTCTCTTCCTACTCCCCTTATGAGCATAAACAAGCCTAGCTCCTCCTTCTTTTCTCCTTCCACAGGTACATAAACATGACAGGGAAGCAGAATGACCCTAGCCCAGTGAACAGCCTCTGAAGTGATTAGTGACTGAGCCACTCCAGGCTTTTGCTCAGCTCCCAAGGTCCCTCTGAGGCCCAGACCTGCACTCTTCTCTGCCAATGAAGGAAGGGCCAGAGGGAAAAGTATGACACGAAGTTCCAAGAATGACTGTGTTAAAACCCACTCACATTTATAGCCCCATTTCATTGGAAAATGCCACACTCCTGTAGGTATAAATGGTGCATCTGAAACTCCACTTAGGAGATTATTTAAAAATATACCTTAAGGAAGTTTGCAGACCAAAAATTAGAGAAAAAGAAGGGTTACAAGGACAGCCAACATTTTGTCCCTAGCCTTTCAAAGTCAGTGAAGACTCAGGACATAGGAGAATCTGTATTGTAACATCATGTAACTCAGTTGTGTCCCAAATTTTCTGATCAAGGAGATTATGGGGCCACAGAGGAAATTGATCGATGATGTAGAGTGTGCCTAAGGAGAGTCACATGTGAGAAAACATTCTCTCAGGCTTTCAAAAAGAGCAAATTGGTCAAGCAATGGCTGTGACTCATCCACATGGCTAACACTGACAAAAGATTTACCAAGTGTGGTACAGGGTTTCAGGATAAATCCTGAGAGGATTTGACTGACCTTATCAGATACAAAAGTTACATTTCTTGTTATATAGGTCTTGCTTTATCTTGGTCTTAACCATCCAGCAGAAAAGTATAATAACAAGGTATGAAAAGTAAAGCCACATTAATATGCTGATCTGTAAAAGGCTCAAGTCAACAACTTCTCACATTGGCAGGCCTATGGATAGCCCACTACTATGATGGACTACTGGACTGTACTGGATTATTTTGCTGAATTCACATACCTACAATACTTAAATGGCAATGAAATACCCATCTCTGACAAAACTAAACTAAAACCAGGATATAAAGGGAGGAACATTTTGAATCTGTATATTCAAAATAGTTAGGATAGATATACAGCTCTATTCTCTTAATTCAATGAATAGAAAGATTTGTACTAATAGTGTTTGTGGACAGGATATCATGTCTGTATCTTGTACTGTGAATGGCCACTACAAAGACAACAATATGCAATGTACTAATTATTGAAACTGTCCTATTAATCGGTTTTGAAACTTTCTCATTGCTATTTGTTTCTCAATAAAATTAATTTAAAAAAATACACCTTAAGGAGATGTTTAACAAGAACATTAGCAACTATCTGCTCTTGGGAAGCTTTAACATGCTGGTTCCAGCCACAGCTTCAGCTTCAGGACAGGTTCAGTCCACTCCAAGCTTCCAGTGTCTCCAATTAGAGGAGAAAAAGGAAATGCACTTTATATCAGGCACGGAGACAGCTCGAGCATGTGTTCACAATGTCCTGGTCATCAGTGTTGATCTTGGGTTAGCTGAAGAAGCACAATTTCTCCAAAGGCCCCTTTAATTTGACACAGAGCACAAGATAGGCTGACTTTTCAGCAAGAGGCAAAGGAAAGCCTGAGAGATTGGTCCCCAGCCTCACCAAAACCAAGGAACTCCCATGGATCTATGAACATCTAGAAGCAAGTGATCACGATGTGCTAGTCAGGTTCCTGTGTTCTTAGTGGGTCTGGCCCTCCCTGCTTTCTTGCCCTGCTGTTGTTTCTTTCTGCTTGCTTTGTGCTCTCTGAAATGTTCTAACTGAGAGAACATTGGAAAGGGTTTTTTTCTCCAAATATTTTGTGAGGTTCTAGAGTGGCTTCAAACAACTTTCAGTCAGAAACATCATCTTGTTGGTCTCCAATCAACCCTAGGAACTACTGAGACTCTGTGAGCTAGTGGCACACTCAGAGGATCTGGTGTACTCAGCACAGTCAACCATTGGCTTTTCTATCCTAGAATTTATCTCCTTGGCATCCCAGGTAGAAGTACTGAGTAAAGAAAGCCACCAGAGGAAGTTTAATGTGGTTGAAATATGAGGAACTGGATTGAAAACTATGGAGCACTTATGCCAAGAAAAAAATTACTAATTGTAGGAACTGGAAAATTTGAGAAAATAGTGCATATCTGGCAGTGCAGCTCACAGTAGGCTGCTTGCCTAGCATGCTCAAGGACTGGATTCAACCCCCATAAACAGAGTGAGGAAGGGAGACAGGGCAGGAGGGAAGAAGGGGGAGGGAGGAAAAAAGGGAAGGAGGGAGGGAGGAAAGAACTGAGGGAGGGAAAAAGTAATAGATTTTTTGTAAATAGGAACCAAGAGAGGGAGCGAAGGGGGTGGGAGATGGAAGAGGATGAATAAAGGATGTAGATGTGTTCTGCACATACACCAACTCCACACAATAAGTGTAATCACTGTGTTCTGCACACATAACAAATAATAATGAAAGCTTAAAAAGAAAGAAAATGATCTATAGGTTGTCATTTTATAGAAAGAGAAGTAGAGACACCAAAATCTGAGGAAGTTTCTGAAAACCACCAGACTTTAGTGACAAAGTGGCCTAGAAAAGGAGGGGCTTCATTCTCTCGCTCCCACCTGCACTATCCCTGCAAGGTCACCGCACAACTGCCCTGAGATGACCCCAGTAAATCCATCTCACCGGCACCAAGGCCAAGTGGGCTTGCAGCTCCTGAGAGCCCAGGTCAAGTTTGCAGCTTGCAGGGCAGGGAATGCACAAAAAATGCTCCAAGTCTGCACGTCTGTCCCAAGGCCCAGGCTCATCCTGCCACTACAACCAAAGAGTCAGTGAGGACCCTAGGACATCAGGGCATTTTTAGACTCTGAGGCAAGATTATCCAGCTCTGGCTGAGATGAATGCTGAGGGTCAGAGCCTGGCCAGTTTCCCCCCTTGGTCAGTCTGGCCACAAGAAGCTGGAACTCCCATGGCACTTGTAGACATCCAGAAGCAAGCGATCACAATGTCCTAGTCAAGTTTCTGTATTCTTAGTGGATCTGGGCCTCCCTGCCTTCCTCCCCTGCTGCTGAGAACCCTCCTCCCAGCCTTGGTTAACCCTCTACCAGTTCTGTCCTAGGCCTGCAGCCCAAGGCCAGAGCTGCATGGACTGCTGCTTTGTTTACATCTCTCCCTGGGCTAATCCTAGGTGAGCAGAGTGTCCCCACACTGTGGTCAGGGGGTGCCAGAAAGGGGATCTGTGAGGCCATATAGCCATGATGCTGACGCCAGCGCGTGAGGACAGCCTGCCCCACTTACTGACTGCTCACTCCTACAGCCGATCACTGCAGATCAGATATTATGAAGGAACTTGGGTCAATAAGCAACTGTTGACTTCTCATTGTGAGTAAACATGGTGGCCTCGTGATCCTCCTAAAACTTTCCTTTTCTTTCTGTCTGATTTCTACTTGACTGGCTTTATGATTTGCTTATTTTGTCAGGTTGATCAGATACAATTAGCATGTCTCCCTAATAAAGATTAATGACTGCTCAAATCAACAAAGGGCAATTAGATAGAGGAGAATTTCACACCAATGCAGGGTGAAGGAGGCTTATTTATTTGTTTTGGGGCTCTTATCTCATGAACGGTGTCATAGGCTCAGTGTACACCACAGCAGAAAAGGGGAGAACTCAGTTCATTCAGGCGTAAGTAAGAGAGGCTTTAATTGAGAGCTAATTGCCCTCATACAGTGCTTCCACAAAGGAGTTATTTTGAACAGCCCCCAGAAAGATAACTTCCGCTGAGCAAGTAATAAAAGCCAGACGTGATGCAGAATGTGCTCTGTGTATTTTAAATTTAGTCTTTATACTAAGCCCACAAGAGAAGAACAGGGGAAACTAGTTCACCCTGTTTCCATTCTCTCTCTTTTCTTTCTCCCAGGTAAATCCCTAGTTTCTTCACACTGGTAATCTTGCCAACTAACAAGACCATTACCCAGACATAGTGGCACAAGACAATAATCCCACCACTTGGAGGCTGAGGCAGTCGAGTGCAATTTCCAGACCAGTGTAGGTAATTTAGGGAGATCCTGCCTCACAGAAAAAATAAGTAACTCCTAAAGCCAATCACGGCAGATAGGATATGATGAAGAGGCTTCACCACAGGAGGGCTAACCCTGTAGCTCAGTGGTCTCTTGCTACAATTCCCAGTACTGAGGAAAGACTAAATTTGGGCTGGTGGTGTAACTCAGATGTAGAGCATTTGCTTAGGATGTGCAAGGCCCGCCTTTCCCAAACAGGGTGAGGAGAAGTATCAAAAGACGACAGCAAAAGTTTACATTTCTCAGCCTCCTTTCTAATTTGAATAGTTTCTAACCACAAAGATTAGAGAAGAAGTGTTGTTTGGGATTCAGAGAAGGCTCCTTAAAGGAAGTTATTGATGCTTTGCACTTTTTTTTGCTTCTGCCTTCATTCAATTTGAAAAGTAGACGTGATGGCCAGGATACCTGCAGCTGTTTTGGGCCTCTTACATCAGGATCATTGAAGAGGAAAATAGGATCTTAAACTGTTCTGGTGGCATCCTTTACATAAAGATATAAATCACACATTTCTGAAGCCACTGATCTTTTAGATTTTCCATATATGTAACCCAACCTAATCTAAGCAAAATAGCTAATATTTTTATCATCACTGTTGTAGAGACCAAGTTTGGAAGCTGACAAACATAAAGATGGACTGTGAATGCAGGATGCCTGACCCTGGAACCTTTTATTTTTAATGCTATGCTGCTTACTAAGAGCAACCAAAGTGCCAGCCACCCACAGAACCCTTCATCTCTTCACCACAGGATTAGTTTCCACTATGCATGATGTACTGCCTTGCTCTGCCCACCTGCGACAGTCACATAAACTGTGACTGGAACTCCTTCTGCCTCTGTTTTTTTTCCCTGCATAGTCCCTACTGAGACCCCAACACATGACTGAAAAACCTCTGGTCTCTGTGTGGTGAGATCTTCCTCTGTTAATGGTCTGTGTCTAGCTGAGCCCCCAAAGCCTCATGAAGTCATGGGGCAGCTTCTGGAGTTTGTGACTGATTCTTGATCCGATGCTGGGATTATGGGTGTGAGTGCCCTGGGCAGATACTCTGCAGTATAATGTAAGGAGGGGAGGCAGGCTAGCTAGCTGCCTGAGCTGCTGCCTCTCCCTTTGATCCTTTGCTTTTTGCAGCCATGAACTGCTGCCCTCTGCTGCATGCCACTCGGCCTTGGAGCCAGCTAAGTATGGACTGATACTTCCACTGACTATGACCTAAGAAATCTTTCCTTCCTTTGTTTTGGATGCTGGATATTTGTCCCAGTAATGAGAGAACAGTAACTGAGACACTCGCTAGTGCATTACAAGAGTCCTCCCATCACCACCTGACCTCCCAAAAGGCTGGAGAAGGGACACTGTCTGCTCACTCAAGATGAGAGGGGACAGTGCCTGGAGCCCTGCAGGTCATGTCAGGAGACCCCAGGGTCCCTGGCCAGGACCCCAAGAAGAGTCTCATCTACCAGGGAGAAACTCAGAATGCAACATGACTCTGGTCTTCCCACAGAGCATGACAACAAAAACACAAATAATTTGAGCTGTGTCCCAGAAAAAAGCCTAACAATGAGTTGGTCTCATTTGACTGACTTTTCTCTTTACAGTTTGCATTGTCACACTCCTTTGTATGCTCAATTAGCTCCGATTGGGTGCTAGATACAAAGTACTGCTGAGTCGGAACAAAGCTGAGGCAATTCAGTGACTAGGTGAGACATTGTCTCAAAATACAAAATTTAATAAAGTGATAGGGAGTTATCACAGAGTCAAAGTCCCTGTATTGAATCCCAATATTACAAGAAGCAGGCAAGCAAGCAAAGCAAACAAGAAAGAAAACCAACACATATCATAATCAAACTACTCAAATCCAGTCATAAAGAGAAAAGCACTTAGCACTTAGAGGAAAAAAAAAAAAAAAACTGTCACCTTACATAACATAAGGATGAAGGGCCGGGGAGATGGCTCAGTGGAATAAGCACTTGCCTGGCAAGTGCAAGGGCCTGAATTCAATCCCCGGTTCCGAAAGAAAAAAAAAAAAAAAAACATAACATAAGGATGAAAGTCATGTCACAGACAATACAAAGATGACAGCAGCATCTTTTTGAGCTGAAAGAAGAACAAAGTGGTCAACCTATATTTCTAAGCTAAGCACAAACTATTTCCAAAAATAAAGTTTAAAATTTTGGGGTTAGGGAGATAGCTCAGCAGTATAAGTGCCTGCCTGGCAAGCACAAGGACCCAGGTTCAATCTCCAGTACCACATGCTGTGCAGGCCATGCACTGAGCTGAACCAGCCACCAAAACCAGGCATGGTGGCACATGCCTGTAATCCCAACACTGGGGAGGCTGAGACAGGAAAATCATTACAAGTTTGAGCTGTGTAGCAAGACCATATACAAAACAAACAAATAAATGAATAAATAAATAAGATTTTAAAAAAATTTAATACATACATGTTATGGTTTGTGTATAGGTGTCCCCCTAAAGCCTAATGCAATTCACAGGCAGCTTCTGTAGTGTGTGATTGATTATTATGGGTGTGGTGCCCTGGAGCAGATAATTTGCATTTCAATGTAAAGTGGGGAGAGAGGCTAAATTGCTGCCACTCCCTTTGCTTTCTGCTCTTTGCCACTGCCAGGAAAGGTCACTCTCTGCCATGTGCTGCTTTGCCTTGGAGCCAGCTGAGTATGGATGGAAACCTCCAGTAACTGTGAGCTAAATAAACCTCTTCTTCCTTCATTTTGAGTATTGGGTATTTGTCCCAACAATGAGAGAACAGTGACTGAGACAAGATAAAAGTTGAGTCATGACACCAGAGATGTTTAAGTAAATTCTACAGGCAGAAAGACATGATGACTAAGATTATGGTGCTACATAAAAGAAAAAAAAAAAAAAACCACTATGTTTTACCCACATGTATAAATATATAAAATTTTTATAGGAATTTCTTTGAAAGATAATTGTTAAGGGCAGTCAAATAGCTTAGTGGATTACAATGCCTGCAAGCAGATGCAGGGGCTAGGGGTTCAACCCCCAGGCTTGCGGTGCCAGTACCGCCCCCAGGGTGTGCTGAGATGGCAAGTGAGACTGGGTATGGTGGCACGCGCCTGTAATCCCAGCTCTAGGGAAGCTGTAAACAGGCAGATTACTATAAGTCTGATCTAGTAGTGAGACCCTGAACACCCTGTAGACCCTTCCCTAAAAAAGTTCAAAAAAAGATAATTGTTTAAAAATATTATAATAATAATACACCATGCAGTTTACGACATATGTAAGTGAAAGGTCTGACAACAGCATAAACAAGAGAGGAAATGAAAGCATAGAGTTTTTTTCAGCATATAAAGTAGTTAAGAGTATCACTTGAAGATGAGCCATGATAAATTAATTTGTAATATGTTATGAATGCCAAAGCAACCATTAAAATAACAAAACAAAGAGTCATACTCAACAAACTAAGAAAAAGAAGATTCAATGGAATCTCAAAAAAAAAAAAAAAAAAAAAACTTACTTAATCCCAAAGTGTCCTAGCAAACAGCAACAAAGAGTAAGACACATTAAAAAAATAACAAAATGATAGACAAGTCTAATTATATTACTAACCACATTATCTACAAGTGGTCTAAACAGAGATATCAAATTGTTTTGTGGGTGTTTTTTAGTGGAAGACCCAACCAAAGGCTATCTGTAAGAAACGCACTTTAAGAATACAAATGTTCATGCACTAATACATAGATTCAGATACATGAAGCAAAAATTGACAAAGCAACAAAAGAAATAGATCAATTTATAATTATAATTGGAAATTGCAGTACCCTATCTCAATAATGGATCAAACAAAGTTGGTGGGAGATAAGTAAGACTGTGGACATAACAATCCACCCAGCAGCCAAATAGCAGGATGCACTTCAGCTTCTCCAAGTGCTCAAAGAGAACTTGCCACTGCAGGTAGTACAGGGGTAGAGTTTAGAGCACAAGGAAGCCTCTAAGTGTACTGGGTGTATTTCAACACCTTCACCATCTTAATTGTGATGTTTTCATGGCTACATGTATATGTCCAATTTGTTACATTGTAAATTTTAAAGATTCTTACTTTACCTTACCTCAATAAACTCATTTTTAAATATACATATGGTGTTTTCTCTAGGTAGTCCTGAGTTAACAAGTAAGACTAACCTTTGCCCCTTTAAACTAATCACTATACAGAATTCTCTAGTTAGCCTAAATTCCATGAGAAATCATGCAACCCACTTTCTCACTAACAACCCCCATATAACTCTTCCAAAAAGTATTTTTTACAAATCTCCAAAAGCAAATCAGTTTTATCTCTCCAACTCTTAATCCAGTCCTATACTAGGGTGGCAGAGTAGTGTTACTAAAACTCTTTAATAAGATCTTTTAATTTTTAGATCTTTTAAAGCTTTTTTTGGGGGGGTGGATTTTAGGGAAGGGTCTACAGGGTGCTCAGGGTCTTACTACTAGATCACACTCATAGTGATCCGCCTGTTTACAGCCTCCCAAGAGCTGGGATTACAGGTGCATGCCACCAAACCCAGTCTCAATTGCCATCTCAGCGCACCCCGGGCCAGGTGGGGAACAGCAGGCACGGGGATCGAAACCCCAGCCCCTGCGCCTGCTTGCAGGAGCTTTAATCGGCTGAGCTATTTAGCCAGCCCTCAAGCTATTAAGTGTAACACATTAGTGTTACCATAATTCTTACTGGTTAATCATTAATAATGAGCATTTTTCTTAATCATTATTGCTATATTATGTTAAGTAATTCCTCAAAATCATCCTCTCAACTCATAACACTTATTATTCCCATTTTATAATAAGAAAAATGGGACCTAAGAGAAAACTGCCTTAGGACACACTGCAAAAGACTGATAAAGCTAAGATTTAAACCCAAGCAGTTTAAATCACTCAAAAAGACACCTATCGTTCACTCACCTCATGTATGAAAAGAGTAAATAAACACACACTAGTTGTCTTCCATGTGCTGAAATCCACGCCAGCTTCCTAGTTTGAAAACAGGGAGCAGATGGGCAGGAGGCAGAGCACACGGTGAAAAGCATGAGGACGAGGCAGAAGGAGGATGCCACGCTGTCTAGAAGTCTGTCTTTGCTTATCTCTAAGGTTTGCTAGTCAGGAAACCTGTATCTCCTCCCGTCTTCACTTCCTCTCACCCTCCTCCTCCCTTACTCCCTCCTTCCTTTCTTCTTTCTCCTTCCCTCCCTCATTCCACCCTCTGGGACTTGGCTTCTGTTCTCTGCTTTTGCCATCTGTCTTGTTTTTTGGAAGTTGCCACTGGATGTGGATTCTGGACCTATTCTAGCTAAAGCCTGCTCCATTGCTTCAAACCCTAGGTGAGTATTTGTTAATCTTGCTGTGTTTCACTTCCATAAGGGATGTGAGTGTGAGCAGCCTACCCATTAAATTGCTGAACAAGAATTAAATACATGAGGGCATGCAAATAGGGTGCTGGAACTTTTCTGGTTTTTTTTTTTTGTTTTGTTTTGTTTTGTTTTTTCAGTGTCTTCTAGAAAATTTGGCACCAACAGCCCATTTGGTTAATAATCTGAAAGGCTTCTCCCCATCACACTAATCCTAAGATTGAAGAAAAGATTTCCCCCCTCCTATCCTCTCCCTGAGAAAAGGGGATAATGTGCAGCTCCCAAAAGGCTTCTTAAAGACAGATAAAAAAGTGTTTGAGCAGGGGATGATCCTTTTAAAAATGGAAACATCTGGTCCCCCTGGTCTAAAAACCTACTCATGGGCTGAGCACTTGCCCCCCCGTCAACACTGGAGTTACTGTAATAGCTCTCTTTGGTTGGCTGAGCTGGAGAGCCAGGAGCTGGAAACACATTCATTTAAAATTAAAAGGAAATAAAAAGCCCAAATCTTTACTGAACTACTGGTTCTGAGAGACTTCTTAAATTCGAAATCAAGCTCAATTAAATTGCATATCTAGTTCCATTCCATCTCAGCCCTAAATTTATGCTTTATTTATTTATTATTTATACCAATAGTTATTTTTATATTAGCTATTTTTATTTCTATTTATTGTTTATTTATAACTCATCATATAATATTAACTGGGTCACAGCACAGGCTCTGGTGGGACAAGAGGCTCCTTTTTCATTTCCCTTTATAAATATTTCAAACTGGTCGCTGGAATGCACAGCTCCCCCATTTTTGTCTAAGCCCCTGATGTGCTGGGTGATAAAGTACTGTGAGTTCTCTCCTGTGGACCCCAAAAGAAGGGTTTGTTTTTCCTCCCAAGCTTCTCTACATTTAAAATGTTCGGGTGTAGAAATGATGCAACAGTAGTCACGCTGCCGCCAGGAACAGGCTGTCCACACGTGCTAGAGGCTCTAGCCTGGTAGCTGGCCTCTGAGTTGCAGATTAACTGAGAAAGTTACTGCAGTGCTCATTTGGAAATTGAGGCTTAAATGAACCTCGATTCTAAGCACTATTTTGTACCTCTATAGAGATACTAATGCCATTTGCTTCAGGAACAAATGGTTACTGAACACCACATTACTTTTCATAAATTTTTGTAAGTTTTTGGAGATGATCTGTACATTTGTCTCTATTCACAGAATATGTGCTTTAATAACAACTCCTCATAGAACATTAAGGTTCTTTTAACTCATAGAACATGCTGTTTTTAGATGAATGAGTCTAAGAGTTAAGCAGCAAGCTAATTACTAACAGTAGGTTTGCAAGTGTGAGATACATAAATGATGATATAGGTGTAGCTATTGATACAGATACTGATCCCGATGTAGATATATTTGAAGATGGAACAGAGTTATGCAAAGGTTTGCTCTACTCAAAACTACAAAACCAGAAAGTGCAATCTACCCTCCACTGTTCATTCTCTAAGAGCAGTTTCTTTTCTGAGAGGTGTGTGGCATGCCTGTGCCCAGCAGCACTCTCACAGATATGTGGCCACCTCAGTGACACAATGGTTTCCTTGGTTTTTCCTCTAGAAGAAAATTGCAGAAGAAGAAGAAGGAGGAGGAGAAGGAGAAGGAGAAGGAGAAGGAGAAGGAGAAGGAGAAGGAGAAGGAGAAGGAGAAGAAGAAGGATAATTGCATCTTGTTTCTCAAGTACTAGCTTTAACAAAGATATTTATTGTTTTCAATAAAAACATATAAAAGATATGTCCAGATTGCAAGGAATTTAAGTTATGTGTGCCCTTGGCCTTCTTCACTAGAGAAATTCCAAAAGTAGTACTTGTAATCTTAGTGATTTGGAGTGCGTGGAGCTAACACTCCATGCTGCATTATGCTTTTGGTCTGTGGATAATGGGTAACTTTTTTATTCTATTTTCTGGATATCTTTTTTAGCTAGATCCTTACACAACATCTAACTCTTGACCTTACTTGGCTTTTTTATTAGAAAAGAGACAGTAAATAAGAAAAATCAAGCCCCAGTAACACCTTTTTCAGATATTTTCACCGAGGTCCATATTGGTCTCAAATCCCTATTAAACCATTTGAAACATACATGTTTCATTTTGATGCCAAGAAAGTTCATCCTAGCTGGCATCTCCAGTAATTGTAATTGTAAAGTGTGCTGTTCTATGAATAATTCTGTTAGCTCAAAAACACCTATCTAGTCCTAGCCCAGGACCGGTGAGTGTGCGGAGAGCTTCCTGCTACCCTGCGCCGGTGGGACCAGTCCCATCCCAGGCGCAGCGTGGGCCGGACCCTCTCCCAGCCCCCTGGGCTGCCCCCCACCACTCCGCAGTGCCTCCCCCACCCCGCCCGCAGAGTAGGATTTTCTGCCGAGTTCTGGGAGCCCCCAGAACCAGTCCTAGCCCAGGTCCGGTGAG
>NW_004524604.1:6590192-6619174 GCF_000260255.1 Octodon degus | reverse complement strand
ATATGCAGTGTATTATTTGTTGAAACTGTACTTCCGATTTGATTTGAAACTGTCTCATTGCTATCTGTTTATCAATAAAACTTTGAAAAAAAAAACACCTATCTGCAATCTAACCAGGAGTGAGGAAAGGAAGCTTTAATAACAACTATGAACTGATGATTTTTCTGGATAACCAGTACCCAGCACAGTACCTGGCATGGGGAGGGGTTCGGCAAATACTTTTTGAATGGATGAATATTTTATTACCTGTGACTCTAAATATTCCCTAAGACAGTCTTTCCTTTGGCCACTAACCAAGAGATAAACTCCCATCACAGCCCCATTCTATGATCCTTGAAGGAGCAATTGTATTTCAACAACCAGAAAGGATACCACTGCTCAAAAAGAGAAAAGCAACTGGCCTTCCCTGCCTGTGGTGCTGGTGGCTCTAGAATGGATGTTCCCAGGTCACAGACATCTCAAGCTTCAGGAGGAGAACAGAGAAGATAAGAAATGTGTTCCTCATTTCATGATAAGTGAATTCTGTGTATGCGTCTTGCTTTGTCTCTATCTCTGTCTCTCTGTCTCTGTCTCTGTCTCTGTCTCTATCTATTTGTGTGTGTGTGTGTGTGTGTGTTTCTCTGTCTTTTCACTGAAAATCCCTGTAGACAGTATTAATGAATGAAGGTCATTGGAGAAAAGCTTTTGAGGGACATTAAAATTAGCTATGATGAGCAAACATTTCTGACTCTATTATCTGACCCAAAGTGGTGCTTGCTCCAGGGTGACAGTCATCTATAAACTTACAAAGAGACCAAGGTTTGGTGCTAAGGGCAAGACAGTATAGAGTCTTACCCTGGATTTGTCTTTAGTGCTGTCCCTTAAAATTAGTACTTAAAACTACCAGTGTCTAAGTAAACTGTGGCACGATACCTTTGCTTCAAGCTGCCAGTTAATAATTGGCCTCACCTACCTTCAGCAGATGTGGTGGAACAGAAGTGTTTTTTACTTGCATCACACCCAAGGAGCTGTAGTATATTTAGTCACAAAGTATTTCAGAGAAAAAAAATTCCACTCCTAAGTTTAAAAAGACACCCCTGTACATCTGTAAGCACTGATTTATTCTCTTCTTTCTGGTGACAAAAGCTAACTTAGTCTAAAAATTATGAATATTGCATCTGCAGAGTAGGCCTGTGACATCACTGCCCACCTCTTTAATCACTTTGCCATTCCAAAGTGGAAAATGATTTAGGAAAAGCTGTCAAACAGAAAGGAAAACCCAATCTGGAGAAACTACTCAGAAATCTACTTCTGTGAATCTTCAACATTTGAAGCATCCAAGCTGCCTACAGAGGGTCTGGGGAGATAGCTTGGTGTTCGAAGCACACCAAAGACCCGGGTTCAATCCCTGATACTGCATGCCATGCCCCCACCCCGAGCCCCAGGTGTGCCATGCGGCTAGGGAGTCTGGCACACACCTGTAATCCTAGCTCTGGGGAGGCTGAGACAGGAGGATCACTAGGAGTCTGAGGTATGTATTGAGACCCTGTACCAAATAAATAAAAGATTAAACAAAAAAAAAAGTGTCTTCAGAGATTTAGCAAAAGAGGACATGAAGGAGGACAAGCATGGGCTCAGAGAAAGGGTGGTGGCTAAGAAGAAAAGCTGGATGCAGCCAGAGGCCGTTTCAGCTTGACTCAGAGACAGGTGGCAAAAAGAACGAGTCAGGCGCAGGCGTGAGCACTGGGAAAGCACGGGGGACAGGAAGGGCAGAGGAAACGAGAGCAGGGAGTAGGTCCTGAAGAGAGAAGGTCTGCAGGACAAATGAGAAGAGATCAGAGAGAAAGAGAGCAGCTCCTCCCTGCTCAGCGCTTCCTTCCTTTTTTTCAGATGGCACCCTGACAGAAGATTAATTCAAGTCAGCTGCTGAAAATAATTATTGCATTATGGGAGCAGCAATCATTATTTAGAACATGATTAAATATGTCTGCGCCTATTGACTCTGCCTATGATTTATGTATTTGTTTAGTCAATAGTCTAATGTAAATGATGTAATTAATTATAGATGGTGGTGTCAGGTCATTGGTGAAAACAATCTGAGGAGAACAAGGGCTCTGTTTTTTTCCTGACAGATGCAGAGGAGGGGGTGGGAGAGTTGAGGGAATTCCAGGGCAACTTTTTCACGTGTGAATGGTGGCTCCAGCTCGATTTGCATGTTGTCTTTCTCTTGTTCAGCCTTCGTTTAGAAATTGAAATAACTTGTTAAGCAAAGGGGAAGGGAGCCCATGATTGTCAAGAGGACACTTGGGACCTGGGCGGGTGAGGAGGTAAAGAGCCAGCTGCTCCCTAACACAGGGGAGCGTGGCACCATCATTTACTGCTTCATAAAATTAAATGTTTTCCAAATTAAATCAGCAGGCCGTGGGCAGGAGGCCTACTATCTCTAATAACAATTTTTCAATCAATATCAGGGGCCTTGCCTGGAAGAAAACCAGAGTTAAGGAAGCTAGGCCGGGCTGGGGAGAGCCAGGACGGGAGGCCGAAGCAAGAGCTGAGTCCTGTGCCTTTCCATCAAGCCCAAGGTTTAAAAAATATAGATATATATGCATGGGGGATTTGCCATCGCTGTGAGTCTATTCCCTGTAGATTTTTCTCTGAACTGATAATTCGGTCAGTCACATCCCTCTGAGGGAGGTCACAGGTCACCCCAGCCCCTGTCAGGCCTCAGAGAAACCATTTCCATTTTAATGCCACAGCTATAATCTATCAAAGATGGGATGTACAAGATACAATGAATTTAAGTGGTCTTCATATATCACTGAGCTTTCATGCCTTCACCTGGGTAATAGTCTGAATTACTCTCCCTACCTCACAATCTGTCACCCCCAGTAAAATAACTGCCACGCTGGTGTTAATGGCAGATTTGTCCAAATTGGGGCCACAGTAGCCAAAGTCATTCTACATCATAAACTTTAGCGTTCAGTGCTTAGCCTGGAAAGGGCCTGCAGCTTAAAATTCTCCTGTAAATAATTCAGTGGAGAGTCTACTCATTTTTATATTTATAAGAGCTAAGATAAATCTAGCTGGGGCGGCACAGGGCTGCCGTCTCCATCTCTCTGTGTCTCATCCTCACCCCCCCCCCAATCTGGCCTGTCACTTTCCCCTGAAAGGTGTCTAATAGACCCAGTTCTCTTCCTTAGACAATAAACATAGCAGAGTTCAGAAGTCTTAGCTTATAGTTAGTGACCTCTCTAAATCAGTGATTAACCCTTCCTGTTTACCAATGGGCTGTAAAAGTTCTCTGTTGCCGACATATGTATCTCCCACCTACACCCTGCATGGCTGTGAGGCTCATGCCCTGCACAATTTCCAGGGCTATTGCTCTCAGGTGCCCTCCTACTCAAGTAGGCTCATGCCTTCCTTTCACCAAGTTAGCAATCATCAACAACCACAGTATCACTTTATTCACCAACTGTAAATGAAAAGGGTCAAAGCTCTGAACTGAGTATGAGATTAAATATTTTTATTAGCATGACAGAGGGATAGTATCTCTTTTAACCTCAGCTACATTTGTCCTGCTAACAAAGGCTGATCCATAGGTTTAAAAAGATTGCATAATAACTAGTCATTTAAGGGCTAACCTCTTCCTATTAAATAAGAATGACTCAGAGAGTAATCAGCAGTCTCAAACAGTCACTGCCCCAAAGCTGCTGTATAAATACCTTGCCAGGGTGCATGGCCCACATCTAAGAAACCTGAAGTATTTAGACAATGTCAAGAGAAAACTTGGTTTCTGCACATCAATCTAACATGAAAATGAAAACTCATACTGTGCTCCAAATCTTCAAGGAATGAGCAGACCTTTTTGTTCACGGGTCCCCTAGTGGCAGGGCTGCACAATCTTGTAATTAACAATCACAGTCTATGGTACAAACAGTGTTAGTTTTTCTGAAGAGTCTGTACGTTGAAGTGGTGTGTAGCTCTCAAGGCCTTATCTCTCATCTATGAAAACTGAGTTAAGCAAGGTGTCTTAGATGCCTTAACCTGCATAATTATGTTAAGGATCAGTGAAGCAAGGTTTGTAAAACATCTCAGACCACTCTTTCCACAGCCATGGGTTTCTGGAAACAGGCAAAGCTGTTTAGGAAGCTGATGGCCTGGTAAAAAGGTCAAAAAAAGTCAATAAAATAAAAGTTATTTAGAAAAGGCCCAGATAGAACACTGAGCACCAAGCTCCCCTTTGGTTTCAGACCACTTGGGTTCGGCAATAACAAAGAGCCTGGTCCTCCTTGTTCCGATAACACTTTCATTAAGGTAAACAATGTATTATTAATGCTGAGGGCTTCTCCAGCAGGCTCTGTTTACTTCTACTTTATCTGGGCTTCTTTGCAATGAATTGTAAACTCAGGAGATATAAATTAGAAATATGCTCCCAGCCAGTCAGAATCAATGGAAGCTTTTACCTGCTGCTTGAGGAAGCTGTACTAAAGTGAGCTGAAAGAAAGAATATCCTTCAATCAGAGATCATGAGCCAACAGTGGAGCAGACTTTACCAGACCCTTCCCTTTGTGGAGTACATGTTTAGCTTGTACCCAGATTGTAAAAAGATGGACTCACCTACACAGGCATGTCTCAGCAGCCTACTGGACACAGAGCACAGCTGGTGGGCACAAGTAACCCAGGGCATCACTTTCTCCTAAGTCTCCACATACTTTAGGCTGATGAATCTTTGGGCTACTGATATAAAAGTCATTTAATCAGATCTCCTCTCCAAGAAAATAGGATTTGCACAGAGTTTTCAAAAGCTTTCCCCAAAATTGCACAGCCTGGATTTACCACATAGTTAACTTCACAACCCCCCAAAATGCGTAGAACTGAACAAAGTGATAGAAAATTATGTAGCCCAATATTTAGAAATCCATTATAGATTCCAAAAAAGGCCATGAAACTGTCAGCCTAGGAAGTGCTTGTCTGTTTTCTGTTTCGTGTCCTTTCTGAAAGATAAGCTAATTGTGTGTGTCCTGATAACCCTCAAAAGTTATTTTTCCTGTGGGAAAACTGGTGCCTTGTAAAACAGGGTAGAGCAAGATTGTGTACTCAGGCAGTTTACAAAGCTCTTCTTGATCAAGAATAGTTTTGCTAATCCCCATTGCCCAAAAAGTTTTTAGCAGGAGCAAAGCTTTGCAGTAGTTCAGAATGCCTGGAAATAGCCCTTACTTTAGTCTTTCTTGGAACTCTAATGTGTACAAAATAGGATTATCAACTAGTCACGGTGGTGCGCACCTGTAATCCCAGCACTCACAAGACAAAAATGGGAGGATCACAATGAGTTCAAGGGCAGCCCAGGTTCCATAGTGAGCTCGAGGCCAGTCTGGGCTGCATAGTGAGATCCTGTCACACACACACGAACACACAAATAGGCTTGTCATATAAAAGGTAGGATGCTCAGTCCAATTAGAATTTCAGGTAAACAACAAATAAGTTTTTATTATAAGTATGTTCACATATTCTGTAGAACATGTCATTTATTTGAAATTCAAATTTAAATATTGTTTGGTTTGTTTCTGTATGTAAGTGTTTTGGTTTGTTTGCTAAATCTGGCCTTTGTAGAATCAGAATTACCTCAGCCGTTTACTTTGCAGTGAATAGCCTCAATTCTCAAGACCTGTAAATTTGGCCTTAAGAGTTCTATTTTGAGGGTCATAAAAGTTTTGTTTTGGGGCTGTGGAGATAGCCTAGTGGTCTAAGTGCCTGCCTGGCAAAAGCAAGGACCCAGATTTGGTGCCCAGTACCACATGCTGTGCCAGCCCCGGAAGCCATGCTGGCCACCGAAATCAAGCATGGTAGTGCATGCCTGTAATCCCAGTGCTCAGGAGGCTGAGACAGGAGGATCACTATGAGTCCTAGTGAATAGTGAGACCCTATACTAAATAAATAAATAAGATTTTAGAAAAAAAATTTTAAATAAATACTCTGGGAGATTTCGGTGCTGGTAGACTTGAAACCACTTTAAGAAACACTTCTTAAGTGACAGAATGTCCCCTAATGTACCTTCATACATCGGCAAGAAAATGTTTTGAATTTAAAGGTACCAGTTATTATAGCTTTGAATGGAAAGTCTGATCGTTTGCTCAGCCTTCTAAAAAACCCCAAAGATAGATAGAGTCCTTGATCACCCGAAGGGGATAAGCACAAACAATCTAAATTTCTGTCAAGGGATAAATGGAGCCTATTACCTCTTACTTGTAATTTTCCTTTCTTCACATATAGAATAAACTGATTTCTGTTGCTGCATTTCTTTTGCAACTTGGGTATTATTTGCAATAAATTGAATCCTTTCCGTGCTTGACATATTACACTGATCTATGACTTGGCTTTCATTTTGTACTGTTAACTAGAAACCCACTTCATCATGAAATATGTGCCTCACACTTTCCTCCATAGTAAGTAAAAACATTGATAAAGCATCATAAATTGTGGGTCATTTCTCAAATGCTTCCTGGTACAGTGAGGATTGGGAGAAGGAAAATAAGTACTGATCAATGGCCACTTGATAAAATTTATGCTGAATGTATAGACAGAAAAGCAAAGGATGGATCAGAGCCACATTAGAAGACATCTGCTTCCCAGTCAGACTTCATTCTTGACTCACAATGCAATATAATCCATCCTTTCCTCTAGTAAATCAGCCTACCCTGAAATAAATTAATTAATGTAAACTTTCAATGGTGATATTACCTGAATCACATATGCAACTGAAAGAGAAGCAATATGCCTAAATGAGCCTGTAAATATAAGTACACAGAATTACTTAAAGCTTATTTTGGACCAGTGATGTAAAAAGAAACCCACAGAAAACACTGATCCCAATACATCCAGTATCACCAATATAGCTAGATTTGTTGATTTGCCATGTGCCAATAAGTCTGTAAGGTATGTTACAAATATTTTCTGGATGGAATGTCCCAGCAGCCTTTTACAAATGAGGAATGAATGGTAAATCTCAGACCACAAAGAAGGGAACAGAGGAAGCAACAGTCAATGAAAGAAAGAAAAAGGGAGGGTAGAAAGGGGGAAGAAGAGGCTGGTGTCCTTTAATAACTATTCCAGTTAGGCCACTTCCCAATCTTCTTTCTCTAAAACACCTTGTATAGCATCGAATACATTAAATCCTCAAACAGCCCAAGGAAAGAATGTGTTCCCTCTCCTTAGCACCTTATCCATTTTGTCAGTTGTGCCTTAATAAAATTAAGATGTTCTTTAGAAGTCAATTCAGCTATCAAAATAAGTGCTCTCCAAAATGCTCCAGTAATTCATAGCTAGGAGTAGTCTAATGCTCCCCTGCAGTGTTTAAGATAGAAGCATTCTCCAGGCAAGATGCTAAGTGTCCCTCTGCCAAGTTTTCTCAGCCACTTATTGAGGAAAATGAACCTGCCTCTCCGGATTGGTATGAGGAATAGCTTATAAAAATGAGTGCGAAACCTGCTGCACATACCAAATGCTGTATGAATGCTAAGTAATAATAGAGATGTGTACGAATGCAGTGAGGCAGCCCAACACACAGTGCTTTTTCAAGCTGGACACCAACCATTTCAGATTCATCCATCATTCACCTTTGGGCATTCCCTTCTTTATGGAAAAATAAAAGGGGCTGTCTGCATTGCAAAGAAACAGGAAAATTGAAATACAAAGCATGTAAACCTCTACACCTTGGTCATTTTGTAGTGGGTTTTGTTGTTTAGTTAACAAAGATAATATTCATGAAATAAAGAGACAAAATTTTCATCTCAGAGGCAAAAGATCCTAGCTCCAGGAGGGAGTTTTGAAGACATAAAGGCACATGGTACTCTGCCAGTGTAGTGGGGTACGTAAAGTCACTGTGTCTATATTCCAGGAAGTCATGTGTCAGTAATTCCCAACTAATTCTCAGTAATTCTGTCTTTGTGTTGGAAGACCAGGATATATAGTGCTCGTGAGTAATGTGACAATAATGAGTGCCATCCTGCAGCCCCTTGCAGCCAGAGGAAAAGGAAAGGATGGAAAGAAAAAACTCTTCAGCCAAGATTTTTTCCAAAGACATGATTCACTAGCATTTGATTTGACAAGTTGTAGGCACTCCTAACATGATTTTTCCCCTTTGCTGTTCATTTGGGGTGCAAAGATTTATTGCCTCCTCTGAAAAAAGACAAGGAATGCACTAGAAATAAGAATTACTAGGAGTTTTGTCCATTGTCTATCTTTAGCATAAAGAAGCACTTCTTGGCTAGATTCTTAGCTCTTTACAGTTACACAATACAGGGAAGAATCTATCTCCACAGTGTTAAGTACAATCAGAGGACAGTGGCAAACAGTGGTCATGGAAGGGGGTTAGAAGTAAAACACCCTCCTCATGTGAAGTTGTTGTTCCTCACCCAGTCTCTAGCTCCTGATATTGTTTCATCCTCCTCTTTAAATGTAGTGTGTCATAAATCTGCCATACATATAAGCCATGTTGTCTGAGTTCCCACTGATTGTACACTAAAAAATAACGCATAGAGTTTCATTCATAAAATGCCAAGCAATTATTGTTTCATGAAACAAAGGAAAACAGTGAGGTTCTGTTTTGGTCCACACAGATTCTGCTAGGCGTCCAAGGAGGTGTTGTATGAAACCAATTAAGCCAGGACAACTGGAATAACACTGTGTTGAATTTTATACCTGGGCAAAAGAAAGAAAACAGGAGTGTTATACTTGTTTTCTTTGTGGTCTTTAGTGGGTCTAAAGAGAAAGCAAGAGAAGCACAGACGAAGTTTGTTCAACAGTCATTGTATGAAATTAATTTTTATGAGTGCTATCATGTTTTATTGTTGTTAAGATAAGTGTAGCCTCCTGAGATATGCATATCATATGTACACACATACTTCTAAGGCAATCCAAACTCTAGCTGTTCAAATGGCAGAAATCTCCCCAACATTTCCATTATAGAACCTGATCCGGAGGGATTTATAACTAAACTGAAGATTTCCTTCCGAATAAAGCAAGAATCACCAGGTCTCAGTTCAAAACAGAATTTTGTTTTCAGTTTTCTGGGAAGTTTGGTTTGGTCATTATCAGGTTATAAAAATGCAAAAATAAGTCAAAACTTATAGAGATCTGGCTTCTTTCCTCGTTTTTAAGTCCTCGTGAAGGTTGCAGATAGTTTGGTCATCTAAAGTGACATTTAGTCCAAAGTACAGATTTCTTCCTTTAAACAGCCTCAACTCTGACATTTAAAAATTGGTTATTACACATGTATGGAAGCTGCTTGTCCAAAAGATACTTGGCAGTCCTTAGCAATATGGTGCATACCACGCATACTTAATGCCCACGTGCCGACTGACCTTCTTCCATGGCTGGGCTGAGAAATAGCTTTTAAGAAAAGTGACAAATATATTGCCAATTCAATTATTGTTTTATTATATTGTACTCATTAAAAATTGCTTGAAGAGGAGCATAAATTGCTCAAAAATTACTTAATTTCATGCATCATTCTAAAAGTCATTATTTATTTCCAAGTTAACATTAGCTGAAAGACCTGGTACTGAAAACTTCAAAACCAACATGGTAATTTTTAGAGGGCATAAGGGAATAAAAGAAAATACTATCAGGATAGTATTTTTGATTTTTTTTTTTTTTAGTAGTGTTGGCAATGAAATCCAGGGCTTTGCTTCTCCCAGACAAATGCTCTACCACTGAAGCCAAACCCCAGGGCCCCCCCAAAAGATTGTTGAACATGCATTCACAGAATGCACCACTACAGATTCACCCAAAGAAGCAATAATATTCACATGTTCCACAATGTGTTTACTAGTGTACAGATTTCAATCAAATTTATGTAAGCTCATAAGAAAAAGAAAAGTGTAATGCATTGTCATTCTCCCCTGCATACTATTTCTTTCCCTCGATAAAAGTACCTGCATAATATGCTTATAAAAACATATTTTTGATATATAGCTTTGTGCACACATACAAGGTGTGATCAAAAATCTTTGGTGCAACAATTTGAAAATTGCCACTCTAACAAATCCAAGTCTCAAGTACAGACAAACTCACTGAAACAAAGACATTACCAGTCAAGATTTGTGAGTGAAGCTACCCTATGAATTCTGATTTAACTATAGGCTGAGACTGTTGTGTCATGGTTTCCTGTTTTTCTCCTGTGATCCCTAAGCCCGAGATAAAAGCAACACAGGAGAAGCAGAGAAAGATATACTGTGCCATTGGAAGTATGATTGAAATGGATAACAGTTTTTTATTCCTGAAATAAATATTTATCCCATGTTTACTGTAGGCCAGACCCTGTGCTGGCTCTCACGATAACACCAGGAATACTCTTGAAGTCCTTAGGGTCTAAAAGGAATAAATGTTTTAAATCGGCATTCAATATAATCATCATATGTGTACTACTAATATATACAAATGATACTATAAAGAGACAAACAAAAAAACATAACAATGTTACTTTCATTATTTTGTCATGAAATTTTATTTTTCTATAAAATAAAAAAGTTTTAGTTCTTGTCTCAACAAGCAACTGAATGATTGGGTTCGTTGCTGGGAGGAAGTCACAAAGAGAAAAGATAGCTAGTATCTGTCAATGAACAGTCAAGTTACCACAGGTCTATTCTAGCTCACTGGATGCCTTAGGAAAAAAATGTTTCTTCCAAGAACCTGCTCAACAGCTTGATCATAGTATCATTGATTTAAAAAGACATATAACTCTAAAAATGCTTCCAGTTGTAATACGCTTCCATATTTCTCAGATAGCTGGTAGTTGTAGTCTTCACATTAAAATTTTCTTTTTAAGCCTGGAAAGTATTACATTGTATCCACACTTTGTTTATCAACTCACCTGTCAACAGACAAAGAAGTGTTTCTCCACTAGAAATATTTTGCTATGAAGATAGAAGTATACTCATATTACTTTGTTAAGTGAAATTCTGTATCATCTGTAATTGTTTTGTTTTAATTCTATTTTATACTCTTTGAAAAATTAAAAAATAAAATTTTTTAAAAGATGGAAGTATAACAGTATCCATCTAAGTCCCACTTTCTTTTTGGTGCTTATCCAGGAGTGGAACTGCTGGAGAACAGGGTAATTCCGTTTTTAACTTTTTTTTTTTTCGGAACCGGGGATTAAACTCGGGCCCTCTACTGAGCTATCTCCCAGGCCCCCCATTTTTAATTTTTAACACTGCACAATAATATGCAGGGTGCATGCATTTATTCTTATTTTTAGATAAATAAGTTAAAAATTGAAGAGCTTCACCAGATTTAAGAAAAGACACCACAGACAACAGTCAGGAACATAGAAACTATGTAAAATAATAATAATTAACCTTTAAAAGCACGTTTTTGGAAGTTCCGATTGACAAAAGATCTTTTCTAAAAAACTAAATTCTATTTCGTTTCTCCCATTCAGCATCTGTGACTGTGGCTCCCCTGCCACAATTCTATCAGCCAAAGCTCGCTGCAGTCCACGTTTTGGATGGTCTGTGGCGGCAGCGGAGCTGCAGTCAGTTTAACCTCACGTGAGACTGCCTGGGCACTCCCACAGTGAAACACACACCGCCTTTGCCACCATCTGACTTTTCCTGCTGTCCAGGTAAGTTAAGCCGAGATGTGCACCACTGAGGAAAAGAAAATGTGTGAATTTTTGCCTCGTGCAGAGAGCTAGCTGCACAGGAATGAAAAATTCTGTGGGTGCCACGTCAGATCTCCTTTCCACTCGGCTCACGCACACCGTCAGTAAACTGTACAGCACAGCGTAATCCAGGCAGTGCATGCAATGAGTTAAAAGAATGAAAATGATCCTTCTGCCTCTGCCTTCTCTCGGTTTGCTCTCTCGTGTCCTGGAATAAAGGCAGCCCGCCGATCACCTAGGAAGGACACCTGCTTGCACTACACATTTCACATGCAGGAACAATGAACACAGCTACTCCAAGTGCAGCATACAGGACAGAATGCAGAGTCCTGAGAAGACAGCAGGCTTACAGCCGGATCCTGGGCTCCAGACACCCCTCTGCCACTTGCTCTGTGACCTTCTTCAACTCCTCTCTCTGCCATGGTTTCCCTATGGGGGAAATAAAATGTGAATAGTAATAACACGCTGCTATCTCACAAGCATCACAAACGTGAAAACACTTTGCAAACTATGCAAACAAGTGTGCATGCGTATCATGTTAAGCTGTTATTATTATTTTCATGGCCACAGGGGATTTTTGTGTTTTATTTTAAATGTAGGTTTTTAAATGCCTGAGGAAATGGGGCGGTCACAGAACCATGACTTTAAACAAACTTTATTTGGGCGCATGACTGACTGGCAATTGTGTGCAATCATTTTAGCTGTCACAGGCCCAGAGAAATGTGGGAGAGCTCTTCCATGAAATGTTTATATTTCATAAACAAAATGATGTGCTTAACAGTCAGAGCGATGGGAGGGTTCCGGCTAATGCATTTTCCAATGTGTGAGGCAGATTATTAATGCGCTCCAGTAGCTGTTAATTTCAGTTTGCCGGAATGATTTATGAGGAGGTAAAGGAGAGAGACATAATCTAATTGAGATCAGAATCACTGTTCTAGCAGCAAAGCTCCAGCACGGACCCTGGGCACGGCAGAATGATTAATATCTAATAAGCAAATAATCCGTTAAATTATTATAAACATTACTTTTGACAACTCTTTTGTTGGCAAATGAAAGAAGGAAGAAAAGAAACAAAAGATGTAAAAATCTCCCATCTCTCTAATGAGAGTATACAGGGAGATTTTCATCAGAGCAAAGCTGATGGATGCCATGATGGGTTTGAGTGTTGTGATCAATTTTAAGTACACTTGGGAGGCGTTTTTAGTATAATATGGATGACAAGCACAAGCCCAAAACACAAGCAGTCCTGAGACACACAAGTGGATGATTCTAGTTCTCAAAGGGCAGTTCCTTTCCCTGGGCCTGAGCATCACCCTTCTAGTAATTAGATGCCCCCTGCCTCTGACGGCCACCACCACGTGCTTGGAGTAGGAGAGAGAGAGAGAGAGAGAGAGAGAGAGAGAGAGAGAGAGACTCTCCACCAGCCACTTTGAGTTCCCTCTTGATTGTCTTACATTTTAATGAGGTAAATTATCCAGAACAGTAGGTCTCTATTTTATCCATTTTTCAGTGACATTCATATCCTTCACACTTGTGTGCCACCACCACCATCTCCAGAGCGTTTTTATCCTCCCCACATAGAACTGTCCCATTCAACAACTCCCCACTCCCCAGCTCCCAACTCCTAGGTGCTACCACTGTTTTCTATCCCTATAATTTTTTAAAGAGAATACAAAATAGTAATAAAAAATTGAAAATGATACAGAATTTCAGTAAACAAAATAATATGAATTCGACAGTATTTGTTGTATTGCAGTATTGTCTTCACCTTAGTTGTTCAGATGGACAAATTATCCCTATGAATTTGACTCCCCTGGGTAACTGATACGAGTGGAATCCTGGATGTCCTTTTGTGACTGGCTTATTTCACTTGGCAGCATCTTCAGGGTTCATCCATATCACGAAGGAGTCAGAGAACACTTGCTTTTTAAGGCTGGATAATACTCCGTCATATCCATATTTTGTTTATGTAGTCACCTTCCAATGGATGATTAGATTCCATTTAATGACTGGGAATGTGTACAAATATCTATTTAAATCTCACTTTCAATTCTTCTAGGTTTCAATTCAGGTGGCTCTAACTTTCTTGTCCCTGGCTCTATTTTTAGCATTTTCAGGAGGCATGGGCAAAGTCATACCCCAAGAAAATTAAGACACGAGTTGTGTTAAGATCTAATCTGAAGACTGTAGCTTACTATGAGATCTTAACACATTTCTGACTGTATTGTACAGCTGATTTTAGCAATCTAAAAATGTATTGACTCAGGGAAAGTATGAATAGAAACAGGATAATGAAAGATGAGCAAAGAACAAGCAACTAAGATTTTGAGATTTGCTTTTATACACTCTGCTAAGCTCTTCCCTATTATAATAAAGTGATGATAAAATGTCTACTTAGATAATACTACCACAAGAGTATGTAGAATCCTTCACCATCAGTTCAATTTGTTTTCAGTGAGTTTAGTCACTCTGAGGTTTGCAGTACAGGAATCTCTAAGCATTCCTACAGTCTTGCCTCGATGTGCCCGCTGGAGATATTCTTAGACTACCATTACAGGTTTCTACTTTTTTTTTTTTTTTTTGCTGGAATTCATGTATAAGTTGGACTTTTCTCAAGAATGCCAGAGAAGGGTGCATCTTCTTCACACTCAAATTTTACTCTAATCAAACAAAAATAATTCTAAATTCTTTCTAGCAGTTTAAACATAAGAAATTTGTTCAGGATATTCTAGATAAGCACTTATAAAGCCAGGCAAAATGGCAACGAAACTTAATCCCCATCTTCCTATTTCGAAAGTATAACTCACCCTGCTCAGATCTTGGAGAGTCCAGGGAAACATCCCTTTCTTACAATCCTTAAAGGACTGAAGTTGGAAATGATGTCTGAAAAGTCCTAGCCCTACTCTTAGCATTATACTTCTGAGTTCCTTAAAAAGAGACCTCATCCAAAGACAGGACTGGCTGACAAAAATTCTGGCATTTACTTTTCAAAAACTCAGCAGCATCTCATATCAGACACATCTACCTGTCTTCTAAAGAACACTATTAACATCAGAGCCTAAAAGCAGGATTATTTTACAGATACAGGTCACAGTGCTCGGAGGGATCACAAAGTACTCAGAGGGGTCACAATTAGGGATGAAAATGAAGACTAGAAACAAGATCTGTTGGGTCTTTACCCTAATGTCATTGCCCTCTGTCAACTGTTTCCTTACAACTCTAGTCAGGTATCAATTTCTTTTTGTTTGTTTGTTTGTTTTTTCTATTTTTATTTCTTTGTATTTTAGGGAAGGGTTGACAGGGTGTTCAGGGTCTCACTACTAGATCGGACTCAGTGATCTGCCTGTTTACAGGCTCCCAAGATCTGGGATTACAGGCACGCCCCGCCACACCAGGTCTCAATTGCCATGTTAGTTCACCCCGGGGGCGTGGCTGGCACAGCAGGCCAAGGGATCGTACTCCCACCCCTGTGTCTGCTTGCAGGCACTTCAGTCTGCTAGGGTATTTGGCTGGTCCTCTTATTATTTCTTTTAGCCATCCATCCAATAACTCACACTGATGAAATAGAACATATTTTAACCCATTCATTCATTAAGCATGTATCACATGCCACACAATTCGCTAAGGATTAGAGACAACATCGTGAGTCA
This sequence comes from Octodon degus, assembly GCF_000260255.1. Lineage (NCBI taxonomy): Eukaryota > Metazoa > Chordata > Mammalia > Rodentia > Octodontidae > Octodon > Octodon degus. Next base: position 6,603,883 of record NW_004524604.1, on the reverse strand, counting down.
GTCAGGGGCTTCCTGTCCTGATGAATTTACTTGCATCCCAAGGGGGGAGCAAGGGAGTCCACAAGTAAAAAGAACCAGCTTGCAAACCATAGTGCTATGAAGGCGATAGTGATGGGTGAGTCACTACAAAAAGCCAGTTCACACTGGGCTTTGCAAAGCTGTCATTTTTCAGCTAACAGACATATGATGAGCAAGCCCCCTAAGAGCCAGGGGAGACTTGCAGGCTGGGAGAGCAGCACACAAGATGGCTTGGTGGAGCAGAGGGCCAGACAGGAGGCCAGCGCGGCAGAGATGAGGCAGAAATTGCAGAAGAAGTATAAAATGAGGTGATGGAGGGAACTGGAGCAGGCAGTCTGAGATCTTGAAGACATTTTACACAGTTTGGTTTCATTTGGAGAGCTGTGAGCCATCACTGAAGGTTTTAAGTAGGAGGATAATATGATCTACTCAGTGTTTTTAAGACACCATTTCTAAGAACAGCTGTGCAAAGAACAAAAGATAAGAGAAAGCATGTAGAATCTGGATGTAGTAAGAAAGCTACAGCAGTGTGCAGGTGAGAAACAACAGCAGTTCAACCTAGGTTGGTGGCAATGGAGTAGAAAAAGTCGATGGAATCGAGACATTTTTCAGAAGTAAAGCTGATTAGAGTTGGCAATACATAGTACAGGAAGTGTGTGGGATGAGGAGAGACTGGGGGTAGATGCCTTGAGAGAGTGAAACTGCTGTCTGATAAGGTGAGGAGTTTTGCTGTCACTTTCCAATCACCTGCCTCATAATAAAACTCACAGGGATATATTTCTTTGTGAACTCGAAGGCATACCTACCCAGAAATGAAAATTATCTATGATATCTCCAAAATAACCACCTGAAGAGGTTCATCCATCTCTCCATGTTCGAGCATGATCCCCCATCAATACTAGAAGGGACGAACGAGCATGTCCCTGCATTAATTACAAAGTATTGATTACAATCAGCTTGACTTTGGTGATTACACACTCCTTCACTCCAGAGCTCTCCACTTGCCTGCAAAATAGCTAGCGTTTCACTCACTGAGGCCTTCAGGGAGCCTACAATCTCGTGCAGAAACACTAGGAAGAAAAGCTGGGAAGAGACTTCTGGAGAGAGTGGGCATTTTTGCACATTGTCATGTAATATACTGGCCACCTTTTAATGCTCTGAACGGAAGTCCACACTTCACTGTTTATTCACACACAAAACTGATGAATGTTTTTTTCTTCCACATAATCCAACTACACCTGGCTTTCACAAGATTTTCCACTGTCTTTCTGAGAACAACACAGACTTGAGCTCAGAAAAAAAAAATTGCAAAGTTCACTTTTGAGAAAAATTGCAGAGATATGGAATCCATAAAAAAAGAGAAAAATTTTGATAAAAAACTAGAGAAAACAGGAAAAAAGGTAAAGCCCTCCTGTTTGTTCAAGCTGGCTATAGCTGCCTAGCCCATCCTCAGATGTAGGCTTCTTCCACAAGTTTTAGTACAGATGGGATAAAAAATACAATGAATCCCTATCCCTTGAATTTCTTCTTTTTGGTAATATGTCAAGGTCTGAAATCAGTTTGAATGGTGGAACACCAACTTCCAATTCTCATGAGGACACTGAGCAGCCTGCCTTTTTCCCTTGGGACACATAAGTACATCTAAACTACTGCAAGTACTCATCTGAGGAGTGAAGCAGCCTAGATTCTACCATAGAAGCAACCTAGCCACCCACAGAAAGGAATCAAGGACGGACAGTCCAGATCCCACTGTTGGTTCCTATCTCGCTGTATAAATGTTCTGCACCATTACATATTCAAAGAATGAGCAGCAAATTTTGGAAATACGAATGGCAGCCCTGGCTTAAAGCCAGTGATGGATACTGGCCATTTAAACAACTGTGGAGGATCCACCAAAGGAGCCGCTGGCACTGTGGCAGGGAAATCAAAAGACAGCAGAAGCTGGACCAGCAAAGTATAGACTGTGACCAGGACAAGCCTCCTCTGCTTCTCCCAGTGGATTTCCCACCTGCAGGACTCCCAAAGCCTACGTTTTGTGTTATGTTAAATCTTTCTTGCAAAAATATAAAAGTATAACTTCCCTACATCTTTCGTGCTTCCATTAAGTCAACTTTCTCAAAAAAAAACTTTATCAAAGTCATTTTCATTAATTTTTATACTAAATTCATTCATGCATCACTTGACAACTAGATTCTGAAGATAAAGGGGGAAAAAATAGAGTCCTGCACTCCTGGAATGTGCTGTCTAGATTGAGTCAATGATGAAAATGTAAGATTTAAAGTCATAAAAATGCTAGAAGAAAATGTGAACAAATATTTTCATAATCCCAAGATTAGAAAGGCTTTTTCATATATTTCATAAGAGCTAAAAATAAGGGTAGTGTAGATTTAAGAAAACATATTGTGAACAATGTAACCGATTTAAGAAAATATATTGTGATGCATTGTGTATAATGGTTATCTCTGAAATTTTTAAATTACAGAGGTTAATTAAAGAGGTTAATTTTTAAATCATCTGTTTTATCTGTAACATGCACTTTTTACATGTGCAACTAAATAATAATAAAGGAGAAGACTCTAGAGCTTAATAGTTATTTGCAAGATTACTTTCCAATATATGCCATCTACCTCTTCAATAGCCTGATGCTACATTGCCAAGGTCAACTACCCTACGTAGGTGTGAAGCAAACAAGGTTGAACATCACTGCTCAAATCAAATACAGAGAGCATCTGTTACTCAGGTCTCCAAAAGAAAGTGGAAATGGTGAAGATGGAATTTCCAGAACAACAGTTGTCTGCCACGATAGTCTGCTAAAGAGGACTACAAAACAGAAAGGACAACTTAAATATGTATATGATACACAAAACTAGTTAGAGGCTTGGACCAGAGCTGCTAGCCCCCAACTACAATGAACTAGACTGGACCATGCAGAAGCCAAAAGGACTTATTCTATTAATTTCCATTAAGACCCAGACTGAAAGAGTAAAAAGCAGTCACTTTCTTTCCTAATTGCATCCATACAACATGTAATGCTGTCAGCAGATAGGAAGGCAAATGCCAGGTGTGGGAAATGTTTAAGTTTTTTCTCAGTGTTATCCGTTCTCTGAGCCTCACCTTGACCTAGTTTATCTTTGCAAAATGACAGCATCCTGCAAGTGGAAGATACTTAGAAGCTCTAACTTAACCCATACAGCTTCTGAGGTATTAAAGAAAAAGAGTTCCATTCCATACCTAAAAACCATTTTATTTAAGATACTTCTACCTTTCTTACTAAAAACTACACTAATAGTGTATACAACAACTGTAAATTTCTTTTGATGCATGTGTGTGCAAAAATACTGGGACTGGGCCAGCGAGATAGCTCAGTGGTCTAAAGCACCTGCTTAGGCAAGCTCAGTCAAGAGCAGGGCCCATGGTTCAATCCCCTACACCATGTGCCATGCCAGCCCTGGCCCCAGGGTGAGCTGACCCAGCCACCAAAACAATATAAAAGAAGAAAAGAAATTGCCTAAAAAATACTGGGCAACAGTTGATCTGTATAAATACTGGCTACTACCATATCAGTGAGGTCTGTGAAAAGGAACATTATCCAGTTAGGTCAATTCTTACTTTGGTGAAATTTTATCTAAACACACAAAACTAAAAACAATAAGGAGGCTGGATTGGCGAGCACCAAGTCCCTGCTGAGGGCCGGTGAGGTACTGCTGCAGCCCAGGGACAGAGAATGGAAGTTACTCATTGTTCAGGGTCTGAAACATAACCTAAGAGCTCCTTACCGTGCCCTGTGCCCTGGCACAGGACTGTGCATGCGGGGAAGATGAGGTGCCTTTTGCTAATTCTCACAAGAACATCACAAGATTCCCTTTGATCCCTTTGAAGTCTTTATGTCTATGAATGATGAAGATCGCCTGAAAAATCCTTTCTATCTGGTCCTGCAGAAGTCCAGACTTGTGCAGCAAGATGGCTCAAATCCACGGAACTGCCTTAGTGCCCCGCAAAGAAGGGCTGTCCAGCACTGCTCAGTCCTTCCATGTAAGTCCCACATTTTGGTACCCAGGGAAGGACATGCTCAGATCTTACATGGAAAGGATGTGTACATTAACAAACAATTACCCACTGCTTCAACTTAGCAGCATTAGACTAGGAACTGGTTTTTGCCTGTTTTCTCTTGGTGCCCATCCTCTTTGAAGAAACTTTCTACAATGAAAAAGAAGTAAGTTTCAGCATCCTGTGTGTATAGTCCATTGTCTTAGTTACTTCTCTCTCATTGCAGAGACAAAATGCCTGATGCCCAAAATTAAGAAAGCAAAGGTTTATTTAGCTCACGGTCTATGGAGGTTTCAGTCCATAATCAGCTGGCCCCAAGGCCGGGTGGCATAACACAGGGGCAACATTTTAAGGCAGCAAAAGGCAATAAAAGCAACAACAGCAAAAGGAGGAAAAGCAAGTTTCTTTTCCTCCCTTATAAGCTAAACAGGCTACCCAACCCCTGGGGCAAGTATGGTGCCTTTTCCATGCCCTCCTCTCACACAGAATGAGCACTCCAGCACTCCGGCTCCCTGCCGAGTCACTTAAAAGTTCCTAACTTCTCAAGTTGACACAATGTATCAACCATTACATCCCTCCTTTGAAAAGAGAGCATTCAGAAGAGCCTCCTGCCTTCTCAGATCCCTTTTCCCTGAAAACCATTGAAGATGTGAGACAAATTTTGGCAAGACAGTCAAAAAATTTGACAAGAACATCACCTCTTTCCACCTAACATTCTGAGAACATGAAAGAAAGAACCTCCCTCACCACAGAGATTCAGGGAATGCCCTGAACGCCAAACGCCTCCCGCAGCTTCAGGTGAGGGACTCTCTCACCCGAAAGAGCTTGCAAAGCAGGGGCCCAGATGACCATGCTGAAGCAGGCAGTACAGATGTACATCCACCACCATATTTATGATCTCATCTCTAAATACGTGGGCACTGTGGAGGCAAGCGCGGACGCTGCCTTTAACAAAATCACAACCTTCAAGACCTGCAGCAGAAGGATACTGGTATGAAACCCGAGTTTAGCTTCAACATCACTCATACAAAGAGCAAACTGATCAATCGAACAAACGCACCTCACTCCAGCCAAAGCTGTTCTGCTTGCAAAAGGTGGTTCAGCTTATTACACAGTCACCCAGCCAGAAAGTGAAATTGAAGACCATGTGTACTGATGACCTTTTGTCTATCATGCTATACCTGCTGGTGAAAATAGGGATCCCTAATTGGGTGGCGAATTTGAGTTACATCAAAACCTTCAGACTGAGCAGCTCAGTAAAAGATGGAGTAGTGTCTGATCTACATTGAGGCTGCAATCGAATATGTTCAACAAAGAAGCCTTTCCATCAAACCATCCAGGAGCCAGAGGGCTTTGTAGACAAACTGTTCCTTAAGCAGAAGATGAGCTTACCTTTGCAGATGACCTCAACTCCCACTGATTGCCTACTTGAGCACATCGCATCAGGTAACCAGAAGGAGGTAGAAAGACTTGTGAGCCAAGGAGACCATGACAAACATGCTGTCCCAAAGATGTGCCACCCGTTGTGCTTCTGGGATGACTGTAAGAAACTGGTCTCTGGGAGGTTAAACAATCCATTTGTTGTCACTCATTCTCTAGAGATGACAGGGCAGCCTCTGCATATGCCTCTGCATGTGGCAGGCTGCCCTCATCGACATCCTGGTTTCCAAGAGTGTCATTTTGAGTGCCACCGACTATCATGGCTCCACTCCACTCCACCTGGTGTGTCAGAGAGGCTACCCAAGCATGATGCTGCTGCTGCTGCTGCTGCACTACAAGACTAGCGATGAGGTGCAGGACAAAGTGGCAGCACCACACTACACCCAGCCTGGACTTGCAGGCACGAAGGTTGTGTGAAGGCTTTGATCTATGATGATGTGTAGTCCTACAGACTAGATATCAGCAATGAGAAAGGGCACATACCTCTTCAGATAGCTGCATATTGGAGCTACCAAGACGCCATAGAGATTTTACTACAGAATGGGGCACCCAGAGAGATCCTGAGCAATTTGAAAGAGACAGTATTAAATCCAAGGATCCTGTCTATAATGGAAACCCATCATCTGTCCTTTGAAAGGAGGCTGAAGCCTTCTGAGATCCCTGCACTGTGCTCTCACCACTCTGTGGATTCCACCAGCCAGAGCTTCTTCCCCATTCCCCGAGCTCTAGACAAGAGGAGTCCAAGAAGAATGACAAAGAAGGAGAAAAACTTTTAAGAGCACTTGTTGATGGAAACCTGGAGATGGTGTAATACCTTTTAGAGTGCAGAGAAGAGAGCCTGGATGAAGTGGAAGATGCTGTCAGTGTGGCAGATTTCTAATTCCATCACTTACTGTGCCCCAAAGTTGCTCCAGCTCAGAAGAAGTTGGCAAAGATTACTGCCAATGGGCTCAGGGTGAGGGTGATCAACCAAGATGCCTTCTCCCCACTGCACATCACTGCCTTGCACAGTTGGGCAGCCCTTTTCCCCCTCCTGTTGAAGCGCTTGCCAACCCACATGCCAGGAGCACAGACCAACTATGCCTTGCACCTGGCCTGACAGAAGAGTCACCTTCAGTTGAAGAATCTACTGGATTTTAATACAAAACCCAATAAGAAAGACTGAAGTGAAAGCACAGCCCTCATTTATGCCTGTTACTGTGGCTGTCATGAAGTCACAGGCTTGCTGCTGTAGCAAGGAGCCTCCATTAATGCTTTCAATAATAAGGGCAACACAGCCTTGCATGAGGCTGTGATAGAAAAGCACATCTTCATGGTGGAGCTGTTTCTGCTTCACGGAGGGTTGGTGCTTGTCCACAGCAGGGGGCAGCACACACCTCCAGACTGAGCAGAACAGAATTCAAAAATAATGGTGTTCCTTGAAGTAGTACCAAGTTGCATTGCCTCGTCAGATGATGTTGTTGGAAGAGACCACAAGGGAGTATGTGACTGCTAAGATTAGGTAAACAGTGGAACTGCAAACTGTGTGACCTACCAGATGAGCTTTTTACAAGACAGTCTTACTTCGTTCATTCAGTTGGTCAGTTTAAGGGAAGGACTTCAAGGGCTCCCTCCAGTGTAAGGGAGATTACCACAAGAGATAGAAATGTCCCTAATTTTACAGGTTCTTTGCATGAGCCAGAGAGGCAGAGTCACATAGAAACAAACTCCTGCTGGAGCAGAGGAGACTGCAGACAGCTGATGAAAGGGTGCAACGACCTGCCCAGGAAGAGGCCCAGGCTGAGACAGTCAGCTCCTGGGAACTAGCAAATGGTACCCAAGCACACAATGGATGTGGTCAGGCCCCACGACCTGGAGCCTGTTAGCAGCCCAGCTACCTCCCAGGAGGCTACTGTCTCCCAGCCTCAACAGTAACAGGGTTTGTCACATCTGCCACAAGTGAGCACACAAGAAGTTGACACTCAGCATGAAGACAGCTTACACCTAGGTATACTTTTAAGTAATTGACTTGAGACTTTGTCTTCAGAAGGCTCCCAAAAGCTTTTCCATGGCTAAAATAATAAATACAACAAAAACTTTTCATGATGCCTCTCCTCAAAGCTAATAAATACACCTGAAAAGGAATGGACAAAACTTCTGGAAAATGTCCAGTACCCTCATCTAAGGTGTGTGTTTCTCAGTATTAGAATTTCCTGGCTACAGAGATTCCTAGATATGGACAGATGTTGCCCTCCTTCTACTGCAAGGTGCTAAACCTCTGTGACAAATTAACAAACTATGGGCCAACAAGGTTCCTTCATCTTGGGATAAGCCAAGGAGAAACAACTCATGGTACTGTGGAAAACAGACAGAAATGCCACATCGAAATGAAGAAATAAATAGAACCTGGAAAATATGCCATTGTAGAGCAACACTTGAACAAAAAGGTGCCTGAATGTCATTCTGACATTCATCTTCATGAGCACACACAGAGCTGTGCTGCACCACACATATGGGGAGAGTTGGGTGGTTTTGCTTCCAACAGACAGACATTTGGCCACATGTATGCACCTGTAGCTGTGTTCCCAGAAACATCCTTTTTCACTAAGAACTGCCTCCCTGCAAAGTTCAGGATGGGCCCAGTGACAAAACATTGCCTAGCATGAGTGAGGCACTGGTTTGATCCCCTGCACACCACATAATTAAATAAAATTTTTAAAACTAGAACTGTCAAGGGTCCCAACTAATGGATGGTTGCCAGAGAGTAGATTTGGCACATCTTTCCTGAAGTCCTTTGATTCAAATTCAAAACTTACAGCATAAAGTAGGTCAATGGTACTTTAAGTTGGAATTTATTGCAATATATTACTTTTTATAAAATCTATAGATTTTACTTTTTATGCTATTGGCCTAAAACTACAAACATGGGTTTGTCCTCAGTACATTTTCAAATAACTTTGTAATAGGGAAATGGTTCTGTGCCCATTCTTGGAAATACTTGTGTACGTATAGAGGGGAGAGATTAGTCATTTTTTCTACAAAGTAATTTATGATTTCTAATTTTCTAATGTACCTTGGCTATGTGCCAAACAATGGAAAAGAAATAGTAAAGTTTTTGATTCTTGAAAAAAGAAAAGAATTGGAAACAAGTATTCAGAAAACTAAAAAAGAAAAAATAATCACTTCAAGAATGGCCTTACTAAAAATAAAGAAAAGAAAAAAGAATGGCCTCCCTACAAGGCTACTCCAGCCCTACCAAGCCATACCCTAGGATGACCTACTTTCACACCCTGTGAGATGTTTACAAGACTACAGAACTTTTGAGCCCAGTGCTGCCAGAGGCCCAGAGGAAAAGCCAATGGAAAACTTCTCAGGACAAATCAGCATGTCCCACAGAGTTTCGGAAGTTATGGACTTAAGGATTGGCATGCTTCTTGCCCAGTGAATATAGAAGGTAAAAGCTGTCTATACTTTTCAGCTACATCAAGGAAGGATGGAGAGCAGCAATTAGACAAACCCTTGCCTTTAGCAAGGCAAAGATGGTAAGCTTTCAATGCATCAAGTAGTTATCAGGAAAATACCTGGGCTCAGATTAGCGAACCCCTGAAGTCAGAGGCTGAAGAAATTAAACTGGGAGCAGGAGTTAAAGGGAAGGTCATAAGAAGGAGGCATGAAAGTGCATGATTCCCATCAGAGAAATAGACACCCACAGAAAATTCCAACACCACACAAATGTACCCCTTGAGAGATCTAGCACATGCATGCCTGGAACTCACAGAGCATGTAACAGGGCAATGCCACCAGACCCTTTTCCACACCCCAGTTCCATTCTCCTTCTCCCCCCATCTCCCACCCAACCCTGGATGCAGTAGCAGATGCCTCACAATGATTAAGGTTTGAGGAGTGAAGATACAGAGAGGTAGAGTGGAACCACTGCTCAGCATCCCTTCCCCATTCGGGGTCCTGGGCTACACATCGTGGCTGAGCAGGAGGCAGTACGAAGCAGGGATAAAAGTGAGGTGGAAGGTTTAGTGAGGTGGAAGTTGAGGACATGTTAAAAACTGAAAAAACTTATCTGATCACCAAAAATCATAATAAGTGTTCTTGTCATTGAAAGTTATTTACTGAAGCAAACAAAAGCTACAGGATCTGCCACAGATATGATGAGACAGAGAAGAAAGAAAGGCTTAGGGCTGAGAAGTAGCTACAGAATAAACCAAGCTCAACAAATCCATTATTGTGGCTTCTGTTTCACTAAACATATCAGGACACATGAAATGGACATGAGATATGGATCCAGCCTCCAGAAAATTTAGTCTTTACAAATGGAAACACATCCATGATAACTCCAGTACCACAAAAAAAAAAAAACTATACATGCTACTAAAAAGATAAAACTTGTCATTGACTTTCTATCCTGTTACTTTCCAAAATAATTTGATTACAACCTTCCTCTCTTCCAACCAAAACTCCAAAAGAAAATATCCTATCGTAGTCTGAGGAAAAAAAAGAATGGAGGTGCAAGACAAATGAAATAGTTGTTTATTTATTCATCATAAAAGATGTTGGCAGAAGAGTTTAAAATATTGAGTGAAGTGAATTTCATAATTTTAATTATGGTTTAATTTGACATGTAAATTCTACCCCTTTCCACCATGGAAACTGAGTTGTTTGTAAAACAGAAATAAGTGCCACAGCGACTTGAAGGCAGGGAAGCAAAATCTTGTCATTCGCAAGTAACAAGACTGCAACCACTTATAACATCTTAGAAAATGAATTGAAAGAAGATACATCAGTCTAAGGTCAGCCAAGCAGCTAGCTATCAGCACGCATGCATCAGTACAGTCACACTAACAATGAATAGCTGGGGGAAAGATGTTTTAAAAAGATGCATAGCAACAAAGAATAAAATACCTAGGAATCACATTAACAAAATATGTTAGGCTTTTTCTTTTCTTTTTAATAATTATGTGTTATTATTCAGACAGTATGTAGAAAGCATCAGCTATTCTACTGATGACAATTCAGCATGCCGTTTAATGTGGAGCCAACAGACTTTGTCAAAACAAGATGTGTGACATATGCTAAGTCATGATCCAATCAATGGGGATGCATAAAACATGTTACTTCAGACACAGTGCATGTCTGTATAAGATTATGAGAAACACTATTACTATCCAAAAATAAACATCATAGAGAGTTTATAATTATAAGCACTGTCTTGTCAAATATATTTGTGACAAGTACGAACTTCAACTCTGATTAGGCATCATTGTGAAGCTAACACTCTGCTTAGGAATTTTGCATGTCTGGTAGTAGGGCGCATCTCCAACAGACCGGCTTGCCACTCTGCACACCTCCATCTTTTCTTCTTCACTGCCCCTGTGTTTCCAAAGGCAGGGCTGCAGACAGTGCATATCATCCCCCCCCTTGCACCTGCCTATCCTAAAGCATACCACCACAGAGATAAGAGGAGCACTCCTGGAACACCTCCTTATGATGGGACTCCTAGGAATAATGTCACTGTACTGCATATAGGAGCTACTTGGAACCCAAAATACATCCCATAGATTCAAGCTAATTGATTCCCTAGACCCAGCCTGGCAGTGTACACCTGTAATCTTAGCACTTAGTAGGCTGAGGCAGGAGGAATTGCTAGAAATTCAAAGCCAGCCTGGGCTATATGGTGAGTTCAAAGCCAGCCTGAACTGCATATCAGGGCCTTGTCTCAAAAACAAAAAACAAACATCAAAAACAACAACAAATACACAAATGATTCCCCAGATCAACCTCCCCTTTGCCAAGTAGCAAAAACATTTGAAAGGGTCAGCGAGATGGACCAAGTGCCTGCTTAGAAAAGTGCAGGGACCAGGATTCGACCTTGGGCACTACATGCTGTGCCAGCCCCACCGCAGGACATGCTGAGCCAGAGACCAAATCGGGGCGTGGTGACACACAACTGTAATCCCAGAGCTGCGGAGGCTGAGAGAGGAGAATCACTATACGAGTCCGAGCTGCGTAGTGAGACCCTATACCGAATTTTTAAAAAAGTTTTAGGGCCAGCAAGATAGCTCAGCGGACTAAGCGCCTACTTAGTCAAGCATAGAGACTAGGGTTCAATCTATGGTACCACCTGCAGCGCCAACCCCGCCCCCAAGGGGCGCTGAGCAGGCAATGGAGTCTGAGCGTGGTAATCCCAGCTGCCAAGAAGGCTGAAAACAGGAGGATCACTATGAGTCTGAACTGCGTAGTGAGACCTTGTACCAAAAAAAAAAAAAAAAAAAGGAAGAAAGGAAGAAAGAAAAAAAAATGTTTGAGAGGAAGGATAACAGTGAGGAAGCCAAGGGGGATTTGAAATTTACACTGAAGACTTGATATATCCATTGCTAAGGAGTAAAAATAGAATGGTCCCTTTCGCACAGCCGTACCTCTTTATTTTCCCAATCCCTTATTCCCTTGGAAGAGAAGATAAAAGAATGCTGCTATTTTTCTTGGCACCTTGCTCTGGCTGGGCCTAGACGTTGCTATGCTCTTGGTTGCAGTTATTTTTACCCTGCCGCGTGGATTATTCCATTTTCTTCTGGGATTTTCCCATCTAGTCAATAAATACAGCTTCTCTCTTTAAAATATAGTAAAATATTTTTCAAAACTGATTATTTTCCCCTACTTTATCTTGGCACCCTCAAATCTGCAAACAAGAAACAGAATCCCGTCCCGGTTGTCTTCACAATAACTTTTTTCTATACCTGAACTGTGAGTAGAGGCACAAATCCAGTTTGAAAAGCAAAACCTTCCATTTTTTGCCCAGTTTCTTGTACAAACAACCATCCAACCCTAACATGGAGAAGAGCGAGGATGGGCCCATGGCAGCTCGTTAAAGCCATAAAATCCTCAGTTTTATTTTCTGGCATACTCTGCTTGCTACCCAGGCAGCTCCACAGCTCCCATGTTTCCAAATGCCACCTGTGTGCTAACGACTCCAGATCCATAGTAGAACTTCCTGCCCTCAATATCTACTTATCCTGTTCCCATGGAACACTATAATCTAGATGCAACATCCCTCTGCTGTACCTTATTACCTCTCTCTCTGCACTGCTCTTCTAAACAATGCCAGCAAGCCCGAGAATGACATCACCCATTCATTTGTTCAAACCATAAACCTAGATGCCACCAACACCTGCGCCCATCCAGTGGTGAGCCAGAGCCAATCTCTACTAGCTTGCAAAAGGCAAATGGGTAGTTTTCTCCCCAACTCCTTATTCCATGATGTCTTATTAGTGGCTTAAAGTTGGCCAGAGTGGAAGGATTTACACCTTGTAAACTGGCAAATGACACAGGTCAGGGCTTTTTCCTTAGAGAGCCGCTTATTAAACACCTACTAATGTAGGATCTCCATCTTGCTCATCACCCACACCAGTGATGCTCTATGTCATCACACTGTTTCCTCTACTCCACAATGTTCCCAGGAAGTATCAACCTCCCTTAACTCCGCTGCCATACTCAGGCATCATTATCTCATGTCTGGGTTGCCCGGTTTCCTCCTACCAGCTGTGTGGCTCTGCAGCCCATGTCCCATAGCAGAGCAACTTCTACAACCCAGAACTAAAGGCATGACTTGACTGTTTAAAGTTCCCAAACGGTTCTATATGCCATGAAATAAAATCCAGCTTCCTTAATATGGTGAGAAAGAATCTTCATTTATTGACTTACTCAGACACTCAGCAAATGTTTATCAGGCTACTATGGGCAGTGTTATGATCTAGACATGATGTGCCCCCCAAAATTTCATGTGTTTGGAAGATGATTGACTCATGAGCACTATGCTCATCAGTGGATTAGTCCACTAACGAGTTTATAGCTGACTTGCTTAGGAGTTAGGGCGTGGTTACAGACAGGTCACTGTGGATGTAACCTGGAAGGTACTCTCATTCCCAGCTCTTGCCTTCTCTTTCTGCTTCCTGGCCACCATGGGTTGAGCACCCTTTGCTTCACCAGGCCTCTCTGCCATCCCGTTCCTGCCTTGGAGCCAGCTGACTGTGAACTCAAACGGTGAACCAAAATAAACTACTTGTCCTTTAAATTATGGATATGGATACAGTATTCTGACGCACAGACAAGACAGTAAGTAAGACAGCCAGACACTCTTCCAGGTATAAGAGTACAACAGAGAAGCCTGATGAAATCCATGTCCCAAGAGCTTATATATA
>NW_004524604.1:6588381-6590002 GCF_000260255.1 Octodon degus | reverse complement strand
AAATCACTCTATTCATTAGGAGAATGTAACTATATATCTATCCTAACCACTTTGAATACACAGATACAAAATGGACATTCATCTGTATACCCTTTTTTGGTTAAGTTCCATTATTTGAATATTATACGTGTGTAAACTCAGCAAAATATTCTAAAAGAGTCCAGTAGGCCATAATAGCATTGGGTCTTCCGCTTGACTGGCAATGTCAGAAATTGTGGACCTGAGTCCCCTACAGCTCAGCATAACAGCATGGCTTTACTTCTTATATTTCATTTTTATACTATTCTGCTGGATGGTTAAAACTAAGGTAAAGCAGGACCTATGCAACCAGAGTTGTTGCTTTTGGGTCTGATAAGGTCAGTGAAATTCCCTCAGGATTTACCTTGAGATCCTGTACCTCAGATTGTAGAACCTTTGTCAGTGTCAACCATGTGGATGAGTCAAGGCCATTGCTCTCTTTAGGCACACTCTACATCATGGATCACTTTCCTTTTAGGCCCCATAATCTCCTTGATCAGAAAATTTGGGACACTGCCGAGTTACAAGACGTTACAGTACAAGTTCTCATATGTCCTGAGTCTTACTTGACCTTAGAAGGCTAGGGCCAAAATGTTGGCTGTCTTTGCAGCCTTCCTTTTTCTCTAATTTTGGTCTGCAAACTTAGGTTGTTAACCATCCAGAAGACAAGCTTATTGTTATTACCATACAACTTAAGCTGTTAAGGTTAACCTCACTAACAGTCTACATATGAAACATCTTAGGCATAATATGGAACAGGTATTTTTCCTCAAGTATTGATATGTTGAACTTTAAGTCCCTACAAATATGGCAAAGAACATTTAAAAATAAGAATATATTTTTAAAATAGGCATAAAGAATTATATACTTCTCATGTTTGCACATAAGTCCAAAAATCTCACCATATACAACCTTGAAGGACAGTCCCACAATATTCCTTTTCCTGTCTCTTGCTTTCATTCACCACCCCTTTCTTGTGGAACAACCATCTACTCAAGAGACATCATAGCAGCAACTGGCATGTCATGACAAGCAGTCCATATTCAGAATACCAGAATGACAGGCACTCCAAGCATGAAACTGCTATTACAAATTACCGTTTGCACTGCAGTAGCTTAGTTCACAGGTATCAGTATATATAGTTAGTCAGAGTGACAATCTTTCCAATTAACTGCTAGATTAAAAATTCTTCTGAAGATTATCGGGATAATTGCCTTGCCCATCTTCAACTTTCCCTCTCTTGATTAGTTAGTCCTTGAGATCCTGCTTTCCTATTAGTTGTATTATACCTTTCTATTTGTATTTCTTCTTTTGAGTTCTTAAACCAGGGAAACTATATGATACTTAGATATGTGTGTCTGCTTTATTTCACTTATGAGTATATCTTCAAGTGGCATTCACTTCAATATAAAGGCTTAGAGTTTATCATTCTTAGTAGCAGCATAATACTCCATTGTGTAAAAATACCACAACTTTTTCAACCATTCCTCAGGTGATGGGCATCTTGGTTGTTTCCAAGGTTTGGCTATCACAAATTGTGCTGCTATAAACATAGGCACACATATATCACTATGATATGATGTTTTCAGATCCTCTGGGAAAA
>NW_004524604.1:6578601-6588281 GCF_000260255.1 Octodon degus | reverse complement strand
CGTAATTCTGATGGGATTTCCTTTGAATGTGATCTGCTTCTTTTCTCTAGCGGCTTTCAGTAGATTATTCTTGTGCTGAATTTCTGGGACCTTGACTATTATATGTTTGTGTGTTTTTCTTTGGGTTGAGGTTACTTGGCGTTCTGTATGCTTCGGTTACCTGAATATCAGATCGTTTCTTCATATTTGGGAAGTTTTCTGCTATTACTTCTACCCATATTTTTTTAATGTCATTTGTATTGACTCCTTCTTTCTCATTGATGCCTATTAGTCTCATATTGTTCATCTTTGCATCATCTTGCAGGTGATGGATTATTCTTTCCTGCACCCTTGATGTTTTTAAGAGATCCTTTCTTACCTTTTCACTGGCTGCACCAGCATCTTCAAGATCTGAAACTCTGTCTTCACCTTCACTTAAAAGGTTTTGCAAGCTTGTGATTGAGATTTTAATTTTCTCTGTATCTCTCTGACTCTGCTTCATGTGATCTATTTCTTTCCTGTATTGTTCATTCAAGGAATCCATCATTTTTCTAATCTCCTCTATTTTTTAACAATGTCTTCTTTAGAAGCAGTTATAAATACTTTTACTGCAGTGTTTTTTTCAGATTGGGTTTCCTCCCTATGTTTCTATAGTTGCTTCTTTACTTTAGATGCTATGAGTTCTGAGAATTCTTTTTTTATTTCAGAAAATAATTCTGCTCTGAGTTCCTCTATACCTTTCTGCTATTGCTTATTTACTATCAACAGTATTAATTCATGCATTTGAGCAGAGCTAGTGTCCTCTCCACTTGTTCTGGGTGGGCATTGGGTTTCCTCCATATGTTTCTGCATTTGATGCTTTACTGCAGTTGTTATTAATTCAGGGATTTCTTTTTTTTATTTCCAATCTGAGTTGCTCTATACCTTTCTGCAGCTGTTTCTTTATTTCAGAAGCCATTGATTCATTGCTTGCAGCTCTGTGATTCCCAATTTGTTCTGTGTTAATGTTCTCTCACTTGTTATGGGTGGGCTTGGGTTCTGAGGTTGCATTTTGTTCCTTCTCATCATTTTGTGTAGCACTGTCTTCTGACCTTTGTTGTAGATCTTCATTGTAGTTATAACCTTAGCAAGTACTGAAGTTCAGGTGCAGATCAGCCTTGGGCTAGGACTGGCTCTGGGGGTTCCTGGAATGTGGCAGAACTTCCTACTGTGTGGGTGGGATGAGGCAGGTGCTGTGGAGTGGTTGGGGGCATCCCAAGGGGGTGGAAGAGAGTCTCATCCACTCTGCGCCTGGGCTGGGACCAGTAGTGGGTCCCACTGGTGCAGGGTAGCCCGAATCTCCCACAAACACTCACCGGGCCTGGGCTAGGACTGGGTCTGGGGGTTCCCAGAATGTTTCAGAAATTCCTACTCAGCAGGCGGAGTGGGGGAGATGCTGCAGAGTATTTTTTTCTCTTGAGCACAAACTCCAGACTTGAAATATAGTGAGGGGAAGGGCGGCCAGGCATCCAATGAGCTGCTGAGAGCTTATATTTTAATGGGATTTATTACAAGCATTGTCTCAGTTACTTTTCTCATTGCTGAGACAAAATACTCAAAACCTAAAGTTAAAAAGAAAAGGTTTATTCACAGTTTGCAGAGGTTTCCATCCATAATTAGCTGGCTCCAGAGTAGGGTAATACAGGGCAGAGGAACAACTGTTCAGATGGCAGAAGATAGCAAAAGCCAACAAGGTGGATACAAAGGAATGGGAACAAAGCAAGTCCAAAATCCAGTAGGGCAAACATTAAATTCCACAGTTTCACTTCCAGTATCCCTTCCAGCAATCTGTGGCAAGTTGTGAATGCCAGAGGACTTGGGTGGCTCTGCCCCTGTGGCACTTGCAGTGGTTGTAGCTTCCATGGCTTCTGTTTGGGATCAGGTTTGCTCCCTTCTTGGAATTTTTTCCCAGATGATATATATTTCTAGCTTCTCCAGAGTTCTAGGGTCTACACAGCACCTTTGGATTCACACTCACAGCTTCACACACTGCCCTATTTGAGACACAGTGCCTGACCTCCTGGGCCTTTTTCTAAAATCTGGGTGGGAGCCTTCCTAACTCCACAACTCTTGCATTCTGCATGCACCTAAAACCTATCATCAGGTGAATGATGCCAGGGTCTGCCACTAGGCAGAAAGGACATCCAGGCTTCCTTCTGTCTTGGGTATAGGGTTTTAGTGCCTGCATTGCTGAGCATTCTGAACCAATTCCAAGGAACAAATTCTCTAGGCCAATGTCACTCTAGGACATGGTGTGGTTGTGTCATTCTAGAACATGATTTTCTGAGGCTTTCTTTTCAAAGCAAAATCTTTCACTTTTGCAATTTTGAGACTGTGGATGGTGGACTCCTGATGCTTCTTTGATGTCCTCAGGCCGTCTTTTCTGGTCTCCCATTCCTTTTCAGAAATAAAAATCTCCTTTGTTCCATCTTTGCAGTCTACTGTTTTACTGTAACTTCCTTTCTTGTCAAATTAAAAATGTGTTCAATCATTTGTCTGGCTTCTCTGCTCTTCATTCTCAACATACATACAGATGAAAGCTCCCAGGAGCAGCCATGCCACAACCACAATGTAATACTGCCTTGAAATTTCTTCTGGTAGGGACTTAAAGTTCAACATATCAATACTTGATGAAAATACCTGTTCCGTATTATGCCTAAGATGTTTGAAATGCAGTGAGATAGTGAGGTTAAGCTTGATAGCCTAAATCGTTTGATAATAACAATAAGCTTGTCTTCTGGATGGTTAACAACCTAAGTTTGCAGACCAAAATTAGAGAAAAAGGAGGGCTACAAGGAAAGCCAACATTTTGGCCCTAATCTTCTAAGGTCAATTAAGACTCAGGACATATGAGAACTTGTACTGTA
The DNA here is from genome assembly GCF_000260255.1 of Octodon degus. NCBI lineage: Eukaryota > Metazoa > Chordata > Mammalia > Rodentia > Octodontidae > Octodon > Octodon degus. The sequence goes on along the minus strand of NW_004524604.1, from coordinate 6,585,396 downwards.
ACGTCATGTACCTCGGTAGTGTCCCAAATTTTCTGATCAAGAAGATTATGGGACCAAAGAGGAAAGTGATCGATGATGTAGAGTGAGCCTAAGGAGAGTCACATGGGGAGAAGACACTCTCTCAGGCTTTCACAGAGAGCACATTGGCCAAGCAATGGCCGTGACTCATCCACATGGCTGACACTGACAAAGGTTCTACAATCTGAGGTACAGGATCTCAAGATAAATCCTGAGGGCATTTCACTGACCTTCTCAGACCAAAAAGCTACAACTCTTGTTGCATAGGTCCTGCTTTACCTTGGTCTTAACCATCCAGTAGAAAAGTATGAAGACGAAATTTAGGAAATAAAGCCATGCTGTTAAGTTGAGCTGTGGGGGACTCAAGTCAATAATTTCTGACACAGAAGACCCAATGCTATTATGGGCTACTGGACTCTTTTGGAATATTTTGCTGAGTTTACACACCTATAATATTCAACAATGGAACTTAGAAAAAATGGGGTGTACCTATGAATGTCCATTTTGTATCTGTGTATTCAAAGTGGTTTGGATAGATATATAGTTGCATTCTCTTAATGAATAGAATGATTTGTTCTAATGGTGTTTGTAAATAGGATCACAAGTCCGCATCTTGTACAGCAATTAACCACTAAGAAGAATATATGCAGTGTATTATTTGTTGAAACTGTACTTCCGATTTGATTTGAAACTGTCTCATTGCTATCTGTTTATCAATAAAACTTTGAAAAAAATAAAAATAAAAAAATAAAATACACTGCTATACAAAAAAAAAAAAAAAGAAAGAAAGAAATTTCTTCTGCAAGATTAATGGGTGTACTACCCTAAATCTTAGTCTCAAGCAAAGTCTTTGGACACAAACAAAGTGAAGACAAACTTTCTTCCAAGCTGAATCACACATTGTCTGTCGCTCAGCAGCCAATTCAGTCCTTTCCAGAAGAAACATTCCCAACTCTGGCCAGACTCTCCCATACAGTACAGCCTAAGGCATTCAGGCTGCTTCTTCTGCTGGTACCTAGGAGTCTTTTCAATCTCTTCCCATAAGTCATTCCCAAAGATTCCTGAACCACATGATCAGGTATAGTAATAGCAAGAACTCCACTCCTGATGCCAAATTCTGTCTTACATACTTTTGTCTCAGGGCTGAGACAAAATACCTAATACACAAAGTTAGAGGGGGAATGGTTAATTTACCTCACAGTTTGTAGACATTTCAGTCTATAAGCATCTAGGTCCAAGGCAGAGTGGCTTGCCAGAGAAGCACCACAGAGGAGAAACAGTTCATGGCAGAAGACAGGAAAAGCAAGCTGAGGAAGGAGGGGAGACAAGCCTCTTTCTGTCCCATATATTACATTAAGTCAATTGGGTTTAGAGTGGTGCTAATCCAATCAGTGGCCTGACCCAGCAGTCACCCACTCTTAACCCCAGCACCCTTAATCCCAGTATTGCATCATCAATCAATTATGTACTCTGGATTCAGTCACCCCCAAAAAAAGCCTTTTGACTACATGATGATTTAGGGGGACATTTAGACACAAACTATGACAGACATAGAGGAAAGAAATAAGGACAGAGGTAAGAACATGCATAGCATTCTCAGGGCCTAGGGCTCAATCCCCAGTACTATGAAGGAGGACAAGAGGAAACATGAAAGAAGAGAGGCGGAAGAATGAAAAGAAGAGGAAGAAGAAGGAGAGAGAGAGAGGGGAGAGGAAGATAGAGAAGGGTGGCAAAACTCTCTCTCTCTCTCTCTCTATATATATATATATATATATATATATATATATATATATATCAGATAAAAGGCAAACCTATGGCATGCATGCCTCAGTAGGCTGTTTATATCATTGAAATCTCTATTATTGTGCTTTTTCTTTTAATGAATGAGTTGTTTTCTCTAAACTCAGTATTCAGGTTTAATTGCAGCATTGGTACTTTATAATAAATAAGTGGGGTTGGGGTTGTAGTTTAGGTACTCAGTCTTTAATGAATTTGCCATCGTTGGTTTGGGGATTAAATAGTATCCAAGAAAGTTAGACATGGTGGTGCATGCCTATAATCCCCACACTCAGGAAGCTGAGCAAGGAAGAAGACTGTCAGAAATTCAAGGCCAGGGTCGGGGAGATGGCTCAGTAGAATAACCACTTCCCTAGCAAGTGCAAGGGTCTGAGTTCAATCCCCAGTTCCGCAAAAAAGAAAGAAAAAAAGAAAAAGAAAGAAAGAAAGAAAGAAAGAAAGAAAGAAAGAAAGAAAGAAAGAAAAAAGAAAGAAAGAAAGAAAGAAAGAAAGAAAGAAAGAAAGAAAGAAAGAAAGAAAGAAAGAAAAGAAATTCAAGGCCAGCCTGGGCTCCATAGTGAGTTCAGGGGCAGCCCGAACTGTACAGTAAAACCCTGTCTAAAATAAATAAATAAATAAATAAAACAAAACAAAACTGGGCTTTGAACCCAGGTCATCTGGCTCTGAATATTGAATCCTCTGGACCATGCTACATCTGAAGATGTCTGAAAAAGAAAGACAGTAGCTCATAAATGCCCCAACTCCTACTTCCTCAGATGCAGGGCTCTGCATCCAGATCAGCCTAGGAAAACATTGTGCAGTATGTGCTGCAGTGAGCTTGCCTGAATTGCTGCTCATCAACTCCACCAAGAGCTCTGCAGCCTCATCCTCCTTGAGCTTTAGATTCCTAACTATCAGGACAAGAGTGGTAAGCAAGGGTCTGAACTAAGAACTGAAAGGATCACATGGTAGATGAGGCATGGTGGCATGGAACATGGTGAGCATGCAACTTAAAAAAAAAAAGTAAATGCCAATATGGCCATGGAAAAAAAACTATGCTATTATTCTTACTGGAAATCAACCCAGAGTGTTCAAACAGAGCTATATCCCCAGCCCTTTATTTTTATTTTCTTTTTTGGGGCAGAGTTTTGCTAAGTCACTCAGTTGCCCAGACTGGATTCTAACTTGCCATTCTCCTGCCTCAGCTTCCCAGAATGCTGGGATTACAAGCCTGCACCACCACACCCAGCTGTTGCTTATGATTCTTGCATTTAGCTACACCTATGCTATGGTCATCTCTTTGATGAAACCTTAAGTAGTTATTCCAAGAACAAAACTATCTCTTGCTTTCAAGATATTTAAGTGTTTTAAAACATAACTGCCAAATGGCTATCTTCTGACTTTTGACTCTCTGAGACTCTGAAATTTTTCCAAGAGTTATCTTAAGATATTTTGCACCCAGTCCAAATCTGGATTTCATGAGCCATTAAAATCAAAGGCAACTTTAAATCAGAGAATAGAAGAGACTTTTTTTTAAGCTTGGATTTACATTAGCATGTGAGAGACTCTGCATCAGCAAAAAACCCTTTTTAAAATGAAACTAAACCTCTGACTAAATTAATAAGACTTGAGTTTGACCTTTAAAATAATAAAACATACAGTTCCTAGTATAATTCTTGTTCATCTCTGGACCAAACCATTCTCCTAGTAAATTATGGCACTAACAGCTGGCTGCCAATGAAGTCAACTATTAATTGTATGTTCATGGCACTGCCTGATATAAATCAATATGAGTAATGAGCAATTGTCCCCAGCCTATAGATACAGCGATCTTACATTGCAAAATAATTTGGGCAGGGGGGCTGTCAGCCATCTCTGACTAGATGCCACTTGGTCTTCTCTCTGCTGCAGAGAGGGCAAAACTGTTGTCTTCTATTCATTTCTGTAACAAAGACAGCTGTTTACTTGTTCTAAATAAACAATTCTACACTTATACATACCCCCAAGAAAATCTGAAGAATGAGGTTAAGGAGGAACCTATTTTCTGATCTCAAGATCTAAGATTTTTCTCTGTCCTCACTTTCACTTTGCTTATGCCTTCCTTTCTACCAAGCTTGCTGTCCTCATAAAGGCCACCTGATTCCCTGTTTTCCTGGTTCCCATTGCCATTCTAACTTCTCCATCTCTACCCCCTTTCAAGGCTATACTCTTCGAGGGCTAGGACTGGCTCAGCCTACTGCTGACATTATCCTCTTGGGAATTCCTGACCCAGGGTGACCCTGCTGTTCCCCTCCTCTGACTCCCACGTGGCAGATAATACTAGGAGAATCTAAGGGAGTGATGCTGTCAAAATCTATTATGAATCACACTTATTTCCTTTTGATAAGCTCACTATGTAGCTTGCCAATATATAAGTGAAGATTTTACAAAGTGACTTCTATAAAATATTTGCAAAATTTGTTGACAAGTGTCAAATGTGAGAAGAGGGTTTCACACTTATATAAGTATCAAAAATGCTGGTTTAAATCAAGTGAAACAACTTCTTTTCTGTGGCAGTCAGTAGAGGTTGGTGCAGGTTGTGCCTTTCCAGGAGAAGCACTTGCATACACCACTTTTTAGAAGTTTTTGCCAATGGCAATACTTTTTCACAGAACAACCATAACCCAGAATACCATAAAATGTGTTAGGTAAATACTGTATTAACTCATTTCTGATTAATTTCTAGCATCACTTTTCTGCACCATTTCTATCCTACAATACCTAGACCTATCTTCCCTCCACAACTCTAACAAATGACTTACAAGAAGCTGGTACCTTTTCACACAAGCTCTTTAGCTTCTCTCTTCTTTCTTTTCCATTTCTCCCTCTTCTCTGAGCTCAGGAAGCAGCAGAAGTACACCCCAAAACCCTCTTCCATCACATCTCAATCTCCTCCATGAACCCTACCCACAGTTACCTCCTTCATCCCACCATCTTCCTTCTGTTTGAAATGCCTCTGAGCTTCTTTACAATATTTGTAAACACAGCAGCACCCTCTGGCACCAAAGCCCCACAACAGCTACCCAACTGCGTTCTGCCTCCTGCTAGTCCTCTCAGATGTGCTCTTGCTGGAAAAAGTTCCTGAGTATGCCAGACCTTCAACCATACTGTTAGGCATAGCCACTCTTATCTCCATCTCCCTTGTCTCATGAGCCAGTTCTACCCAAATACTCCACAACCCATCAAATAAATAAGGCCTTTTCTGCTACCTCTCTTCCTCTAGGACCTATTTTGTTCTATATTATTTTACTTTGTATTCTTAAAAGCTCTACAAAAGTTTGTGCTTGGATGTTTTTGCCTTTTTCTTTGCAATTTTTGGAATTTGAGTTCATAGTCTTGTGCATGTTAGATAAGCTACTTTATTAAGCCAAAATATTTTTTTTAAATTTTATTAACCTATACTTTACACAAGAGTCCTCATCAACGTGTATAGTTTGGTAAACTTTGACAAATATCTGTTTTCATTTTACCATCACCATAATATGTTTCCATGACTCCAACATTCTCGTGGGACACCACTTTGCTTTCATTCTAATCATAAGCAGGTGGCACAAGTAAGACTATGAAAATTTAAAGTGACTCTTGCTTGCTACAGGGAACACAGAGAAGAAACATTAACATCTGAATTCAACAAAGTAAACTACCCGAGAAATATTAAATATTCTCCAGAAGAACATAACAGAATGCAGAGTTTCTATGTATCTTTTATAATATTCAGAATATAATCTGAATTTACACAATATACAAAATGTATCAAGAAATATGATGCTCTCTCATGAGAAAAAAATATTTAGTTTGCTGACGTTAAAAATCAGTAAAGAGGGGCCAGGGAGATAGCTCAGTAGAATAAGCACTTCTCTGGCAAGCACAAGGGTCTGAGTTCAATCCTTGGTTCTGCAAAAAAAAAAAAAAAAAAAAAAAACCCTGCTATAAAAAAAAAAAAAAAAAGAAAGAAAGAAATTTCTTCTGCAAGATTAATGGGTGTACTACCCTAAATCTTAGTCTCAAGCAAAGTCTTTGGACACAAACAAAGTGAAGACAAACTTTCTTCCAAGCTGAATCACACATTGTCTGTCGCTCAGCAGCCAATTCAGTCCTTTCCAGAAGAAACATTCCCAACTCTGGCCAGACTCTCCCATACAGTACAGCCTAAGGCATTCAGGCTGCTTCTTCTGCTGGTACCTAGGAGTCTTTTCAATCTCTTCCCATAAGTCATTCCCAAAGATTCCTGAACCACATGATCAGGTATAGTAATAGCAAGAACTCCACTCCTGATGCCAAATTCTGTCTTACATACTTTTGTCTCAGGGCTGAGACAAAATACCTAATACACAAAGTTAGAGGGGGAATGGTTAATTTACCTCACAGTTTGTAGACATTTCAGTCTATAAGCATCTAGGTCCAAGGCAGAGTGGCTTGCCAGAGAAGCACCACAGAGGAGAAACAGTTCATGGCAGAAGACAGGAAAAGCAAGCTGAGGAAGGAGGGGAGACAAGCCTCTTTCTGTCCCATATATTACATTAAGTCAATTGGGTTTAGAGTGGTGCTAATCCAATCAGTGGCCTGACCCAGCAGTCACCCACTCTTAACCCCAGCACCCTTAATCCCAGTATTGCATCATCAATCAATTATGTACTCTGGATTCAGTCACCCCCAAAAAAAGCCTTTTGACTACATGATGATTTAGGGGGACATTTAGACACAAACTATGACAGACATAGAGGAAAGAAATAAGGACAGAGGTAAGAACATGCATAGCATTCTCAGGGCCTAGGGCTCAATCCCCAGTACTATGAAGGAGGACAAGAGGAAACATGAAAGAAGAGAGGCGGAAGAATGAAAAGAAGAGGAAGAAGAAGGAGAGAGAGAGAGGGGAGAGGAAGATAGAGAAGGGTGGCAAAACTCTCTCTCTCTCTCTCTCTATATATATATATATATATATATATATATATATATATATAT
>NW_004524604.1:6549835-6578501 GCF_000260255.1 Octodon degus | reverse complement strand
CCCCAGCACCACATGCCAGCCAGACCCGCCCCCTGGTGGGCTGAGCTGGCCACACACACACACAATAAATAAATGTAATAAATAAAAATAAAATAAATATTTAAAAAAAAAAAAAGAAACTGTCCTACCAAGTTGATTTGAAACTGTCTCATTGCTATTTGTTTCTCAATAAAATTATGGAAAAAAATAAAAGATGTAGTATTTCATCAAATAAACAAAAACTATAAAAAATGGAAATCTTGTAATTGAAAAATATAATATCTGAAATTTAAAAAAAATTCCATTGCTGCATTTATGGTAGAATGGACATGATTAAATAAATAACACTCAATGAACATGAAGGTGGGTCAGTAGAAATCAGACCATGGATAGCAGAGGAAACAAAGATTGAAAAAATTGTAACAGCATCAGTGGTACACAGAGTCTATCACATATGAATTTTGGGTCTCAGAGAAAAGAGAAAAATAGAATGGAAAGAATATATGAACAGATACTGCCTAATAATATTCACTGAAGCTTAAGTAGTATTAGTGGAAAGAAAACCACAAAGACATAAATTTTTCCTCTTCATCTTGAAAAACCATGTGATTAGTTAAAGCAAAAATGATAACATTCTACTGTAGGTTTTGTAGTAGTTCGTATAAAATATTTTTAACCTTAAGACAAAGGAGAAGCATACAGACCTCTGGTGTTAAAAAGCTTTGAAAGCTTTTGTATTGTACTGACGATGTCAGTCAGTAGTAGACCACAGGCCTAGAATGTACAAAGCCTTGGTTCAGTCTACAGAAACACAACACACACACACACACAACACACACACACACACACAACACACACACACACACACACCCCTATATTTTATGAGAAGTAATACAATAGCAACTTCAAAGAGATTGAAAAGTTAAGGATGTATAAACCACTTAAGGTAAGGAAAAGCTATTGTCTTAGTTACTTTCCTCATTGCTGAGACAAAATGCCTCAGCTCACAGTTTATTTAGTTCACAGTTTATAGGGATTTCAGTCCATAATTGGCTAGTCCCAAGGGTGGCATGGTAGACAGGCTTTGAGGACCCCCCCATGACCATATGAGGCTTTGGGGTAGGGAGACACCTGAACACAAGCCATAAAAAAAACAAGCCATAACAGCTATACAATACCCAATGGGTCATTTTAAATTAAATTCTAAAAGTTATTTCATTCACAAGAAGACAAAAAGGGTCGAACAATGGAACATGAACAAGAAAGGAGTTTTTAAAAGTCAAACAATAAAATGTAAGAACATAAAGTGATTCACAGTAACGCCATTTTTAAAAACTGTATTTGGTACAGGTTCTCATTAAGCAGCTCAGACTCATAGTGATCCTCATGTTTTCAGCCTCCCCAGAGCTGGGATTATAGCCTGCACCATTATGTCAGGTCTCAGTGACCAGCTCAGCATGCCCCAGGGCAGGGCCAGTGCAGCATGTGGTGTTGGGGACCCAACCCAGTCCCGTGCTTGCCTAAGTAGGCTCTTAGTCTGCTGTGTTATCTCCCTGACCCCACTATAATGCTATTAAAAGTGAATGTATTGAGCATTCTAATTAATTAACTAATTTTATCAAAGCTAGTAAGAATAGATTTTTTTAAACCTAACTCTATGTTGTCTAAGAAACTTAAATACAAAAACAAAGTAAGTTGGAGGAGAATGGAAAAAGGCAGATATGCACCAAGCAAAGATAAGCAGAAGGCTGGAGGAGGAGTATTGATGCCAACCACAGCAGACCTCAAAACAAAAAGAATCAATAGATACATAAAGGATCATTTAATAATTGTAAAACAGTTAGATCATCAAAAAGCAGTGTCACTGTTCTGTAAATGCACTTAAACGTCATCATTAGACTTTCCAGGGTCTTGCTAGAGTCAAGAGTATAAAAATATTAATTGTAAACATAAAATATTAATCATAAACCCATGCCATCTCTATGAAACCTTAAGATAATGAAATATAACTTTTTCTATTCCTTACAAAAAGAGGATAAACATATTAAACATCAATCCAAATCTCATAGTAAATAAAATGAAGAATCAGTATATTACTTTCACACAAAATCATAAATTATCATTCTCACCGCACAAAGAAAGAAAGCCCTAGGAAAAAAAATACTATTTTAGTAATAATGAAAGGATAGTTGACACTATAGTCTTTGAGGTTAAACTTTTTTAAAGTGAGACTATTTAGTTTTCGAGACAAAAGGTGAAGGGGACATGATCAAAGTTATTATCATTTTAAATTGAATGGACAACTTGATATTAACTCATTAATCAAATCCTAGAACACCAGAGTACCAAGTGAAATTGGAAAGAGCCTTTTATAAAGCAAGAGAAGAAAGATAGTTAACTAGGAAACTCTTACTTTCAAAAAGTGAGACAGGCTGAAGAAAATGCAGACTTATATGTATCCATGTGTGAGGGTCTGTGTGTAATTTCAATATGAATTGAGATTTAATTTTTGAAAATGTGCGCATTATAGTGTCCATAGCACTATTGATAGGAGAGAAATATTTACTCATAATATAATCCAAGTGAAGTATCCATTCACAGATAATCATTTAAAGTAAGTTGCTAGGGGTTGGTGAGATAGCTCAATGGTCTAAAGCACCTACTTAGAACAAGCTTAGCAAAGCACAGGGACCGCGGTTCAAACCCCAGCACCACATGCCAGCCAGCCCCGCCCCCTGGTGGGCTGAGCTGGCCACACACACATGCACAAGCACACACAAATAAAATTTTAAAAATAAATAAATAAAGTAAGTAAGTTGCTAAGAGGAGTTAGTTGTGTTATCCAACCTAAACTGTCTTGCTGGGACAGTCTCTAAGTAAGTTAACTATCCTTGACCCTAGTGCATTTTTAATGAAAACTATAAAGAGTAGAAACTATAATTCTATGCATACACTGCCTACATACATTTAATTATTAAAAAAAAAAAAAAACCTGACATGATGAAAACAAAAAACAGTAAGACGTAATGAAATATCATCACAATTGAAAGCATACAGAATCATCCTGGCCAGTCTTTCTGGAAGGCCTGCACTGGAGGCCTGGCTTGCTGACACTGTGGCTCAGGGCTGACGCACACATAGACTCTGGAGTCAGGCTATGGGGATTTGAAACTTGGCTTCCACATAGAAAAACTGGCTCATCATCTTTAAAGTAAAAACAGATACAGGATCAACTTTCCTGAGTTGCTATGAAGATAAAATCAGACAATGCACGTAGACCACAGCATGCAATATGAGACGTGTAGATAGCACTCCTCCAAATGCTCACTGTGACACAACAGCTCCCGAGGGGTCAGAAGTATGACACAAAGGACAGCATCCTGGAGTTTCCATCTGGATGAACTTTTAGAGTCCCTCAGACTCTAACACAGAACCACTGGTTTGCATACTTGTAAAAAAGAAAGTAATGGTCCAGGGAGAGAGCTCAGGGGTCTAAGTACCTGCTTGATAAGTGCAAGGTCCTGAGATAAATCCTTGGTACACGGCCAGCCAAATAGCTCAGCAGATTAAAGCACCTACAAGCAGACTCAGGGACCTGGGGATTGAGCCCCAGGCCTGCTGTGCCGGCGCTGCCCCCAGGGCATGCTGAGATGGCAATTGAGACTGGGTGTGGTTGTACGCGCCTGTAATCCCAGCTCTGTAAACAGGCAGATCACTACAAGTCCAATTTAGTGGTAAGACCCTGAACACCCTCTAGACCCTTCCCTAAAAATACAAACAAACAAACAATAAATAAATGAATAAATCTTTGGTACAAAAAAAAAGTACATAACAAGGACATGAGCCTCAGTGAAAATTTTGGTGGGAAACAAAAAAGGAACAGATACTATATGTATGTATGGAAATATCACACTGAAACCTATTAACACACACAATTAATATGTGTTAATAAAAACTTTTAAAACATATGTGGAGAATTCTTTGTAATTTATAAAATTCTAAACATTTGCAGGTTATTATTATGCCTAACAATTCCCTTGCTTCCCTTTAAAGAGATTTAGCTACATATATTTTGCCTACTGTTCACAGATATGTCCACAGCCCTGTGAACGGTGACTGGCACATAGCCATGCTCTATAGTATGACTGAATGAGTAAATGAGTATCACATTTCTATAATCCTGAGCTTCACTTTGTTTGACTCTTATTCCCCTGAAGTTGGTACAGATGAGAAATCTAAGTCTAAGAGAATTGTCACCTGTACTGTGTTAGTTCTACTTCTGAGTAGCAAAACTACCTGAAACCTGGTGCCTCACAACAACACACATTTATTCACACAAAGCCCTTTTGATGAGGAACCTGGCACCATGGTGCTGGATCCTCAGCTCTGGGTCTCACGGGGAGAAATCAAGGTGCCAAGTAGACTGCACGCACCTCTGGAGGACCGCTAGGGAAGGACCTACATACTATGTTCTCTGCAGGTTGCTCACAGACTTCCACTCCTTACTGCTGTAGGATGATGATCCCTTGTCCTTCCTGGCTCTCAGTTCCCATGGATTGTCTACAGTCCTTGTCCCAGGATCTCTCAAAAGCAAGGCACAGCAGGGAGCAAAAGAATGCCTCCTAGGGAATCCCTGCAGGATCTGAGTCTCCCCCCTCCCCTACTCATCAGCTAGAGAAAAGCCCTCTTTTGAAGGATAGCCAGAGCATCTCCCATTTGCTAGGTGTACAGCCAAGGGATTGGTCACTCACCCTATGCAGAGTTTCACCTAAGTTAAAGTGACAATGGTCACTGAAGATCATTCATAGAATTCTACCTACACACGAGCCACATGGTACCAAAAGGAGAGATTGTCGTAATATACTGGTGATTTATTTTCCAGAGCTGAAGACCAAACCCTGAGCCTTGCACGTGTAAGATAAATGTTCTACCAGTGAGCCACACATCCAACCTGGCGAATATGTTCAAAGGTGGTACTAGAACATGTGCCCAAAGTGATCTTTAATTTTTAAAGTATGTGTGTTATGGTTTATATCTAAAATATCCCTCCAAAGCCTCAAATGCTAATAGGTGGGGCTTTGGGAAGGTAATTAATTAGATTATAGAGGCTACTGGGTGATTCACTATAAGGGATCTGGTTAGAAGAGGTGGGTCACAGGGCACGTGACCTAGACCAGTCTCTTCCCTGCTCCTCTTTTGATTTCTCTCTACTTCCTGCTGACCCTGCCATGGACTGTTTCACCTCTACAATGCCCCTCTGCCATGCCACCCTGCCTTGGAGATGAGATGGCTGACGAATAAGCCGCTACTATTATGGACTACTGGACTATATTGGATTAGTCTGCTGAATTCATGCACCTACAATATTTAAATGGCAATGGAATTCCCATCTCTGACAAAACTAAACAAAGAAAGGGGATACAAATGAAGGACCATTTTGTATCTGTATACACAAAATAGGACAGATATATAGCTACTTTGTCTTAATTCAGTGAGAAGAAAGATTTGTACTAGTTGTGTTTGGACAGGATATCATGTCTGCATCTTGTACTGTGAATACCCACTACAAAGACAGCAATATGCAATGTATTAATTATTGAAACTGTTTGAAACTGTCTCATTGCTATTCTTTTCTCAATAAAATTAATAAAAAAAGAAAGACATTAAAAATTTTCTATAAACTGAAAGCTGAGATAAATTTCTCCTCCTTTAATTTATGTCAGACATTGCATCTCAATGACAAGTAAGTACCTACGACAATGAATCTAGATATACAAGAAGACGGTCTGACAAGCTTATGCTAACTAGTCTTCAGTGGTTATCCCTGGAGAGTGTGGCAGTCTCTTGCAATAAGCATACTACTACTTATAATTTTTAAGTAATAAAGAGAATAAAATAATAAATTAGCACACTTTACATTTTTATTATGCAAATTCTAAATATATCATTCTTCTCCATTTTAACCTAGATCATGTATACTGCAATAGCCAAGTAGAATAATCCCTGCCCTTTTCAGACTTCTGTCTCCAAGAGCTTACAGGTATTTCTTTACTGTCTTGAGGGTTCACATGGTGCTCCCCTGCAGCCTTCTTTCAAGTTCAGAAGGCACTGTCTTGCTGGTCCCAAAGGCAACATGAGGCCATCACTTCGGCAGACCTCCTCCTTCCACACTACGACTCAATACTATTATTTGTATCAACTAAGATAGGTCTTGTCTATTTTTCTTCATGCACGGAAGGAAAATAAAATCTTAGTGGAATGTTTCTTTAAAGAAAACCACTGTGGTGCACTTTGGCCTCGCCATGCAAACCATTCCTGCATCAGATTAGATTAGCTGTACATCAGGCAATAGATGTGCTAGAAACTGAGTCAATAGGAATGCAGTTTTCAGGAAAAAGTCCTGTGTTCAGGGCCATTGGCAAGCAGTATTTCCATACTTAATTTGAGCAAAGGATGGAAGCCTAAAAGAAAGCAGAGAGAGTGCATTCTGCAGTTATCCTTAAATTGTGTAACCTAATGATAGTTGCCTTCATGGCAAGAGCAACCTTCCCCATACACAGGGATTTCTGGCCAAGAAAATAGGCTCTAATTAAATCAGTTATATTGCATTACGTCATGTGAACAATGCATGTCTGGGGCAAGCTTTCCATAGAAAAATCAAGTGAAATGTATTTATGATTCAAGCATACATAAACATGGCCTGCCTAATACTTGCCTACTTCCTGTCCAAAATATCTCTGAATTCTAAATATAATGGACTCAACATAGTGTGGGTGCTGTGGGACTTTCAACATATTTAAACTTCATCTTGATTTCTACACAGTAAATCTCTCAAGCTAGAGCAAATCCTGCATTAGCCCCCTTTGCACTCAATTCTAACCTTTATGGAACACATACTCTTGTAGTTTTAATCATAAAATTTTGCCATTGTGCCTCGGTGTCCTCTGTCTTGTCCACCACACAAAGCCCAATCTTCACACTTTCAAAGTACGTAGCAGTATAACGTACAAATCAAAAGCCATCTCAGTGAAAAACTTGGTCGGAGAGGGTCAAAGAGATGGCGCCCTTTAGAATAGGAAAGCTGACCAGCATGCCTGTGAGTGTGATATATGCATCTGTAAGTGTACGTATGGCCAAAGAAGAGGAATCCAAAAAGCAGCTAGTAAGACCAGAGCAGTAGGAAACTAAGGAGCCCACTGAATTTTCTGGAAGCTGTCATTCAATTTAAAGTCCTTCCTTAGCTCCCCATATATACTGTGCCACCTCTTCAATCTAAATACGTTGAAGAGCAGCCTGGTTATTTACAAATGGGCTTTGCATCTGTCCGCAGTACAACTGGTTCTTATATTGGCTGGTGCAAGAGTACATATATCTTTGTGAAAAATGGAATAATGGATACAGTACAATTTGGAAAAGATGCATATGCCTATCTGAAGAATCCTCCTCGAGATTTTCTTCCAAAATTGGGAGTGATTACAGTTTCAGGATTGGCAGGCTTGCTTTCAGCAAGAAAAGGTTCTAGATTTAAGAAAATTGCTTATCCACTAGGACTGGCTACTTTAGGAGCAACTGTTTGTTACCCTGTTCAGTCAGTAATAATTGCTAAGTACGGGGGATTGAACTCAGGACGCAGCGCTTGCCAGGCAAGCGCTTATTCTACTGAGATATCTCCCTGGGCCCAAGACCTTTTCATTTATCCAGGACCATACAGCAACTTCTCTTGCCTTCTGGATAATGATCTTTGTTATTTTCTATGTGCTATGCCTGGACATATTAGAATCTTTTAAGTTTGTATAACTGGAAAATATTTTTTGTTTTCAAAGGTATGTGTGCTAAGTATAAAGTTCAATGAGGACAGATCTTTTTTTTCAGCCCTTTGAATAAATAAGTCTAGTTTCTTACCCACTTACTTTGTTTTTTTCTAATGTGGAATAAGATGCTATTTAATCTTTTTTTATAGCTAATAATTTTTTCTATATATATGCTTTAATGATTTTTTTTCTATACAATTATTTTTGGACAGTTTCATTTTTGTGTGTTTTGGTGTGATTTTATTCATTTTTCTTGTGCAAAAGGTTCATTTTTCTTGGAAATATGGTGCTATAATTTTAACTAAATTCAGAAATTTTAAATCTTTAAAAATTTATTGCCTACCCCCTTCTATTAGAATTGAGAATTCTAATTATATGAATATAAGTTCTTTGATTTTGGCATAGAGAGAACTGTTATATGACTGATCTGTAAACTCTTCTTCATGTTTATTTTAAACAATTTTATTGGTATATTCATTTAAGTTTCTAAATAATTTTTTACAATGTGCAGTCTATTATTAATCTCATGTTATTTATTTATTTCAGAAATATTTTTCAATAATTCACTGTGTACATCTTATATCTTTCACATTTCAGTATTTGTCTACAATTTTTAATCTGCTATATAATTATTTTTGATTTTCAATAAAGTTAATTAGTACAAAAAGAAAGAGAAATGTAACTCAGAAGAATGTTGAGATTCTGCCTCACTCCAGCAAGAAAAGCCATTATCAAAACTCAAAAAATATATATGTGAGAATGGGAGAACAGGGTGGAGAGGGAGGAGAAACATTCCACATTTTTAATGAGAAAGTAAATGTGTGCACTCACTGTAGAAATCAGTGTGGAGGTTACGCAAAATTTAAAAATAATATTGCACTTCATGTATCTCTTTTGTATGTCTTTCCAAAAGTCTTGAAGTTATCACATTACAGCGATACATGTACATCCTTATATTTATGGCAGCACAATTCATAATAGCCAAAATGTGATTAGATGCCTGTATGTTCATTAACAGATAAATGAATAGAGAATATATGCTATGTATTCATAATGGAGTACTATTCAACCAGAAAGAATTAATGTGAGCCCTTTAGGCCTGGGGATATAGCTCAGTGGCAAGCACCTGCCTGGCATGCAGTAGGTCATGAATTTGATTCCTGGCACAAAAAAAAAATAAAGGGGCTGGCAATATAGCTCAGTGGCATAAATGCCTGCCTGGCAAATGCAAGGGCCTGAGTTTGATCCCTGGTACTGTGAAAAAAAAATGAGCCATTTGTAGAAATATGGATAGAACTTGAGATCATGATTCTATGTGAAATTAAACTTCACATGGTTCTTCTGATGTGAGGAACCCAAGAAGGAAAGAATTTAAAGAGCACAATGTTAGAGAAATGGGAGGAAGCAAGGAGATGGACCCTAGAGGTGTGATGCAAGTCAGAGAAAGTGGAGAATCATGAGGGCAGGGAGTGAAGTCAGAGTAAAAATGACTAAGATGAAATGTATATGTGTGGCAGGTCACCAAGATGCATGTAATTGTGTATCGCAAACACTAATTCAAATTTTACTGGGGTTGTGAGAGTGATCAAATATTTTATGTGTGTACAAATGTGCCAATTTAAAACATATATATTTCTGTATTTAGTACAGGGTCTACAGGGTCTCACTACACAGATCAGACTCATAGTGATCCTCCTGTTTTCAGCTTCCCAAACACTGGGATTACAGGAGTGCACCAGCACACCCAGTATTAGTTGCTGGTTCAGTGTGCCACTGGGACAAGGCAGGATGGGCACATAGGGCGTTGAACCCTAGTCCCTGTGCTTTAGTCTGCTGAGCTTTCTGGCTGGCCTTGTTTAACATAGTTCCACCTTGTTTCTAGATCATTAAAAGAATTGGCTGCTGTGCAAGGAATTGTAGGCTGGGGTTTATAGGTCAGGAGCACATGCCTGTCTGTCAAGTACAAGGTCCTCAGTTCTATTCCCAATGCCAAATAAATGACAAGTAAATAAGTCATTGTACATAGTATGTATATTACAGTAATCAAAACAAAGAAAGGGTCAAAGAGCAGTCAACTTGATTGTTTTACTTTGATTTGCATGATTCTGTTTTTTGGTTACCAGGGATTGAACTCAGGACCTTGCACTTGACAGGCAAGCGTTTATTTCACTGAGCTATCTCCTCAGCCCTTATTTCCATAATTCTTGTATGCAGTACTATAATGTATAACATAAAAGTACAGTACTGTACAGCACCAATCAGTAAAAATCATAGTATAACACTGTAGAAGGATCCACTGTTAGACCACAGCACCAGTCACACTCCTGCCTTGTAAATCTGAATATGGGTTGTAAGTCTGATGGGTGGGTTGTAAGTTTGAACAAGCATTAAATAGTGAGAAATATCTGTATTTTGAGTTTTTCAAATAAAAGAAATATTTAAAAAAAAAAAAGCCATCTCAGTGAAGAGCTGATGGACCACAGTAACTTTCCTCCGCTGTCTCTTAAGATTACAAGTAAGATGAATCCATAGTGTGTTGTGTGCTTTTTTGTTACTGTGATAGTTTCCTTCATTTTGAAATCCATGTTTTATCTTGAAACCACCTAAATTTTTCAAGACACTCAACAAACACATTGCACATTATGTGAAAGTAACTTGAAAAGCCGAAAGTGCTACATAAATTGTAAAACTTATCTATATTCCAATGTTTAACTTCAGACTGTGGGACTGGGGTCATTTAATTACAGGATTTTGCTTCATTCCATGCTTCTAATTTAGAAAAAGCACAGCATAGCTTAAAAATAGAGCCACAATAAAAGAATACAGCACACAATAGAAAGGATTGATATATTTTAAGCCTCAAAGCTCCATTTCTTATATCAAATAAAAATTTTAATAATATGCATCACATTTCTTAGCATAAAATTTGGATAATAAAAACTCCACTGAATTGTCCAAGGTATTGCCAGCTGCTTTAACTTCTAATTAACTCTGAAGTCTTAGTGGATTATCACAAAAGACACTTATTTTTCAATTGAAGTCCAGAGAGCCACGGAGCACAGGAAATCCACAGAGCCATTCAGGGACCCAGATTGATGAAGGCTTTGTTACCTTTGACTGCTCTTTGCCAAAGTTACCCTGAAGGTCCACATGCAGCCAAGAGATGGACTAGAGGGACATCACTACATCACAGGATGTTGATGGGTCAGGTCTAGGAAGGATGGCCACATCTCCCTCCACTAACTCTTAGCTTCAACTCAATATTGTAGACACATCCAAATGCAAGGGAGGCTGGAAAAAGTGGTCCAGCTATGTGCCAAAGGGGAAAGGAACATGACTTGGTGGACTGCAAGACAGTTTCATCAAGACTATAAATGTACTGTTAATTTTCATAGAAGAAGGGAAAAAAAGGAAAGAGAGGAGAGAGGAGGGGGAGGGGAGGGGAGGGAGAAAGGGACTGGCAATAAAGAAAAGAAATATCAGTGACAATAACAACCCAAGAAATGTTGTCTTCTAGCAAAATAACTGAGTCTGGCTTTTCCAAAGTTTCCATTTTTTCCAGGCTAGTCCAGGCCCCTGCCATGTGGTTCTGTTGAACAGTGTGTCCACTGTCATGGAATTTTAAGAATAGTCTTAAAATATGAAAATAAAGGGCAAAGCAGAAAACGTGCACAATTTAGTGCTCAGAAGTTTGTGTGCCTCCTTGATCTGTTAATCTATAGTCTGTGTTTCTGAAGAGGAGAAGGGGGAGTTCACAATCCACAAACCAATTTGTGTTGTTTCTGCAACACTGCAAAAGTGCGACTCATGAATATGCTAATGAAATTGCAATGAGAGTTTTGGCACTATTTCATCACCTCAACTAGATTAGAGAGTAATAACACTATGGGTTTACACGTCTTCAGAAACTGCTGTGGTAGTAGAAAAAAATTGGATCTGTGATATTTATAATGCAACAAAAATTACAACTAGGCTACAATGAAATAATGATTATTTCATATGTAAGTAATAGTTCGCAACACATGCACATATGACATTAAGGTCTCTTTCCTCCTCCTATGTTTCTGTTTTCTAGTGTTATATTTGTGAATGAGCTCACATTTATGTGCCTATTTCCAAAAACAAAAAAAAAAGATTAAAACAATGAAAATGGAAATAAGGAGGGAAATATTTTTATTGGCAAGGAAAAAGTCTCCTTTAGAAGCATTTAGCACTTTTGTATCAGTAAGGTATATTCTTAAATTCTGAGAGCAAAAGAACTCAGAAAAATATGCTCAGACCTGTATCATCGAGTCACTACAATATTAGTCAAGTTATGTCTCAGGACCCTGGATCCAAGCCAGTTTAAGGGTTCAAATGTGTTTTTTTAAGGAAGTAGCCTCATCAACAGGCAGGGAAATATACAGAAGACAAAAGACTAACTGACAGGTCTTCAGAGACTCAGTAAACAGGGTCACACCACAAAGTGAGAGAATGTTCTCTCAAATAGGGTGCACAGTGCATACATGGATGCTTCCGCTGGACTGGTCCCCTTGCTACGTCAGAAGCCATGTTCTCCCCCACCTTCCAAGTAGATATTCTCCTCAGGAGTTATGAGAGAAAAGGAGCAACAGGGAATAAAAATCCACAGGTCCTAGCATTTAGTATCCTCCCCGATTGCTGGAGGCTGAGAATTCTTCTGGTCTAGTAATGGAGAAGAACTGCTTGCTTCCTCGCTGTGCTTTTACAGTTGTATTATAAGAAATGATGTAGAGGGGCAGGAGGAACAGAAAGCAAGAAAAAGTAAAACCAAGTGAGAAAAGAAGGAAAAAGGAAAAATGGTTTTGTAAATGGGGATGAGAGGAGGTGTCCAAGAAGGATAGGAGAATGGGAAAAGAAGAAGCAAATTATGTTATGTACAGATATAAATTCCCCATGACGAATGTGATCATATGTATATCTAAAATGTACCAATAAAATTGGATTTTTTTAACGTATTTAGTACAGGGTCTACAGGTAGATCCAACTCATAGTGATTCTCCTGTTTTCAGCCTCCCAAGCACTGGGATTACAGGCACGCACCACCACACCCAGTCTTAATGGCTGTTTCAGCGTACCCCATGGGCAGCACCAGCACAGCTAAACTCTGATTTCAAAAAAAGACTCTAAGGTCCTTTTAACATTGCTGATTAAAGGATGGAAGAAATACCTCTCTCTAGCTTGCTGAGTAATAACCTTATGTTAAGCTATGTCAAGATATGTAGCTGGTAAATATTTTCATATACATTACTTCAGGTTGTACCACCCATCCAGCAACATGAGGCTAGACGTCCACTTACTTTCGATATTAAATATCCAAATTGGTAAAATTATGACACTATACATTGATGTCTTCCATTCTTCTGATGTGCCCAGTTTATACCTTTTGCACAATAAAAAAAACATTTTGACCAAGACTAGCCACACCTCTAGAGTACCCCTGGCCCAGAATGCCTTCCTTTTGAGGATGATTAGGTACTATTAATTATGAAGATATTGCTTATAAAGAAAATTATTGGGAACTAACTAAAAGAATCCATTCTACATATATATATATAAGTAGCACTTTATGTGTTTTGTCTTCTACATACTTATATTTGTAAAACTCTGTGTGTGTGTGTGTGTGTGTGTGTGTGTGTGTGTGTGTGTGTGTGTGGAGAGAGAGAGAGAGAGAGAGAGAGAGAGAGAGAGAGAGAGAGAATACTAGGAGAGAAAATAGCCAGTGTAGAAGTTAGCCTTGAGCTGCTCTGCACTGTGATTTCTGTACTTACTTTGATTACAAACACACACCCAATGGCCTCAGGAAATACAATATCATAGAAAAAGATCTAGATTGCAATTCAGGAGACTTTGCACATAAATTCTAGATCAAAATCTGTTTTGAAATTTGGCAAAGTGTGACTCAACAATATCAAAAGATCCTTCCAGCACTAAAGTTCTGTGACTCAGCGTTTGCTTCTTGGTGATACAGTCCTGGTCTCTGTATCCAAAAACATATCACAGCTCCTAATTTCGCCTAGCTGTAAAACTAATACACCTGCCTGGCTTATTTCTTAAGGATCATCTAGGAATGTATGTACTCCTGCCACATGTGCTGCTCTGAAGTACAGAAAACCTTAGTTTGTGAACATAATTCGTTCAAAAATATGCTTATCTTATAAAGTAGTTCAACAGCAAAGTCAATTTTCTTATAAGAAATTACAGAAACTCAGAGGACTCATTTCACAACCCAAAAATATTAATATCAAGTAAGGGCCAGCCAAATAGCTCAGTGGATTAAAGTGCCTCTAAACAGGAACAGGGGCTGGGGTTTGATCCTGGGCCTACTGTGCTGGCCCTGCCCCTGGGGTGCCCTGAGATGGCAATTGAAACTGGGTGTGGTGGCACATGCCTGTAATCCCAGCTCTTGGGAGGCTGTAAACAGGTGGATCACTACAAGTCCAATCTAGTAGTGAGACCCTGACAACACCCTGTAGACCTTTCCCTAAAATAAATAATAATAATAATAATATAAAATAAAATAAAGTGAGCATAGCATTGTAAAATAATATAAAAGAAAATGCAAAATATAAATAAAAATAGGGGCTGGGGAGATGGCTCAGTAGAATAAGCACTTGCCTGGCAAGTGCAAGGGCCTGAGTTCAATCCCGGGTTCTGCAAAAATAAATAAATAAATAAATAAATAAATAAATAAATAAACAAGCTGACCTTACCTCTTAAAATTTTCATGGCTAGTGTAAGGGAGACAAGAGACAGAGGTCATTGTTTGTACCACTTTTGCTAACAGAATCACTTCCATTGGTTCAAAGAAATATTGTTCTTTTCATGCAACTTTAACAAGGAACCTATCCAATGACACACGCTTTGCCTTTCTTCTGAGGATTTTGTGGAAATGTAACATTGCACTGTCACTAAACCGATTTATTGCTCCCACTGCTAGAGCCTTATTTGGGTAGTGGTTTTCTATAAAATTTTGCAGTTTTCCCACATTTTGCATGTCTCCTTCCTCGCATTTGAAGCATAGGTCTACACCATCCTTTCTCCATCTCCTCAGCAGAAGAGCTCTCAGCCCTGGAGCGGGGGAGGGGCAGGATAGAGCAGGGAGCAAAGAGGGGGGAATGGAAGAGGGAGGGGGAAGGGAAGGGGAGGGAAGGGGAGGGGAGGGGAGAGGAGGGGAGGGATGAGTTAGAGACAGAGATGACTGGCTCAGCCGTGATCACGTGGCGTTCAGTGCCGTGATCTACTCATAGCGCAAGGCATCTTTCATTTATCAAATTAAAATTTATTAGAAATGTCTGCTCATTTTGTGGAACACTCAGAGAACAAGTTACTTACGATCCAGGTTTTACTGGAGTTGAGTTGTTGCAATAGAGGGAAAAAAGCAGCATGGAGAAGGACTCTGATATATAGATTCAATTTTCTTTGTTTCCTTTTATTCTCTTGTCAGAGCCACTTGATTTGATTAAAGCCTTCAGTGGTAGCAAAGAAATAAACACTGAAAATTAAAACTACTGACAACAAAAGACTGGAGAGGACTATCAATAGAGTAAACTTGAGGTTTTAAAAGAGTAAAATGTTTTACATTTGCATAACTACAAAGAAAATTAAAGATTTTAAGCATCAAGAACTGTTAGCTCTAGCTGGATCATAAAATAAGTTGCAATTTTTTATTGTAACGAAGCAGCACATTATGAAAAGCAGAGAATGTAAAAAATGATTCTTAGACTCTTCTAGAAGTGAAACCGTTTGAGAATCTAATGAAAGCTACTGACACTCCAGAAAAATATACACGCATGCAATTTTGTACATAAATTCAGGACCCCACTGAGCCATGGACCACAGGTTAATAACTTCTGATTTACAATGTTACCACCCTGTTTATAAAGTACCAGGGCTCTTGGATCAGAAGAGTCTGAATTTGTAGGGTTATTTACATAAATTTGCATACTCTATTCAATCTGCTATACCTCTAAGTTTATAATATAAATTATTTACCCTAACCTGCTACAATAGTATTCCAATTCAATATCTGTAACATGATATGCATAAAATCCTTTTACAGGTTTTTAAGTCAATCAACTTAATCACATCTCCCAACCCAGGAATAGCCAGAAACACCTTAGCCAAAATGAAGAGCATCTCCTGTGGCTTTTCATAGTGTGAAGTTGGAACACCCTGGTTGGACCTCACCACAAAAAAATGCCACCAGTCTCTCCTGAAGGCCCCTGCACCCCGTGCAACCCTAGAAAGCAATGCCCCTGCCCTTGGTAGTTTATTTACTAACCATCAAAGCTATTCTTTCATTACCTTCAGAATGTAATGGTTATTTTATGAAGGCTCATTAAATTTAATGAGATACAGCTGTGTTTATTGCCATCCTATAAAAGAAGTGGGGGGGTAGACCCATCTTCAAACTGACTCTTGCTTCTGTGGAGAACCAAAACTAAAATGTCAGCCACATCACTAAACTCTAAGAAAGGCGCTTCAGAGCGCAGAAGGCATACTCAGGCACTGGATTGGGTAGGATCGTCGCTCCTGCTGAGTTACTGTTAACTACAACATGGATTATGAACAGGAAGAGCAGTACTCACAGGAACAATATCAATATTAATAATAATAGCAGCCATTTGGTTTCTAATGAGTGCATGCACAGAATTAGACACATTACAAATGACCTGCTTTCATTTACTTATGCTCAAAGACAGCAAGTCAGAATATAAACCTTTCCCATGTCATCGGCAGCCTCCCTGCAGTCTAGTGGTGGTGAGGTGGGGCAACGTGCCTTGTTAGAGCCCCAGAAGGAAGGCAAAGGAACAGGCCCAGCCCTAGTCCCAACAAAGAGCAAGAAGAGAAAACCCAAGACAGGAGCCCAAATCCTGGCTGGCAGCGAGTCTGTCCAACATTGTGGTTTTGCAGCTATAGCTCATAGCAGAAACACATGCCAAGGACCAAGAGCCACTTAGGTAAGGTCTGAACACAGGATCTGCCTCTGCAGCCAGCCAGATTGAAGCTGAAATCTTTAACCCTGATAGGAAACAGGGAGATAGAACTTTATAAGAGGAAAGAGGACTGGGGCCAGCGAGATAACTCCGTGGTATAAAATGCCTGCTTAGGCAAGTGCAGGGATCATGGTTCAACCCCTGGCACCACATGCCATGCCAGCCCCACCCCCAGGGCAGGCTAAGCCAGCCACAGAAAAAAAGGAAGGAAGAGAACCAAGGGAAGAGGATGGGGGAGGTGAACAGGAGGTAAAAGGCTTAAAATGTGCTGGGCATGTGGACCAACACCTCACAATGGATGTAGTCATTATGTAAGGCAAACATGGACTAATAAAAATTTAAAAGAGATCTTTAACTCTCAGTAGTGACTGGGAAGTGTTTCCCCAAAGCAGAATTTAGGCTTTATCATATTCAGTAGAGAAGAATTAAACTCTATGTTGGAATCTGTGGTAATTCCAGAATATGAATGGCAGGGTATATATTCGTTATCTCAGTTTGTCATTCAAAAGGAAAAAAATTATGCTAGGCCTCATCATTCTTTCCACTCATCAGCTGACCTTGCTTCTCATCTTTAAAATGTCCTTTTGAGCTCCATCTCAAGAGGTGCGCACTTCATTGGCACCCAAAGAAAGGCAAAGCTATCTGAAAGACAGGAATGGGAACAGCTGCTGCCTTCTGAATCCAGATTCACTGCTCTGAAAACTCTTCCACTGTATTTAGTGAGTACCAAGCACCTTGAAAGTAGAAAAATGTAAGCAACATTGTCCCTGGAACCTATGGCCTGCCAGTGTCCCAGAAAGTTGTATTTTAAAGGCCAACTAGAAAAGTAATCTGGATGAGAAAAGACTAGAGCAGAATATATTTTTCCCTTCAAAAGATTCAGTCCAACCTACACAGGGAAAGTAGGTCAACCACCAGATGAACTCAGCAGAAGTCTAAAAAACAAATCCTCCCAGTCTCTAGGAGAAATAACTTTTATGCTTACCTGAAAATTTCTGACAATTCCAACACTGCGTGATGAACTGCCTTATGGGGTTTTGCCTTACAAACATGAGCTAATACAATATCATTAATGGGCTGTCAGTGCAGTAGCAAGGAAGTTTCTGCCAAGGAACAACCATGTCCCTTAGTAATCTGTCCCTTTGAGAGTACAAGTAGTATTATCCCAGAGCCATATGAAATTGTCCAGTGTGGAGGACCACCTGGGCAACTCTCCCTGAAAGAAGAGTAGCTGTCTCCATTTTGGCTATGCCTGACCTTGTTTCCATGTATTGATATGTACAGAGCTGGCCAGGACTTTTCCTTATCCTTTCAATTGGCTTTAAGCAGTGCATGTTGGTCTAGCTGAGGTGCTGGTGGTAGTCTTTGAAGATGGTACGCATGTTTCCCTGATAACCCACACCTGCTGCTCTTTAATACGCGCCAGGTTGAGACAGGACAAAGAGCCAGTGCTCCACACTGTCAGCTGGGATCGAGCCTCGAGATAGAGGCTATGACTTCTTGGGGCTTGAAAGATTATACATCAGAGCTGAAGCACTGGACCCCAAAATATTGACACTGTCTCAATAGTATAATGCAAATTACTTTTCTGCATAACCTTCTCTCTGTATATTGCAGAAGTAAATGCAGGCCTCCTACCTAACCCAGCTCACAGTACTCACCTACTTCCTGCAATTCTCAGTCATTCATCTTTAAGCCACTCCTCCTTCATGACTGAATAAAACACGGTTCGGCCATGGTTCAAGGCCTTTGTTCTGGATAGCCATCATCACGGCCGGACTTAGGATCCCCTGTCTCCCCATAACTATAAATATGCTTTAGTGTCTTTATTCTCATCATGAGTTGGCATTTTAAAGGCCAACTAGAAAAATAATCTGGATGAGAAAAGACTAGAGCAGAATATATTTTTCCCTTCAAAGATTCAGTCCAACCTACACAGGGAAAGTAGGTCAGTTGGAATTAACTTGATGGGATTCCAATAATTTAACCACAGGATTATAGATACAAACTTCCTGGACTGATACAAGGACCAGACAGGGGATCCCTATAGTCCAGCAAATTTTTTTTTCTCCTGGGTACTGACACACAACCTGGAGCTGCTCTGTTCTCTCTCTCTCTCTCTCTCTCTCTCTCTCTCTCTCTCTCTCTCTCTCTCTGCTCAGAAGAGCTCCCTAATTTGGCTGTAGCTAAATTACCAGTAACTTACATTCAGTTCTGTGTGTTCACATACTATGGGATAGTTTTAATTAAATGCTGATTTATCTGCAAACTCAATACTTTATTAAAGTCTAGAGTAAGACAAGCTCAAAAAATCATTCTTCTTAGGACAAAAATGGCTGTTCACATTTCATACCATGGAAGCTATGCTGCTTTCTATGCTACAAAGGTATGTAGCTTTCTTATGCCACACTATAAGAAAGGCAACCACTGCAAATTATGAGGAAAAGGGTCTTGTGTTTTTCAAATGATGTGTAATGTTCTTCACAGAGGCAGATCAATGCCTCTGATAATCTTGATCCCCAGTCTGAGCCTCAACGACCTCATCTGTTGAGTGGGAATATAAAACTTCCTTCCTAAAACTGAAACATTTTATGAGATGGTATACAACATGTTTCATAGTGCCTGGTGTTGAGTAAGATTCCAGTGAATGATAAATACCACTAACATTGGTAAAGAAAAACTGAAAAATTAAATTCACAAGAAGATATTTTTGCCATTCTAAGAAATGAGTTAGAACGTTTAAGGAAACTTTGAAGGGCAAGGTAAGCTTGTCTATGCTTATGTAGATAAAAGTCTATTCCTGTTTTAATGTAGTGGTCTAATTAACCTTTTGCCCACATTAAAATGACCTTGAATTGGGCCTGTGACCTCACATGCTTAATGTTGTTGACTTTAAACAAGCTTTTTGGGATGGTCAGAAATAGCATCTGGTGAAATGGGCAAAAGGTCAAATTCATTTACTTTGTAATAAATAGCAAATACATCTTGCATTAGGTGCTTATAAATAGGAAGAAATGCACAAAATCCATTTATCAAAGCAAGAAGGTAAGATATTAAATAAGGAATGTAGAATAAATCAGAAAAATTCCAGACAAGATCTAGCATTGATTTTTCATCTCACACCACTTATTTTATACCAGAATAAGATTAAATTATTCATTTTTATAAACTAAACAAATACATTTCCAACGAACATCAAAATGAAATAAAGATGAATCTAATTAAAGAACACTGATTTATCATCATAAACATTCCTGTCTCAGGCAGAGAAATCACTGAGCTATAGTGAAATGGAAAAGATAAATGTAATTTGTGAGAAATGTCACAACTGAGGAACTATATGATTTCTAAAACTCTTTCTTATTTCACAAGCATTCATGTTTCAAAAACCAAAACTATAGTGACATCTCTCAGCTTAATCACCAACTTTAGGGTGAATGGTTCAGCCTATTTTACCAACAGGACCACATCTGGAAGATGAGTTGGAAAACAAAAATCCAATCATAAATTATATTAAATTGTTTGGACCATAACCAAAGAATACAACCCACCCAACCTCTGTGTCTCTTATTAAAATCTTGGTGAATTTTCCTTAGACCATAAGTATAATAAACTTCTTTCCATTCCTACAATGCTAAGCTGAGTTACATTGGTATAAGAATCCTAATTATTTCTGCTCCAAAAGAAGTAGCCACGTCTTTTAATTTGCACGTTGCATTCATCAGTTTACATGTCTATTTGTTTGACAGAGACAGTGAAAGGAGGGCATGAGAGTGTCTCAAAATACTGTTAATATGTGTACAGTCCCAAGTGTTTATTCAAAAGGAAATCAGGTCCGAATGCCTGCCTGTCCAGCATTGTTAAGAAAGATTTATAAGGTATCTCCTTACCAAAAATATACCCAGCATCTCCGTCTGTCCTGTAATAATTGTTAAGCTACTAAGTCAATATTTGGCTTCTGTGCACAGCTACCCACAGTGTGCAGGGCGCCTTTATGCCACCAGTGATTACAGAAGGCTACCACTCCCTTTATATTCCTTCAGGTCCTGTGTCTTCATCCGAAGCAAGCTCACTCAACAATCATTGACATCAGACACTGGTTATAAGCTCATCATCCCAATCCCCCCATCACTCATTTTACATGGCCACATTCATGCCCCACTCTCCGGGTGGTATTATAGAGCCTAAACCATTTCTTCTTTCTGCAGAAAAAAAAAAAAAAGAAAAGAAAAGAAAAACTTCCAGCCATAAATGCCAATTATTTGTAAAGCATTATCATTTGTAATGTCCTAATTATTTTACATAATCAATAACATCATTATTTTCCTTGGGGACTTCATGTTTATTTACATTTTATTCCACACTCGTCAGTTTCCATCAAGAGCAAAACCGATTTTCTAGTCCTGCATCTGGTCTCAAGACAACCTTAATTCACCATAAATCTATTTGTGCTCACTACACAGTTAGGCCCACTTGGTTATGTTGACATAATCCTGAGGCCAAGCACATCCTACTCTGAAATATAACTTGGAATATCCGACCTAGTGATGCCACAGTGCCTGGAGTTTTATTTCATTGTTGTTATTTTTGCAGAGGTCTCTGTTTATGATGTGATGCATTTGGGGCTAAGCACATTAGCTGCATTATTCATTGGGTACATTTGTCAGAACATGCATGTGTATAAAGAACTAATGATCCATATTAAATTAATGGCGCTATAAAAAAGAAAAATACTCCATACAAGCAGCTATGTCAAAAACTACAGACTTTGATAAACCATAGAAAGGACCTAATCAGAGCAAGCATTGCTCTGCTCTGTCCCCAAAATTACATTTCTAGAAATGTACTTGTAGACAATGTTGGTTTTATTAAAACAAATTAATTCAGTCATTAAGGAATCATAAGGCAAGTGTCTCATAAGTCAGGACCTCCAGTGTAACAAATTGATTAAATGACTGTGTAATAGTCTCTTTAAACAAATCTAGTGTAACAAGTTAATAGATCTGCTCAATTACCATGCTGGGGTGATGAGGGTGTGGGCCACTCTCTCATTAAATCTGGAAAATTGTTCTTCGGAGTTTTTCCACTTTTCCCTCTATGCTTCTGTGTAGGCTCTGTTGTGTTTTGAATTTCAGGTTTACTTTTAGGGCTCTGGATATTGATTGTCATAATGGCAACCAAAAAGAAAAAGCTGAATTTGATACTGCTGACTTCTAGGGCTCTGCCCCTCCACCCCCCTCGCCGTCCCTCATCATCCTCCCCCCTCATCCTCTCTCCACCCACCCCCTCTCCCACCCATTCCCTCTCCCTTCCACTCTCCCTTCTCCAATCCTACCTGGAGCCAGGGGCGTGTGCTGGAAGGACTGAGCCACCAGTCCTGGCCCCTACTCAGTACCCACCATACAAACTAAAGCTTTCTCTGGTTTTTCAAGACTGTAGCGCTGCGTTCTAGCCAAGGGAAACTAAAGCAGTCGCGCGCGCAAAGAGGAGCCAGAGAGAGGCGCCCACGCGTTCCCTGGGTGGGGAGACGAAAGATATCCTTAGTCTTCAGCTACAGCTTGATTCCATCGGAAAGTTTGCCCCGGCTCCTATGCAAGGAAGGAAAATCTGCTTCCAGCCCCGGCCTTCCTGAGCCTCGTTCTCTCCTCGACCCCAACCCAGGGGCAAGGCAAAGAGGGCGAGGCCAGAAAGTGCCGGGTGGGTCTGAGCAGGGCCTGGAGAAACAGGTTGCAAGACAGGACGGGGAGGGAAGGTGGAGGGGAGAGGTGAGCCGGCCCCACCTTAAAATCCCTTCTACTATTTCGCTTTAGGACCAGAAGAACCCTCTTTGGTGTGGGTGACAGGTGAAATCCCGGGCGGTGGGGTGCAGTTACCCGGGCACCTGGACAGCTTCTAAGCGCCTTTGGGCGCGGCTCTGGGTCGGGGCTGACAGCACAGTCTTTGGGGTGCTAATGCCCTGACACCTTCTCGCCAAAGGCCCTGGAGAAAAAAATCTATTACCCCCACTGCCATTTTGTTAAGTGTCTACTCCTGCGATGTGACCCTGCCACTTTATCTGTTGGTTTTTATTTTCTGAGTGCATGTTGCCCATATGCTACTCTAATAGTTGCTATAATTCTTGAGCAATGGGGCTCGTATTTTACGGGGCTGAATTAAAAAGAATGCACTTTAATAAAAACCTGAGCAATACACTAATGGCCTGACATTGATGTATTTGCATAGAGATGAATTATACGGGCTGCCTGACACGACTTTTAATAAATGATTGAGGAGGTTATTATGGGGATGCACTTTGGTGTGTGTTAACAGGTTATTTTAGTGCATCCATAGCTAAACCCGGGAGCAATACTGCCGTGCACACAATCGCGGGACGCTTTTTTGGTCTTCTATCGCGTGACATTTATTGGGATCGCTCCCTGCCCGCATAACGATCACAAACTATGTTTTATGAACCATCAGCAACGTTAACGGCGAATGGAATCGGAAATTGAAAACAAAGATGAGCCCCTTCCTTACACCCCGGCCTGTACGAGGTACCGAGGTTGTCCATGAGCCTGGGATCCCAGCCGGCCTGGAAAGGCTGCGTCTGGGACTGCACCGCGTGGCTGGGAAGCCACCAGCTCGGACACCGTGGTGGGTGACATGGGTGAGCGCCTCCCCGCGCTAGAGGCGGAGGACACACGAGGACCTCCACACCTAGACCCACAGGCGCTCAGACAGTGCTCAGATCCGCACCCAGTGCAGACCCCAGCTGAGTCCACCTCCTTTTGTCCCGCGTCCACTTATTGTCACCAAGTGCTGAGCCCAGAGAACAGCAGGAATAAACACCATGACACGCACCCGCACCCGTCTCTGGGGCTGTCGCGCGCCCTCAAGTGCGGCTACCGAGTCGAGGGCTGAGCCATGGCCACCTCACTGGCCCTATGCCAGCACCAGGCCGGGACGCGCAGAGTGGACAAAGTGGGGACCTAGCTCAAGGGGCGTGGTCCGGCCTGCCCAGTGGAACCTCGCGCTGCGGTTGTCCCCCCCCCCCCCGCCGGCCTCTTCCAGCTCCTTGCTCCGCGCCCCGAGCGCGTCTGCCAGCCCCGCCCAGCCGAGGCTCTTGTCCCCCAGGGGGCGGTGGACGTGGTCACGGCGCGGGGACGATCTGGGCGAGGCGGGAGGTCTAGGCCCGCGGGCGGGGGTGGAAGCGGCCCGGCCAGGCGGCGGTCGCCTTCACGGTTGTCACAGTTTGCACGGTTTCTGCGCAACAACCACGCGAGGGAGAGGAGGCCAAAGATGGCCAGAGGGCGGGAGATAGCTGGGGAGGGAGCGGAGGAAAAGAACCGAGGCTCATCGGGTCTGAAAACCAGCTCCCGCATGGGCGCCACGGTCCCGCTCTGCTCAGACACCGAACGCTACAGCGGGGAAGGGGCGGGTGGGGGCTGCGCGGCGCCTAGCGTGGGTGGGGTCGGAGCGGCTCCGGGGACCGGGGCGCCCTGGTCCCCACTCTCGCTTCTCCGCGAAGCCGCGCTTTTCGGTGTACAGGGAATTCCCTAGGCAGAACCAGCGCCTCCCTGCTTCCTGGGCCGTTTCTCCGGAAGAGGACGGACGAGCCCGAGGACCTGCTGGGTTGGGACACTGGGAACCGCCAGCCCCGTTGCCCCGTGACCACGCCGTGGCTCAGAGCAACCTGAAAGGGAGGCGCGCCCCGGGCCTGCGTGTCCCTCACGGGGCATCCGCGGCCGGGACGCGCGGGCCTAGAAACCGTGTACACCGAAAAGCAGCGCGCTCTGCGCGTCACCGCCTCGGGACCGTCACCTCTGCGAGTCCTCACCTACACCGACTTCGCAGGGTCTTCCAGCCCGGCAGCCCCGGGCGGGTGTGCGAGCCGGAGGGAAGAGGGAGGACCCCTCTGAACGTGGGTTGGGGATACCGGTGAGGAGTTCTCTCTCGGAGAGTTGGGGATGTTGCGGACAGCGGTCCCTACCTAGGCAGTTTTCAGCTCAGATTTCGTCTGAGGGAAGCAGAGTCCCTCTTCGTCTTCCCTTTGGCGGCCCAGCGCTTTGAATTAGAGAGCTCGGCGAGCGCCAAAAGCGGGTCAGAGAGGTGAGTCGCCTGTATTAAAAGCAGCCCGTTTAAGAAGCAGCACGTTTCCTGTCCAGCTGAACAGGAGCAGGTTCCCCAAGACCCCAGAGTCGAGCGGTGTAACCGCGCCCAGCCAGGTAGCCGCGGTGCTCCCCCCTCGGACTCAGGAGCGGAGCCCCAGGACCCGGGCTTCACGGACTGCTTTTGTGCTCTAGGTAATGGGGCAGCTGCTGCTGTAACTTAGCATTACAGGCACAGAACTGTAGAAAAGAAATGGGGAAAAGGACGTTACAAGTGGAAGAACGCTTACCGCTTCAGGGCCCAGGGCTCCTAAACACCTGCTAGTTCTGGGTCACAGGAAGGATGGGGGAGCAGGCTGTTTAATTGCAACCCTGGTCGAAGGTTAGGAGGAAGTGGAGTTCACCCTGCTGCGCCGGGCCCACCTGCAGCAGGTTCCACGGGGCCTCCGGGCCATGCTCCTCCACCACCCAACTGTCACCACCAAGGGTGCCTGAAGCTGGGTCTCCGTCCTGCTTCCCGGGTCTTCAAGCCAAGAGAAAAGCTATCATGTCTTCCTCAGAGAAGAACAAGTTTCCCAGTTAAAGCACAAGGGTGTTAGTTGTACAAATTTACATTATTCAAAATCTTGCCCCTCCCCCCCAAAAAAAAGTTGCAGGGAATCTAACAGGTCCTCTCATGGAAATGATATGAGTTGCCACGGGCCAAGTGGTGTCTTAAAAGGCTGTAAGTCTTCCTGTTCTAATTGGTTGCTTTGTACCTAATTAGGCCCGGTGTGCCCCTCAGAGTGCCACAAGCTACATAGTGATTTCATTGAGATTTTATTTTAAAGTAGCTGTGCTGTGAGCTGACAAATGAATGTATTAAAATACCTTTACTTGATCTTGCATTTGCCCAAGGCAAGTCTTGGATTGAACTCACTCATTTGTTGCTTAGGCTGCTGCATGCTTATTTCCACAGCAATTTGTCAGATGTTTATGTACACAGTGAGATGCAGAAAAGACTACCAAGAGCCTGGAAGCCAGTGTCCCTTCCAGGCAGAAGGAGCAGTCAAGGTCTGGCCTTGTCTTTAAGTCTTCCAGACAACACCAGGTTTTGCCTGGGAAAGTGCGTGACTCCCAGAACAAGCTGCGCCTGGAGGGTGCAGGCTCTGCAGGACATCCTGGGATAGAGTAGCAGCGGGCAGCACAGGGTCCTGGGCCCTCACAGTGTGCTGGGCCCTGGTTCTGTTTTCCAGTGAGTAGAAAGGCTACAGATCAGGCCTCGCTGCTGCCCCTGGAGCCGCTCCTGTTCAGCTGAGGCAGATTCTTCTGTGTGAAGTAACACAGCACTGTCCTGGTGGAGAGAAAAGAAACCGCCCACCAAAAAGCTGTCATGGTTCTTCCAGGGAATGGAAGTTAGGAGGGCTGGAGATCTGCCTCCTCTTTTACCTCTCTTCCTTTGAGAACTGAGGCTGGGATTCCTTCTCACAAAAGGCAGGAGAGGAGAGGGTAGCAGGGGATTCGAGGCCATGGGAATGAGGGGAGGGAGGCAGCAAACTCCTGGAAGAACAATGACCCCAGAAGTCAGGAGTGGCGCTCCCGTACAAGTTGCCTTTCGTGGCATGAGTGTGGCATTGCTGGTCAGCTGAAGCCGTGGGCAGAGAGCTCTTTTCTCTTTCCTCATCTTTCTACTTTGGCACAGTCACTTTAATAGCAGGGTAGGGTGTTTATAGCTGTTCAACATCTGTCTGCTTCTCTCTCTTTTTTTCTTTCTTTCTTTCTTTCTTTCTTTCTTTCTTTCTTTCTTTCTTTTTTTTTCTATATGGGAATTGAACCTAAGTCCTTGTGCTTGTGCTTGCTGTGCCACTGAGCTACATCCTCAGCCCTTTTTAACTATTACTCTTATTTTGAAACAGAGTGTCCTTAAATTGTCAAGGTTTCCCTGTTCTGGTTTTGTGGTACTGGGGATTGAACCCAGAATCCTCAGAGGATAGGCAAGTGCTCTCCCTCTAAGCTATGTTCCCAATCTCTTATAATACTCATCTTAAATTTAGAGCTTTTGAACTTTTTGGAACAATAATGTACAAAGTGATGTTTGTAAAGGCATTTAAGAATTTTTAAAATAAAATGCAGTGAATTTCAACAACAAAAAGAGATTGTCCAGGCTGGACTCTTACTGGTAATCCTCCTGCCTCAGCCTCCAAAGTAGCCAAGACTAAGGCCTGCACAGATGTGCCTGCTCGCCATTGCTTTCTATTGGAGGCTGCTGACAAGCACTGGCTCCTACTTGCCTTTCTAGACTCTTTTCTCTTTGCAATTTTGTCTTTCAGAAAGCCCAGCCAGGTACTGGGACTGCTTCTTCCTCAAGAGGTAAGGATGCCCCAGTCCTTGGGCAGACTTTGTTGTCTGCACCCTTGCTCTGGTCCCCTGCCCCCTCTCTACCTTGCTCAGATGGAAGGAGCTTGCCAAAGTAGAAAGATGAGGAAAGAGGAGAGGGCTCTCTGCCCACAGCTTCAGCTGACCAGCAGCGCCAGGCTCATGCCACAAAAGGCAACTTGTGCAGGAGCTCCACTCCTGACTTGTGGGGGTCATTGTTCTTCCAGGAGTTTGCTGCCTCCCTGCCTCCTTCCAAGGGGCTCACATCCCCTTCTACCCTCTCCTCTCCTCTTCTGCCTTCTGTAAGAAGGAATCCCAGCCTCATTTCTCAAAGGAGGAGACACAAAAAAGGGGAGGTGAACTCCCAACCATCCTAACCTAAAATTCATGGTCCCTTCTCCCTTTGTGCTTTTGAAAAAGTTTGTTTAAGGCAGAGGAAAGTAGTAACTGTGTCTCTGGACTTGTAGTGGGAAGGAAAACACTGTTGGTCTATGGAGCCAAGTCAGCTACTTCCCACAGCTGAGATTTTTTTCCTGGGAAGCCTGAGTTAATGTGTGAAGCCCAAATAGCAGGGCAGCATTACAGCCAGGAGGATGCTGCCAGCCCTGAGAATGTGTGCTGCCACCTTGTCTTTTCCAAAGCCCCTTACACTTAAGTTTCAGAACCTCGTGAGGTGGTTCCTGTTGTTAAGATAATCCCAAAGGGGGAGAAATAGAAGCTTGCATGGACTTGCATGGGATGGAATTACCAGCGAGAACTCAAAACCCCCACTCACGAACTCAGAGCTGGTGGCTGTGCCAGGGTTCACCAGTGCTTCTTGTCACACCTCATGGTATCACTCTGGTGATATTTTCAAATCACTCTAATCACAAAAGATGTTGTCCTCAAGTCCTTACCTTCAAAAGTCCACTCTTTATCCGAAGAAGAAAGATAAGCCTGTTAGCGACTTGGTTATCTATGCTGTGTAACAAATTACTCCAAAAGTTAATGGCTTAGAAGAACAAACATTGTTATCTACTGGGTGGTGAATCCTGCAGGCTCAGCTGGGTGACTCTCTGGGCTCCCTACCTGTGAGGGTCTGCTGGGCTTGCAGACACATTGTCCTGCCCAGGTGGATGAGGGAAGCAGGCAACAACTTCACCTGGCTCAGGGAGGCTACAGGAAGGACAGAAATGTCAGCTGTATTTTAGAAATATAGCCTAGGCTGGGCATGGTGTCATATGGCTGTAAGCCCAGCTCTGGGGAGGCCAAGGCAGGATGATCCCTGCAAGTTCTAGACCAGCCTGGGCTTTCAAAGTGAGCTCGAAGCCAACCTGAATTGCACAGTGAGACTCTGTCTCAAAAAGAACAGCCCTCCAGTAAGAAAGACAAGAAAAAAAGAAAGAGGAAAGAAGGAAGGAAGGAAGGAAGGAAGGAA
>NW_004524604.1:6548030-6549735 GCF_000260255.1 Octodon degus | reverse complement strand
GAGGGAGGGAGGGAGGGAGGAAGGGAGGAAGGGAGGAAGGGAGGAAGGGAGGAAGGGAGGAAGGGAGGAAGGGAGGAAGGGAGGAAGGGAGGAAGGGAGGAAGGGAGGAAGGAAGCCAGCCCACACCCAAGCAGGGCTGGATTAGACCAGTCTGTCGATCTCTGTGCCTCTCTCTGGTTTTTGTCTTTTTGGGTTCTTGAGACAGGCTCTGTTAAATTGCCCAAGCTGGACTCAGACTTCCAAGCCCCCTGCCTCAGCTTCCTGAGTAGCTGGAATTATAAGTGTGCACTAATATCCCAAATATTTGGGAAATACTTTAAAACCAACTCCACTGGTTAGGCTTTGAGTCTCACAAAAGCCTCTGTAAACGCTGTCACCACTTCCCTTTTCCACTTTCATTTTCCTTGGTTGGGTTGCTATCCTGGAATAGACAGTAGGACCAGAGTGGAAGCAATCTAAAACAGTGCCTTTCTCTGGCTTCTCTTGCTGTGGTTGCTGATGAAGGCACACCAGGTTTTCTGTGTGTTTGGCATTGCCCCAAGACCTTCACATCGACAACCTTGCTTCATTGTTCCAACAGCACTAGAAAGTAGGAACAGTTACTGGCCGACTTCACAGATGTGAAGACTGAGGCACAGAACAGTAAAGTCCCTTAGCCAAGATAAGAGAGCCTATAAAGGACAGAGCTGTGATTCAGGCCAGAGTCCTGCTCTCAATTGCTGCCTGATCCCTTGAATTCACCAAAAAGTAAAAAAACTTCTCAGACCCTCTCTCATTTCAGACCAGACATTGTGAAAAAATTTGACAAAGCCTTACTGATCAAGTGACTAGCACAGGGACGGAAGAAAAATTCTGAAGGGAAAGCAAAAGTTTACAAAATTCTTTGCAAGAGCTGAGCTAAAGCTTCAAATGTAATAGACAAAGCTGCAGATGATTGCTAGAGCCTGGACCACAGACTGCAGACCTGGGTGTGGGCTCAGATTAGAGCCCTGCAAAACTCACCCAATGCCTTTGCTTGGAAATGATAGACCACATTAGTAGATCTTTAGCAACCTTGACTTTCTGAGGCTGACACAGCACATTTTGACCCAAGTTTATTGATAATTTATATTTTTTCATAATTTATGTATCCCTGAATAAATATAGAATAAAGTTCTATATTACAGAGAAGAAAAGAAACATACACTGGGTGTCCTTCCTAAATTTGATATGTCTACCAAGTAACTAGGATAACTATGCCTCAGCAATTCTTTTGCCTGTCCCAAAGTTGACGGATGGAATAACATTACTGAGATAGTAGAGCTCCTTCATAAAAATAATTTGCACCAAAAATAAAAAATAAAAGAAAATAATAATAATTTGCACCTACTTAAATTGATAATAAAAACTCTTCCCCTACAATGAGGAAGGGATCTGTCCTTGAAGGTATCATCATCCAAGCTAGCCCTCATTATTCAAAGTGTACAGAAATAGAAGCCCTAGATGAGGCTTCTACTCCAGAGCTCTGGCCAGGCACCAGTAGACCTCAACAACAAGAAAGCTACACCGCTCTACTGTTGTAGGTCTTCAAATGTGATCTTCAATAGGAATGCCTGCTCTAGGGCCTCAGGACAAATGCTGTGTGCACAGACACCTCATCTGTAGTGTTTGCGATTGGAAAAGGGAGAGGGAGGGAGGGAGGGAGAGACAGAGAGAGAGAGAGAGA
>NW_004524604.1:6539245-6547471 GCF_000260255.1 Octodon degus | reverse complement strand
GAGGAGGAGGAGGAGGAGGAGGAGGAGGAGAAAGAGAAGCACATTTGCACGTATCTGCTTGCACAGTAAGAGGAAAGATATTTAGTGCGAGCTACACTGCTCAAATTAGCCTCAAATAGAGTTTATAGATGGAATCTATTGCTTACCTCCCCTGTTACTACACAATCCTATTGTTTGTGAGTAACAAAGGAGACACTGTCTGTCTAAGCTACTCGGTGCTAGGAGTCCCCGAGTGGAATTTCACCTCGAAAGTGCATGCTTCTGTGTGTGTGTGTGTTTTGCTCCCATCAGCAGCTTAAAGGGCAGTGCAGTGTGGAGCTCCCCAACTGAAGGCTGGTTTAATGTCACATTGGGCTGCATGATATTCCATTCCAAAAGCTTGTGAGAACACCCTCACTGTGCGTTTTTTTGGCCCACATTTCCAAGACAGCTACTTCTAGGAAGGCCTATGCACCCAGAAAGCCTGAGGGAGACAAGAGTGTGAGCAAGCAGTGGTCCCTCTGCCACCAACCTCAAGTGGGGAAAAGACAAAGTGAAGTAAAGTGATCACCAGCTGGGAAAGATGCTCCATGACCAGGTGTCTGGCTGCAGTGTGAGTTACAGAATCCTGGCTGGGTATGAGCCAAGGGGACCATCAGTCATCGAGCCCAGAACTGAGCTTGGACTTGGGAACCCCAGAGGAGCTGCAAATGCCACAACTTCTCGAAGGGCTCCCCTTCTCTTCGCGGCCTTCACAAGCCTGGGAGACTTTTCCTTTTCAGGGAAAGAAACACACAGAACAGAAACATAAAAGCTACCATTCCTTTCAACTTTCACATACAAAACCTTGTTTTCCCCCTTTTGTCTTCCACTATTGATACTTCATTGCCTGTGAGCATTTTGAAAAGCAGTGGTCTGCCAAGTTGCATGTAGTGACTTTGCTGGTTTTAAAACGTGACCCCTTCAGCTGTGATGGGCACTTGGCAGCCTTAATCAGGTGCTTAGGGTTATTAATGTCATAAGATGTTTGATGCAACATAAAAGCAAAATAAGAAATGAGTTTTACCCCGATGCCCAGAGCTTCAGAGTATGCCCTGGGCTTCCCCACCAACCTAGCTCTAAAGAAAAGCTGTCCCTATTGAAACTGTCCTACCGATTTGATTTGAAACTGTCTCATTGCTATTTGTTTATCAATAAAATTATGGCAAAAAAAAAAGAAAAGAAAAGCTGTCCCTGCTATGCAGAAATAGAAGGAAAACAAACCAACCAAGATAAAGAGAACTGGGGGAGATGTCTTCCAACCACTTGTCCCCCACTCCCAGCTCTCCTAGTGACCAGCTGGAGCTCTGGATGGAAGGAAATGAGCTGGAAACCTCAAGTTGCTCCTTCAGTCAACCAGAAAAGGAGGAGCAGTGCTTATGCCCCTCCTCCAAGCACAGAGCCCCAGGCAGGCAAACAGGCAAGCCTGCAGCCCAGCCACCCTGGCACCTTTTCTCAGGGCAAGGTCCAGGCCTCCACTTCAGCCCACTCTGGTTCCCAGATTTGAGGAGGTTGAGCTCACTGGGAATGATTCCTAAAGAATTCTAGGGAGGTAACATTCCACTTCCAGCTCAGAATAAACACTAGCAACTGTCAACCCAGTTCCTTCTTTAAAAGGTCTCTATCTTTGTTCCACAGTTTCTAGGCTAATACTCGTGTCTTACTGCTGCTGCTGCTGCTGCTAATTATTACTACTGGTAGTATATTGTGGGAATAATTTCTAATCATATTATAGGGAGTTTGTTTTCTTAGAATGAATAAAGTTGCTTGACTTTTCAGGGCAGAAGAGGAATGCATAAAGGCTTAAAATATAAAATATAAAGGTTTTGATTTGTTGTCATAAAGTGGAGTTGCAAGACAATAGGCTTGTCCCCTACCTTGTTCTCTCATCACAACAAAAAGAGAATAAGGAAGAAGAGAGGAAGAGAGGGAAGGAAGGAGGGAGAAGAGAAGAGAGAGGGGAAGAGAAAAGAGAGAAGAAAGGGAAGGAGGAAAGGGGAAGATGGAAAGGAGAGAGATAGATGGGGAGAAAGAGGGAGAGAGGCTGGTGGCACAGTTCACAGTAGGATGGAAACCACATTGCCATGCGGCCAAGTCCTCTTTGGCTTTTCTTGTGGGCTACATACCTTTGTGTTGCCAAGACAGACGTGTGGAAAAGTTAGAAACTTGTTGAGGACTTCGCAGAAAACAGAAGACAGATGTGCACCCTTTCTTTCTGCTAAGTCATGTCGCTCACTGGGAATGTATTTAATTTCCCTCTGCCCATTTCATTTTGTTGAATTAATGAAACATTCAATTTTC
The DNA here is from genome assembly GCF_000260255.1 of Octodon degus. NCBI lineage: Eukaryota > Metazoa > Chordata > Mammalia > Rodentia > Octodontidae > Octodon > Octodon degus. The sequence goes on along the minus strand of NW_004524604.1, from coordinate 6,545,152 downwards.
AGCTCAAAAAAATTTTTTTTTTCCTGAGGAGCAAGACAGACTCACAACACTTCCGTACCTAACATTAGCCTGGGGAATCTACTGATCCTATTGATTTTTCTCTCTTGGAACACAAGCTCATTAACCCGCCACACTGAGAGGATAACGATATTTCACCCAGCCTGTAACTGAGAGTCTAAAAACAAAGAGGCCCCGGACAGCAGCGCTTCAGCCCTCTCTCTGGGATTCTCAAATATTTTCCGTCAGTGTGACTAAGAAGCTATGATATTGCCTTCTTATACCAATAAAGGCTTTCAGGCCCTCTAAAAAGCAACCTTCTTTAGCTGCACCCCTCTTCCTTGAATTGTTCAGCAGGGTGCCGATCTTCCCACAAATTCCCTCAGCCTTGGGGCTGCAGGGTAGGGTGGGGAGTGTCGGCTTCCAAGCGCTGCTGCTTGGACGGCTCCCAGCGTGCTCCAGGGCCATCGAACGCGTATGGAAATGAGCACTTGCCAAACTCCCCAGGGACTTCCTTGCAAGGAAAAAGTGATCAGGAAAAAATTAGACAACGCAGAGAGCAGAAGCAGCAGCCCTCGGTCGCGTCGCTCAGAGGAGCGCTGGGAGGAGGCTGCGTTTCTTCTCCTTCCCAATCCAGAAGATTGAGAGACGCGATCCCACTCTTTCGAAAAAGAAAATAAAAAAGTAACAGCTATTCCACCCGAGAAACTGATGTAGCATTTTTATGGTCTTTCTTTTATTACTTGAGATCTCTGATGAGATCAGATGATCCGTACCCCTTCCATTCTAGGCAACAGACGTCTTCAAACTGTTTAATTTGATTTATCCTTTGAAACAGAAAGTGCATTACATTTAACTGCTCTTGCAAAGGGGCTTTCTTCTCTTTACAAACCTAATTCCTTATATAAATTAATAAAGGTTAAAGATGCTAATATATCACCATTATTAGCTTAAAAAAGAAAACAATTTACATATTCTATAATATTCTTATGATACAAAACACTTCAAATTCAATTACAGCAACTAAATGCATTTTATGTTCTGACCGGGAGCGGTTTCCCCACCATCTATCTTAACACGCATTTTTTATCAGAAAGGAGTTAAATTAAACACACGCTATTATGGCCCCTCCCTCCCCAATCCTTTCTTTAAATCCCTAATAAATAGCAACAAACGACTGTGCAATTTCAGAAGGGACGGAGGGATGGGTGTGAGACTCCCGGTTCCCACATTCTCTGCTTCGAGTCCTTGGGGCGGGGCGCCGGGGGCAGAACTAGGAGTCGGAAAAAAAAAAAAAAAAAAACAACTGAGGCTCGGCAACTCCAAAGGGCCAGAGCAGCGACAGGAGGGGGTCGGAGGGCGAGCGCATTCTCTCCTGCAAATCTCCCAAATTAAGTTTCAAATAAAGAGGAAGTAAGTGTTCGCGTGGATAGTCCTTCAAAAGGCGGGCTTGAAAGGAAGGAAGGAGGAGATCCATCTCTTTATACCAAATTAAAAAAAAAAAACATTTTACATTTTAGATATTCACAATAAAGTAACCTCTAGTCAGTGTGACTCACGATTTATTTACAGAGCCTTCAACAGGTCGCTTTAGTCGCACAGCAGTGAGCTGGAACAGCGTCCCTGTCCTGTAGGGCGGCGCGTGGCTCGAGGTCCCCTCGCTATGGGTCCGCTGTCCCAGGCCGGCAACGCAGGGGAGCGGAGCCGGCGTCGCAGGGACGCGCGTGGGGACCCCAGCTGCGTCCTCGGAGCAGTGCACCGAGGCCTGGGCGGCCTCCTGTCCACCCCAGTCTCCTTCGCTCCCACCGCCCGCCACACTTCTGGGTTAGAAAAATAGATCTGTACATCTCCGCACGTCCGGCACTCAGGACGCGCCCTCGGCCTCGGACGCGTGCAGCAGGATCCCGCCACCCGGCTTGTGCTTCTTTAGCAGCTGCGTGATCTTCTCGTCGTCCGAGTTGGGGTCCAGGGGCTTGTTGTACTCGTCATCCTCCTCCTCGTTCTCCGAGGCACCCTTGAGCCGCTCGGTCTCTGAGTCCTGCTTCTTCTTGGCCGTGGCCATCTCGGCTGCGTGCTTCTTTCTCCACTTGGTCCTTCGGTTCTGGAACCAGACCTGCGGTGACAGGGGGATTCGGTGAGCAACGCCTCGGTGGCCGCCGCCCTGGGCCAGGCCTGGAACCTCAGTCCACCCCCCACTCCCGCACCTGGTGCCCCCGCGGGGCTGCCTGCCGTTGCCATAGCGACAGCAACACAAGAGTAGGAGGTTGTCAGAGAGACTTCCCAGAAGAGGAAAAAAGAAAAACTCAGAAGTCTAAAAAAGAAATGTTCCCTTCCTTGCTTTCTGGTATGAAAAAACTTTCCTTCCATTCGCAAAATTTCCCCATAGTAGCTGTGCTTTTATTCCGTGTTTGCTCTCATGGATGAAGGAATTTCAAACAAGCTAGAGTGTACTAGTTTTTCAGTGTCACTGGTACAGCTGAAGAATTAACTCTGTTCTCCTTTTGATTTTTGGACATGGCTTGTTTCCCTGATTTGCAGTCTGACTGTACAAAATGACCTAGGTGAATTCCCCCAGTGAATTCATGTAGTTTTTTGCTAAAATACAAACCTCAAATTACTCAAATTAACCAATACAAACACAAAAATATGCAGCAGCGCTGTTCAAATTATTAAAGTCCTTTGCTGTCTCCCTCTTTCTTTCCTCCTCAGCACTAAAGTTTTTTCAGAACATAGAAGTGAAATGAAAGCTACAATTGTCCATCAGTTTTAAAAAGTGAAATTTTTGCCAATTACATTGTTTTCTATTTTGTGCCAATTCTTTCAAGTGTTATTTTAATATTTATTTCTTCTGTTCAAGATGTCCACTTAATGTGCAAAAGCTTTTAAGCCCATTCATAATGTTGGGCACGTGTCTGCTACACATATTTTAAAGTATCAGCAATGAGCAACCAGTTTTACAAAGACACCGAATTATTCTTTTTTTTTAAATTCTTCTACCCTGCGATGTATTTTATCTAGAGAAGCAGAATCGTTAAGAAAGAAATCTTGATTTTTTAAATATAGCTATAATAATTCATGTATACCCAGGCAGACATATTTACGGTGACAAATTAAGACCTCCAGATTCCCATGATAGGCTTTGTACCAGCCCACTACAAAAATAATTTTAAATGTGATGGTATTCTAATGGCTACATTCAAAATCATTCCTGAAATGTTTTTTTATGATGCTTGTCCAGGAAGAAATACACTCTAACCAGCAGACCTGGTTAATGTTATTCCTATTTAATTTGAAGAGCAACAATATAACTAATGAAAACAGACATTAATCCCAAGTAACAAATTCAAGAAAACAGGAGGAAAGAGAATAGTGAAAATAGAAAACAACCAAGTTGAGTTACTCAACTAACTCGATTCCTTTATTTTTTCAGAGGAAGATTTGTAAAATTTGGTGCTATGGAAATGCATTGTACAACTCAATTAGAAAATGACACTTTGATTACTGTTATAAGATATCTTAAATCTGTTTATAAACTTTTAAAAATAGGATTTCATTTTCTAATACAGTAATAATTTCGTCAATTCCTTTGGAAAACTACCCTTCAAAAGTGATTGCCTTATCTAAATTGAGAGCAGGTTCTCTTATGCTAAGTGTGAGATCCTGTGGGTCTATTTTTTTTTTAATCTGCAAGTTAATACAGAAGCACCATAATGCTGATCTATGTTAGGAAATTATAAACTAGTGGAGCGTGAATTAGCAAACAAAAGTCTGAAGCGCTTACAAATAGAAAGAAAAGCTATTTAAGTAGCTTGATCTAGTCTCTGGGCGATTTCAGTAATGCGTTCATTCCGCGAAGATGACCGGGTTCCCCTTGTGATCTAGATTAACCTAATTTCAAAGGCCGGACCTTGATTTCTTTTGTTCAGGATCAGTTTGCCTTCCTGCATGACCCCAGAGTGTTCCTGGCTGCTCCTATCCTCCCTGGCCCCCACTCGCGGGTGGCATGCGTGGGCTGGGGGCCGGGTCCCTGCTGGGATCCACTGCGTGCTCACCTTGACCTGACTCTCCGTCATCCCCAGCGAGTAGGCCAGGCGAGCTCTCTCGGGGCCCGCCAAGTATTTCGTTTGTTCAAAAGTCTTCTCCAGGGCGAATATCTGCTGACCAGAGAACGTAGGTCTCGTGTGTTTTCTCTTCCCATCTTTGTCCAACAAGATAGACCCTTGATCTGTGAGAACCAACAACAACGAGGTGAGAAGGAAACAACCGGCTACAAGCGCCGGGGTAGGAGTGGATTCAAAACAAGATTTTGGTGGGAAAAGAAAGCTTCGGCGTTTGCCAAGCACCACGGCGTTCCTGCCACACCGCGCCACCGCGCGTCTCTCTGCGCCTTTTCGCGCCCACCTGTTTTCTAAAGGCTATTGGCGCTCAGAGCATCTGTAGAGGCCTCTCATCCGCACGCGTGTCCCTCAGTGGAGGCGACACTCTGCTCTCCACCAAGCGGGCAGTACCCTCACTGAGGAGCAATGTGGGGGAAAGGCCACTGTCGCCTCCTGCTTCTGGCGCTTGCAGTGTCGGCCCTCGAGCACTGGGCCTGAAAATAACTACTTTTACTTTTTTGTTCTCCGCGAAAGCTTCACTAACCTGCCCCAGGGCAACAAAGGACTCCTTGTTTTCACTTACCGCGAGGTAAATCGCCTCAAGTCTATTGCCGCTGCGCTGAGCGGGAGGAGGCGGGAGCGTAGCCTTTGTTGGCGGCCCCTGCGCTGCCACCAGCGCGGATACAATAGCGTCTCCCCGACACCCCGCCGCTGTGTCCCCAGGGAGCCTCCGCTCTTCTTCAGCTACTTCTGTAGCTGCTTAGCTACCACCCCCTCCTAAAAGAGCCAGAGACTTGGGCAAACTTTAGGGAGTCGATCGAAATCAAAGCTGAGTGTGAGAAAAGGGCCACAGGATGGATCCCAGCTCCACCTGGAAGGCTGGGAACCTTGGTAGCTAGCGCCTTGGCCACTTCTCGAAAATCAGCAAGATGTTAGGGAGTCTCTAAAGTCCGGGCAAGGTCGTGACGGGATGGCTGGCACATTTTTCTCAGTCCGGGTCCTTTCGCCTGCTCTTCCCCTGGCTCTTCCTAGCGTGGGGGTGTGGAGCGCCACTGTGGCCCTGCTGTGCGCATACTCAGGGTCCTGAGCCTGGCTATGGTGGAGGAGGTGGAAAGAGCGGTCCGGGTGCCACTGGCTCCCCCGACGCCCGGGTGTCCTGGGGTGGGTGGCACGAGGGTGAAAAAGGTAAGGTGGGGTGTCCAGAACGGACACTTGCATGTAAATACCGGCACCAGACCGACCCCGTTTTCGTTTTGCAGAGTGGCAGTGAGTGGATCTGGCCAGGGCGCCGAGGGGCCCGAAAAGCGAGGATCCCCAGGGTGGTGCAGTCCTCTCCAACTTCCCATCTCTCTAACCTAAGCCGGGTCAGCTGAGTAATCCCAAAGCAGGAGGGCCTCCGCGGAGCTGCGCGTCCTACGCGTCCTGCCCCCGCTCGCGCACACCAGACTCGGCCCAGACGTGCCAGGTCTGGCGGAGTGCGGCACATGAAGATCCTCGCCGACGCGCCCGCCCGGCCTGAACCGCGAACTAGGGCCTGCGCTGCCAGCCTGGGGACCCAGGGCGCGCGGGGCACGGCGGTACTCACGCGGGGTGCAGGCCAGCCGCGCGTCCCTCCAGGGCGGGCTCTGCATCACGCCAGGCCAGAAGATGGGCGTCCGGCCGGGCAACTCTGCCAGCGGCTTGGGATAGCGGCCCACAGCGGCCACGGCCGCGGCGCTGGGGCTGAAGTAGAGCCCGGGCGGCGGCGGCGGCGGGCTGAGGCTGCCGAAGCGGGGCAGGCCGGCCAGCAGCCCCGCGGGGGATGACGCGGCTG
>NW_004524604.1:6531836-6538666 GCF_000260255.1 Octodon degus | reverse complement strand
CCGCGCTGGGAGAGCCGCCCCGACGCCCCGGCCAGGAGGGCCGAGCGCAGCCCGCGCGCCAAGAGCCGGCCCTGCCGCCCGCACCGCCCGCCCAGACCCCGCTCCCGTCCGCTCTGACCGGTCCTCCACCCGCAGCCGGACCGCTGCGGGCCGCCGCCTTGACAGCCTGGAGGAGGCGCAAAAGGTAATAAAAGCTCACGGCCCGGGAGCAGCTCTTTAGTGCAGACCGCTGGGAGGTCACTCAGGGCCCAAACCCACAACTTTGAGGGACGTCACTCCCGGCGCGGGGGCGAGGCGGGACTGGTCGCGGTGGGGGGGCGTCCTAGCATCTCCAATCAGACGCAGCCTCGAGCCTCGCGTCGCCCCCTTGGGCCCGCCCACTCAGGAACGCCGCGGCCTCGGATAGGCTCAGATGAGGGGACGGCGGGCCGCGCCCGCTTAGTTCCCGCCCCCACCACCCGGTGGGCGGAGCGAGGAGGGGCGGGACCCTGCGAGGGAGCCGTTCTGCTAAGGGGCCCACTGGCCGCCTAGATTGTGCTAAATAAAGTGGGAAAAGGGAGGGAGAGTGTAGGGACAGAGAGCGTGTTACTTTTTTAAGAGAAGTGTAATAAAATTCAGACCTTTTATGGGCAAGCTTTAATAGTCTGCCCCCAGTACCCCGAGTGGAGCTGCACTCTGGAAAGCGGAGCCCACGGGGCAGGCGCGCCCTGCCACTGCTCTGCGCGGGGCTCACCAGAGGCAGCCCGGTTCACCGGAGCTGTGTAGATGAATTCGTAGCTCCCTAAGTTTGTAGGGGTCCTGAATTCCCTGTGGGCGGAAGCTCCATTCTCCCTGCCATCCGCCTCCTCTGTCCCCCTGTGCTCTCCACTCCTGTCCCTGGAGCTCTGTAGTTCCTGGGTTCGCTTAGTTCTCGGGAAGGTCTTCCGCTTCACGGGAGTATCCGTCTCCTGTACACAACTTTCCTCTTCTTCCTTCGCTTATTACTTCTTGCTTTGAGTTGCATAGGGGCAGGATCCCCAGGATTCGAGCGGAAATTTGGGGTGCAGGAGCATCCTTTTACTTCCCTGGCTGAACCCTGGGACTGGAGATGCAGGCGGAAGTTGCTGGCCTCGGGCTGCGGCGCCGATGTCCATGGGTTAGGGGTGGACGATTGTTCTCACTGTTTCTACGCCCCAGCTCTTCGCCTCTGGCCGGCCTATAAGCCTGGCAGGGTTGAACTGTGTACCTAGGAAGAAAACCCTCGGACAGTTTTGAGAGCTTAGTTATTCAAGTGCTGCACCACAAACCAACCATTTGGATGAGATCACTAAGTCTAAATTCACTGAGCAAAACACAGAAAGAAAAGGAAGGAAGGAAGGAAGGAAGGAAGGAAGGAAGGAAGGAAGGAAGGAAGCAGGCACGCAATAAATGGCTCAAGGACAGACTTGCAGCCCCAGGAGGGATGGGTTTGGCCATGAGTGGTAGAGGCTGTCTCTGCCCAGCGGGAAATCCGGAGGACTTACTTCCCTCCAAACCCGCGTTTACGAAGCTCGGTCTTTGCAGAGTCGGGTCTGTGGTGGAGTTTGAGGTTTGCCGTGCAGCATGGATTGTTTACCTTTTGCTGCCTCTGTTCACTTCTGAAATAGACGGTCTCTCTTGCTTTTCTTTATTAACTTCCAGGCCTGGGCACACGCATCATTTCGTAGACTTTAAGATCTGACCTGGGGAGGAGGATACCTTTCTCAACTTATGCTGAGGATTCTTAGCAGCACTCCAGGACTCCAGGAGAAGGCCACATGGGCGTCTCTGCATCTCCTGCGGGGACGACAGAACCCTGCCTGCCCTTGGAGCGACAGGAGGAGGACTGTTCCCCTCCCCCCATCCCCCTCCAACTGGGATCCTCAGGAAGGGAGCGTCTCCCTTCGCAGCACACACTGTTCTTGGGACCTCCGGAGCCGTCCTTGTGTCCAGGACCCAAGGCAGAAAGGTTAGTGAGCCCCGAAAGTTCAGTTTCAAAAAGTGATCCCATCTCTTTTTTCGTGTGTAAATATTGTAACCGGGAAAGAGGTTTTAGCTATCGGGAAAGAGGTTTTAGCTATGGGCAACTCAGTATCTGGTATGTTAAAAGGGTCACACACACACACACACACACACACACAAAACAAGGAGGAAGGGTTCGAGTCTAACCAAATGCATATGAACTCTACTACCAGAACGTGGCTGCGAAGCTGCCAAGAAAGAAATTTCCTTCTCTTGCTTGTATGCTTCATTCACATAGCAGAATTACAATAGTGTTGTTAATTGTAAACGGTAGAAATGCTGGGGTCTGTGCACTCTCATTCCTGTGGGGATCGCAGGGTCTGTTGTAGCTGGAAGCCAAGGCAGTGATGGCAACTGGAGGAGGATGTCCTGCCCTGGAGAATGAGGTGTTGCAGGGCCTGGGCGCCTGCCACAGTGAGACCACCAGAGTGAGCTCTTCACAAGCCTGCCCCGAGGCCTGGTTCTGGCTTGGTCTCCTTTGGTGACCCCAAGCCTCCACACCCTCTTGCCCAAGATTGAGGATGACTCGACCCACCTCCCTAAGAATGAAATGTGGGCCTTGTGGTAGCGATGTCCCACTCAGCCCCGCGCTGTATAAACAGGTGGGGAGGGGGAACAGATGTGTGGCGCAAACATGTATGGGGCAAGGAGAGACAGTATTTGGAAGCAGATGATGTGCATTGTAATTGAAAACTAAATGATAGCTATTTGGCAAATCCCAGGTTATGGAAAGGGCTCCAAGGGTAGGTGTGAGGAAGGCAGTGTCCAGTCCCCAGGTGCCTGCCTCAGCCACTCCTCCTAACAACCAGCGCTATCCACTGGGCCTCCCACCCTTACCCTGCTCTGAACTCGAATATTTCTGATTCAAGTTAAAGAGGGGATGTTTAAGGGGCCGGGGAGATGGCTCAGTGGAATAAGTGCTTGCCTGGCAAGAGTAAAGGCCTGAGTTCAATCCCCGGTTCCGACAACAGCAACAAAAAGGGATATTAAACTCAGGATAGCTCTCCGAGGGAATTGCTGAAGATTTCAACTATCTGTGCTTAAATCCAGCGCCTGGAGGGAATAACCATTCTGCCCCAGATCTACCAAGTCAGATGCCTGGATACAGTCAAGGTCTACACTCGCAAAAAGTGGCACGGGGCAGTGGTGAAATGAAATGTGTTCTTGTACAATGTGTTTGGCTGGATTGTCGCGGTAACTCTACTTATGTTTGTAAGTCGGGTTTGCAGAACACTGCAACGCCATGCTTCACGGGAGAGGTGATCCGTCACACCTCGCCTTTCTCCTTTCTCGCCCGCCTCCTGTCTTCAGATCCCCGTTAGAACCGCCTCCCCGCGAGTGGGCAGTGGAGAGGCCGGGCCTGCAGGACAACTGGGTTCCAGGGCACGCTAAGGAAGAGGTCGAGCCAGTGGCTATGCAGATACTCCAGGGGGAGAGCATACCCGAGTCTGGCACATCCAGCCCCAAGGAGAGCAGAGGAGCAAAGTGCGTGTGTCACAGACCCAGACCGTAACCTACGTCTGCTAGCCAAGGACAAGCACGAAGGAGCCTTTTGAGGAAAGACGTGGGAGAGATGAGTTAACAAACGCGAAGCTAAAGAGAGCTGAACTATCCTAAGCCGGCCCTGGCCCGTGGAGGCCACGCCAAGCAAGTGGGGAAGCAGAGAGTGTAGACGCCCCGCGGGTCCCCAAGGAAGAAATCGGGCCTCTCCCCCCAGAACCTTCTCAGAGATAGATCTCTTCGCATCCTCGGTGACTGATTCTTCGAGGCTTGAGAAGATGAAAAATAGCAAAATTCAGAAATGTTTGCAATACCAAAAATCGAGTAAAGGAAAGAGTAAATGAAAGAAAATGCCATCGACTTCCTATCTCTGTGCGCAAGCAAATGCAAATCTCTTCTCATCTGAAAATGAATATATTCCCAGGAGCGCACGAGCACGTGAACAGACGCCCGTTCCCTCCTCCCCCCAGCATTTATTTTTTGTGGAACCCACTTGTTTTGAAGTGCGTTTGGGTGTGTGGGGGTTGGGGTGGAGTCCTGGGCTTGAAGGAATGTCTGCTGGTTTCCAGAAATAATTTACAGAATAAAATACCAGTCCAGGTTGATGCGCGAGATTTAAAGGTATCCATCCGATGGCGACACCCATGGAGAAAGGGTACTTGTATTTGAATAACGTCCACTGGGCATGTTTTTCAAACGACTGTGCGCTGGGTCTTTTTGCTACGCTGTTACAAGTTGTGCCCCCGGCCTGCGCGTGCGCGTGTTGCTGCTTTCGGCCGCCGCACACGTGTGTTCAGTTTTTTTAAAAAAGTTCCTCGCAGCGCGTCTTGGGTTTGAGCACTTTGCACCTCTTTCACTAAATCCTGGGCAGTGATCGCCCTCTAGTGGATGAAAGCTTCCTAGCGCCTCGCAGATCGGGTTCGTCCTGCGGAGCTTGCTTGTCCTCAGCGTGGGAGAGATCTTCCTGCAGTCCCTGGCTGTTGGATTCATGTAGTTTGATTTTCTAAAACCCGGTTTTACTGGTACATTTGAGATACACACGTTTGCTTGACTTTTTTATTTTATGGGAAAAAAGTAAAAGAAAATCGCCAAACTCACAATATGAGGTTTGACTGTGATAGTTCTTGCTTTAATTTACTTAGCAAAACCCTTCCAAAATGGGCGTGTAGAGTTTAAGTCCTTTCTCTTCATCTATCCTGGCGTATGCTCCACTGGTGGCTCCACTGTGGTCGAGCAAATCGCAAGTTTTAATGGAATCGTTTTGCTTTCTATTTTTGTTAATCACCAAACAGAATTTTGCTCAATGCAGAGCCATTTGGAAGCCACAGAGAACTGTAGAAAAACAACACACCGTCCAGCACAATCTTGTCTTCTCTGACACTCATATTTCGACATATTTGATTGTTGCCTTTTCTTTTGGTGACACCCTTCATTGAGATGGTGACAGCATGTGAAATATATAGCATTGTATTCTTAAGACTATTTTTTTACAACCTTCTGAGTTCACTTAGGGAAGAGGGAATTTGGCTGCGAAAGCCCCTAGACTTAGCCTCCAGTGGAAAGGCCTGTCTGTATCTGGCTTGGTAGCAAACAGTAATTTTTTTCTTTTCCAAGTACTGGGGATTAAACCCAGAGCCTTCCAACTGGTCTCCATTTGCAGCTTGTTTTATGTTTATTGTTTTGTAATTTACAGATGGGGCCTCGCTAAATTGCCAAATTTCCCAGACTGGGGTCAGACTTGCAGTCCTCCTGCCTCAGCCTCTCTGAGCACTGGGATTGCAATGAGGGGTGCCACCAGAGGCAAGCCATCTCACACTGAGATTTCTCCAGTGGCTCTTTCTTGCCTTGATTCTGCCACGCAATGGTTTCAGATACTCAGGCACTTGGACATCAGGAATTGTACAGTAATAACAGCTAACCCAGGTGTTTCTTAAGTGTTTTTCAGTATTGATTTAATAGCTCAATGAATGAGGTGCTGTAAGGGTCTACATTATAAGGAATGAAACAACACATAGAAAAGTTAAGAAACGGGCTCGAACTCACACATTTACTGGCTGGGGAAGCTGGAATCTGACTCCTTAGCAGTCTGGTCTAGGACTCCATGCTGCTAATCGACACATTATCCTGCTCCTCTGATAACTTGCCTTTTTTTAAGTACAGCATTTAAAAGCATGTGACAGACTGATAAGGTAGAGATGGAGCTTGGGCTGGGACACTCATTGAGCTGCTACACAACGTCCTAGATTTAATCCCCAGAACCTCAAAAAGAAATATATGTGAAGGCAGCCCAATCATGATGAGTTGGTAAGCAAGCAGAAAGCAAGCTGGTGCATATTCATTACTGAGGAAGCTGTGACTCATATTTTCTTAGATAACAAAAACCTTGGAAGGATTTTGGAGTTTTCTGAATTCTTTTTAAAATTGGTCAAATGAAGAATTTATTTTTTGGGCTGTGTGTAATGGTGCCCACCTGTAATCCCAGCACTTGTGAAGCTAAGGCAGGAGGATTGCTGCAAGTTCAAGGCCAGCCTGGGCTACATAGTGATTTCGAGGCCCTGCCTGAGCTGCACAGTAAGACCCTATCTCAAAAAAAAATAATAATTTTGGAAAATAAATTAGTCTTGATTTATATACAAGTGAAATATCTATGTTTCAAAGTAATTGTGAAGTTTGTAGACTTTCTAAATGAGTTTTAAGTGATTATTATCACAAAATAAGCGATAATGTACAATGCTATATGGAAGCTACATATACTGCACATAACATGATCAGACCTGTCCACAGAATCACAGTAAACACAGTAGCTATACACGCAGGCTGCCAACAGAGATCCAGGTGAGTGGCACTGGCACTTGAGTGAATTCTGGAATCAATGAGGCAGTGGCAGAGCAACAGCCAGCAGAGATGTGGGAACAACACCCAGGGTCTGGAGGCAGATTTATTGACACTGACAGCACTGGACTGAGATCATCCCCCAAATATCAGACCCTGACCTCTGGTGGTCCAGAGCTTATATGGGATAAGCAAGCAGGAAGTACAGAAGCAGAGGGGCTTGTTAGTTGGGCATTATTTTAGATAGTGTGCAATATAGTGGCCAGCTATGCATCTCAGTGACCAACTGTTTCTGAGACAATAGCAACTAGAACTAGAAGAGGAACTATTACCTGGGCAACTAAGAACTTGAGATAGGGCTTGGGAGATGGCTCAGGAGAATAAGCGCTTGTCTGGCAAGCACAGGGTCCTGAGTTCAACCCCTGGTACTGCAAAAAGAAAAAAAGGAGGAGGAGGAGGAGGAGGAGGAGGAAGAGGAG
>NW_004524604.1:6530573-6531736 GCF_000260255.1 Octodon degus | reverse complement strand
AGTCAAAATGGATTAAAGATCTAAACATTAAAGCAGAGACACTAAATCTCCTGGAAGAGAAAGTAGGAGGAACTCTTGAAGACATAGGGGTAGGCAGAGAGTTCATGAACAAAGATCAAATAGCACGGGAAACAGTTGAAAGAATTAATAACTGGAACCCGCTCTTACTGAGAATTTTTTTCACATCAAAAGAAATTACCAACAAAGTGAAAAGACAACCCACAAATTTGGAAAAAATCATGCCAATTAAATACTCAAACAAAGGTCTACTCTCTAGAATTTCTAAAGAACTAAAAAATATTGGGCCCCAAAATTTAAAGACCCGGCTCAGAAAAGGGCATCTGAGATAAACACATACTTCTCAGAGCATGAAATTAAAGAAGCGAATAAATGTATGAAAAAATGCTCCACATTACTAGCCATCCACAAAATGCAAATTAAAACAACATTGAGATATCATCTCACCCCAGAACGAATGGTAATTATAAAGAAATCACCCAACAACAAATGTTGGAGAGGCTGTGGGGAAAAAGGAACCCTTCTCCACTGCTAGTGGGAATGGAGACTGGTGCAACCATTGTGGAAATCAGTATGGAGACTCCTTAGAGAAGTTGGACTGGAAATCCCATTTAAATCAGCTATTCCTCTACTGGGAATTTTCCCAGAGATCTGAAAACATCATATCATAGGGATATATGTGTGCCTATGTTTATAGCAGCACAATTTGTGATAGCCAAATCTTGGAAACAACCAAGATTCCCATCACCTGAGGAATGGTTGAAAAAATGTGATACTTTTACACAATGGGATATTACTCAGCTATGAAGAATGATAAACTCGAAGCCTTTGTATTGAAGTGCGTGCCACTTGAAGATATAGTCATAAGTGAAATAAACCAGACACACATGTGTAAATATTGTATAGTTTCTCTAGTATAAGAACTTAAAAGAAGAAATACAAATAGAAAGGTATAATACAAGTAAAAGGAAAGCAGGATCTCAAGAACTAACTAATTAAGACAGGGAAAGGAGAAGAGCTAGGAAACATGACATTGATAAGCCACACAGTTATATGTAGAAGATGGGCAAGGCAATGATCCTGAGAATCTCCAGAAGATTTTTGAATCTAGCAGTTAATTGGAAAGATTCTCACCCTGACTAACT
>NW_004524604.1:6520962-6530473 GCF_000260255.1 Octodon degus | reverse complement strand
AGAAGAAGAAGAAGAAGAAGAAGAAGAAGAAGAAGAAGAAGAAGAAGAAGAAGAAGAAGAAGAAGAAGAAGAAGAAGAAGAAGAAGAAGATTGTTGTATTTACCCCAGAAAATCTTTGCTGGGCATATTACATGTGAATTTTTGAGACCAGACCCAACTAGAAGTGCTGTTTTCATTATCAGTGGTCCTAGCCAAGGTTCTCAAGACTAAAAATGTTTTTACAAGAATTTGTGTTTCGTTTCCCTTATGACAGGTTTTTCCCTTAAGTTGGCTTTGACAAGGGAGCGAAGGAGTTAATTTCATCTAAAATAGTGCCCAATGTGCCATGGATGCTTCAGTATTTGAGTAATTCTTTTATTTATAGAGTTTAAGCTAGCAGAGGCATGGGGAAGTAAGGACTGGGGTAGGCGGCCTACGAAGACATACAAATCAAGGTGAACAGATAGGGAGCAGTCCTGTGAATGCTGCCCTCAGGCTTCCACTGTGCGCTGACCTGTCAGCATGCAGAGGGACCAGAGCGAGGCTTTGGATGTGTTGTCTTCAGGAGGAGCTGTCTGCTCCAAGTAAATTTTTTACTGGATTTAAGATTGGATTTCTGAAACCTGTAGAGGTATTTAATATGTATCTGGATTATAGGTGTATGAGTTACAAGCTGGTTTTTTTTTATTTTTTTTATTTTGGTGCAGGGTCTACTGGGTCTACAGGGTCTCACTCTGTAGATTGGACTCATAGTGATCCACCTGTGTTCAGCCTCCCAAGAGCTGGGATTACAGGCATGCACCACCACACCAAGTCTCAATCATCAATTCAGTGTGCCCAGGGGGTGGGACCAGCACAGCATGCCGGGGATCAAACTCAGCTGCTGCATCTGCCTAAGTAGGGGCTTTGATCGACTGAGCTATTTGGCTGGCCCTACAAGCTGGGTTTTTTTTAATTAAAAAATTTTTTTAGTTTCATGATCTGTATGCTGCAAGTAGTTTTTGTTTAACTTAGTGTTTGAGTTAACTTTCACTATAAATACAGGCCCGTTATCATTGTCAATAATCAAGAGTAGGCCGTATTTAGTGATGATTTTTTATAGCAGGACTCTGTAACCTTTTATTGATTTTTAGTAAGGGTAGGGAACAGGAGGTTGGGGCCCGTGCCACAGATGCTGAAGCCTGAGCTGGCTGCAGGGGTGTGGGTACCAGTGCAGCAGCTTGAGCTTGTAGAACATATGGTGGGGGCAGGGCTGGTGGCTGCAGTTGATGTTCTAGTCAGTCAGATCCCCAGAGGGGGCTTAGGCCTCTAGACCAGATTATTTTGTATCATTGGTGGCAGATTTTCAAACAGCAGCAGGAAGCACTTCTCTGTGCAGGTCATCACTGCAGGAGAGTTTTGGCTGAAATAGCTTTGCCCAGGAGGGTGACCACCGCCTGTTTGGCCTGTTGGAATTTATTTCTGACAGAGCTTCTTCCATCTGTAAACAGGGTGTACTCAGCATCTGTTGTGGGGGGTTAATTCTGATGGGCTTGCAAATAGTTTATCAGACACTGCCAAGCAGTCGTGGGCTGTTGGGGCCAGCTCTGTAGGCAGGTACATGGCAGGATTGAGTGGTTTTATTGCCACAGAGTCAGGTGGCATTTTTGCACAGGAGTCCTTGGTACTGGGTGATGTCTAGCATAGCATATGGCATCTGGACAGTTGGGTCTTGGCCTACGATAAGTTCGTCGGCTTTTTTTGACCAGGAGGACAGTGGTTGTTAGAGCACACAGGTGAAGGGGAAGGCAGCCCTCAGGGACAGGTAGCCCTGGGGCACTTCTGGGGGCTGATAGGTTGAAGAGCCATCATTGTTTTTGTGAACTCCTGGATCCAGATTTTCTAGAAGCCAGCAGTTTTAAGAAATTTGTGGAGACTTTTTTTCTCATATCTAATTTTTGCCAGGTATTTTTTTTATTATTTATTCATTTTATTTCTTTTCTTTTTCATGAGCAGACAATGTATTTTTTTGGTTTTTCTTTTTTTTTTTCCATAATTTTATCGAGAAACAAATAGCAATGAGAAAGTTTCAAACCAAATTGGTAGGACAGTTTCAATAATTAACACATTACATACATTCTTCCTAGTGGTTAATTGCTGTACAAGA
Organism: Octodon degus; assembly: GCF_000260255.1. Classification (NCBI taxonomy): domain Eukaryota; kingdom Metazoa; phylum Chordata; class Mammalia; order Rodentia; family Octodontidae; genus Octodon; species Octodon degus. The sequence continues at coordinate 6,528,348 of NW_004524604.1, read as the reverse complement.
TGCAGACATGATAACCTATTTACAAACACCATTAGAACAAATCCCTCTATTCATTAAGAGAATGTAACTATGTATCTATCCTAACCACTTTGAATACACAGATACAAAATGGACATTCATCTGTATCCCCTTTTTTGTTAAGTTCCGTTATTTGAATATTATAGGTGTGTAAACTCAGCAAAATATTCTAAAAGAGTCCAGTAGCCCATAATAGTATTGGGTCTTCCACTTAACTGGCAATGTCAGAAGTTGTTGACCTGAGTCTCCTATAGCTCAACATAACAGCTTGGCTTTACTTCTTATATTTCATTTTTATACTTTTCTGCTGGATGGTTAAGACCAAGGTAAAGCAGGACCTATACAACAAGAGTTGCAGCTTTTGTGTCTGATAAGGTCAGTGAAATGCCCTCAGGATTTATCCTGAGATCCTGTACCTCAAATTGTAAATCCTTTGTCAGTGTCAGCCATGTGGATGAGTCACGGCCATTGCTTGGCCAATGTGCTCTGTGAAAGCCTGAGAGAGTGTCTTCTCCCCATGGGACTCTCCTTAGGCACACTCTACATCATTGATCACTTTCCTCTTTGGCCCCATAATCTCCTTGATCAGAAAATTTGGGACACTACCGAGTTACATGACATTACAGTACAAGTTCTCATATGTCCTGAGTCTTAATTGACCTTGGAAGGCTAGGTCCAAAATGTTGGCTTTCCTTGCAGCCCTCCTTTTTCTCTAATTTTGGTCTGCAAACTTAGGCTGTGAACCATCCAGAAGACAAGCTTATTGTTATTACCATACTTTGCCAGGTATTATAGCAGAGGTTTTGTGGTTCTTTAGCAGGCAGGTTGGGTGTTGTTCTGCAAAACTAGTGTGGGCAGCTGTAAGGGCTTCTGCAGAGGGTAAGCGAGTTGCTGAACCTTGAGGAGGTCGAGTCCGGGTCAGTTGCAAAGACGGGGAGGCTGACAGGAGCCAATCGAAGGCAGAAGAAGGCCTTCTTCAGGTCCAGGTAGGTGCACCAGCGGGCTGTGAGTGGCAGAGGACTGAGGCAACAGACACAGAGAGCAACTGTAGTGGCCTTAGAAGCTTGGACATCTCAAGCTGGCTTTACCGATGTGAGAGGTGTATTTTAGCAGTTGAGTCTACACTGCTTGCTTGGGGGATTGTAAGGGAGCCAAAACTATTGTCAGAGCCTCCTCAAAAATAATAGAAGAGTTTTTAACATATTATGGCAACTGAGCTGGCTTTTTGCTTCAGGATTCTCCCAGCTGAAGGGGCTCTTGGGAGCAGCTTACAGCAGAGGAGGCATCTTCTCTGCATTGCGGACAGCACAGAGATCTCGCCCAAGGTGATTAACAGTCAGTCTATCAGGCTGAGGTATGGCTGGACGCCTGCTTGTGTTTCCCATGGCATCTAATAGCAGTGGGGGTCGGGGGAGGCAGCCCCTGATGTCCAGGAGGCAAGTCCTTAGTCTGTACATCTAGCAGGAGAGTTTTCAGAACTTCAGGATTGCAGTTGTCTGTCTCGGGCTGAGGCAGGTGTCACTTTACTCTCAGGCAATGGTCACCATTAAATGTTCAGGGTTAAACAAGAGCAAGGTTGACTGGCTTGGTGTGAAGATGTCCTCCCGGGCTGTGAGTTTGTGCCTGCAGATGGGGTCAAAGGCAAGAGTCCCAGTTGCCCCAGTGATGGGAACTTTTGAAGGCAGAGAGTTCTGTTCCATTGTCTGCCAGTAAAGGCACAGGTTTACCTCCAACTTTTTTTTTTTTAATTTTTTTTTTTGAGAGAGAGAGAGAGAGAGAGAGAGAGAGAAAGAGAGAGAGAGAGAGAGTGTGTGGTGTGTGTGTGTGTGGCCAGCTCAGCCCACCAGGGGGCGGGGCTGGCCAGCATGTGGTGCTGGGGGATTGAACCGCGGTCCCCGATGCTTTGCTAAGCTTGTTCTAAGTAGGTGCTTTAGACCACTGAGCCATCTCTCCAGCCCCAACCTCCAACTTTTGACAGCAAGCACTTGGGTGCCCAGCTCAAAAGAGCTTGATCTGTCCTATTTATTCAGGCCTGACAGGGTGCAGCTCATTTGTCGGGGGCTGACAGTCCAGTTCTTCCTGTCAGGATGTGGAACTCAGAAGGAGTTACTGATAGTCATCTCAGGCGGGCATTGGATGATGACATCTGGCTGGGAGAGGCGTGCTGGGGGGAGGCCCTGTGGCAATGTGCAGATGAGGAGTTAGAGGTGATTCAGGTGGCTGGAAATGGATGGGTCAGGAGTGGGAGAGAGGCTGCAGGTGCTGGCAGCAGCCAGCGACAGTGCCCAGGCACAATTCTCCGGAAGAATGGGCTTCTTTTTCCTTTTTTATTCTTTAAGATGCAAGGAGCAGTTTGCTAAAAAAAAAAAAAAAAAAAAAAAAAAAATTATAAAAGCTCTTTTTCCTGCAGTCAGAGACTATGAGTTTTAACTAATGAGGTCCCATCCTATCTCCCTGCAATGTATGTTATATACGCTTGAACAATGGCACAACAGAAAAAGGGCGGGCACCCTTCAGAGAGAGACCATTCAGATACCTGCCTGGCCATGTCCCTCGAGGAGGCTTAGGCATGACTTAGCTAAGAAAGACTGGAGACCTCTGCTATACCGTATGATGATCCCCACAGAACCATAGCTGAGGGTCCCTTTGACCACTGTCACCAGAGCTTCTCTGTCTTGGTGCACATGTGGAGCAGCTTACGTCATCCATTGCACTCATTTACACATTCATTCAGCAGGCACACAGAGGTTAAACATTTTAAGTCTCCTCCCTCGAGGGTGGCCTTAACTAACAAGAGTTGATTACATATTTTTTTTCTTTCTAGCTTTAACTGAGCGGGACTGATAGAATGACTAACTGGGTTATCCTCTAGGGTCTTACCAAATCAGGCAGACAGATGGACAGATGGACAGACAGACAGACAGACAGACAGACAGACAGACAGACAGAGCCCTTCTCCCTTTGGGGTCTGTTGTGAGCTTCTTGAGCAGGGAGCCAGGAATCCTCCTCAAGACCTCTGAGGGAACTTAAGAAATCTCAAGGGTGCACCTTCCTTTCGGGACCTGGAGAGGTCCTTGAGGGACATGACCAGTGACCAAAGAGGTCAGCACCGTGGGCCTTCCTAACCAACGTGCCAGAGCAATGGCAAGTAGAAACATTGAAATGATATTCAGGATTTAGAGGCAGATTTATTATTCACTGCCCAAAAATCAGGCCCTAATCTTTGGTGGTTTAGAGCTTTTATATGATGCATAAGCAGGAGGTACAAAGGAGGTATACAGGCCACCCAGGATATCCTACTGAGTAGCTAGCAGGATGAGATCATTGATTGCAAGGGTAGATTAATGATCTGTTTGTGAAGCTTGGTGCAATCAGGCACCCTGTATGCTTGGTTACATCTCATGGTTACAGGGGTCAAGAAAGTAAATGCAAAGCCATGCAGCAGTTACAGAGTTAGGGACATTTTTCCTTTCTTTTCTTCTAATGTATTTGGTTGTTTCAGGATCTCACTACGCAGCTTGGACTTGTGGTGATCCTCCTGCTTTCAGCCTCCCCAGCGCTGGGATTACAGGCATGTGCCACTACACCTTGACTCTGTGGCTGGCTCAACCTGCCCTGAGAGTGGGGCTGGCATGGCATGTGGTGCCAGAAATCAAACCCCTTTCCCTGCACTTGCCTAAGCTTGTCTAAGCAGGTGCTTTAGTCTGCTGAGCTATCCCACTGGCCCTAGCTAGGCCCTAGCTTTTGTTTCAGAAGAACAAAGTTTTCTTTGGTTTGTTTAGTTTCTTTCTTATAGTTTTTTCCCTTACAGCAGAGAACTTGCCTTGCACACATGAGGCCCTGGTTTGTTCCCAAACTCACAAACTAAACAGAACAAAAATGATGACTGATTCATGAATGAAATGAATTAAGGAAGGAATGAGCCTCCTGAAGGAGGAGTTTAGGACTCCTAAACTGACTGTGTGCTCCTCAGGCATTGTTGGGGTTTGAAGTTCATGAAATTGTTTGTGAAGCCTCAACTATGGTATACTCAAGATGGCCATAGGAAAGTCAAGACTGGTGCCACGGGCATAGCCTAAGAGAGGCTAGAAGGTGTTACTAGAGTTCTTCTCAAGGAAGCGGGACAAGGATCATTCCATGGTCTACTTGGCCTTGAAGATGTGGCAATCCTTCTACCTCAGCTTCCTGGGTTCTGGGATTTAAAAGTGACCCTTCTACATCTTGCTCTGAAGAATGAACAAAAGCTTGAGGTATTCATTTTGGAAGATAAACCACAGCACAAAGTCCCCAGATGTTCACCCAAATTGTATGCACCTTTTCCTGTACATGTCCTACTCTAGATATTGCCTTGGCAATGCACTTCGAGTCCTGGATGCACACATTTTCACAAATGATTCAAGTTTATCCTTCATTATTACACAGTAGTATTCCACTATGTGTGAGCACCCCACTTTCTTTATCCATTTATCTGCTGATGGACAGATGAAGTATAGTGTTATAAATGCTTTTTCTGGCTGGGTGTTGTGGTGCACACCTGTAATTGCAGGACTTGGGATACTGAAGCAGGAAGATCCCCATCAGATGAAGACCAGCCTGGGCTATGAGGTGCTGGATATTGTAGCTGACTGACTAGGAAAGTGACTAAGACATCCATATAGGAAGAGGAACCAGGCTGTAGTTTGTAAGATATTTGGATGAAAGATCTATCAAAATGTGTTTAATACAAAATAAGTACAAATAAAAAAGGAAGAGGAAGCAGAGGCCCATATGGTTTCTAGAGGAGGCTGCCCAGAAAGGAAAAGCAAGTGATTCCAACTCCTGCCTTGTGTTGAGCAAGATGAAATCTATAGACACAGTAAAATAGATAATCCCGGAGGCATTCAGGTAAAGATGCACCAGTGTAATGAAGCAGTGGATCCCCTGAACTACAACAGCTGGTGTGTCCATTTGCCTTCAGATGTCTCAAATTTACCCTTGCTTATTGGCTGAATGACTAAAGTGCATACCCTGAAATATAAAGATGGACCATTGGAGCCTGGAGCCAAGGATTGTTGCTGCCTCTAGGATCTGGAAAAGTGGAATGTGTAGGTCTGGAGAGCAGGCAGAGATGATAAATAAAGATTAAAGTTAAAGATGTTGTCAGATGACTCATCAGCATGGCGCTGGGGTGAAGAGAACAGAAAAACAATCCAAAACAAAAATAACCAAATGAAAGCTCCCCTTCAGTCTGCCGGATCCTCATTCCAGCCCTTTGTGTGGAAATTCCTCCATCAGACAGGCCCAGTACAGAACCCTGTAGCAGAACTCCCTGCAGAGAGGCTAGAGGCAAGACCCACCCAGCTGATCCAGGAGCAGAACATCTTGCCAGAGTGGCACAGCGGGTTCACTTCCAAAGGCTGCAGGAGGAAGAAGTGGAGCACAGCAGCCAGACCCAAGTCACACCCACCTGGACAAGTTTGAACTTGGTAGATCTGGACCTTATGCTAAGGTAATAACTTTACCAAAGCTCTACACCAAAGGTCAGAAGATAGTGCTATATAAAATGACAAAGAGAAGGAGCAAAATGCATTCTGAGGCTCCATGCCCACACAGAACAAATACAGGAGAAAACAGCATGGAAGAAATCAGAAAGCACATGCCTAAAATCTCTGAAATAATAGCATCTGAAGTAAAGGAACAACTGTAGAAAGGTATGGAGGAAATTAGATCAGAAATAGTTTCTGAAGTAAAAAAAGAAATGCTAACTATAATGAAAGAAGTACTAAGTGCTTCTAAAGAAGACACTGATAAAAAAAAAAATAGAGACTAGGAAAATGATGGAACCCTTGAATGAGCAATATAGGAAGGAAATTGAATGCATGAAGCAGATTCAAAGTGATATACAGGGGGCCAGCCAAATGGTTCAGGGGATCAAAGCACCTGCTTAGGCAGATGCAGGGGCTGGGAATTCGCTCCTCTGGCCTGCTATGCCGGCCCCACCCCCGGTGTGCACTGAGACAGCGATTGAGACTGAGCGTGGTAGCACATGCCTGTAATCCCAGCACTTGGGAGGTATAAACAAGAGGATCACTACTAGTCTGATGTACACAGTGAGACCCTGTACACCCTGTACACCCTGTCCTAAATTAAAACAAAAAATAAAGTGATATACAGGAAATTAAAACCTCAATCACAAGCTGGCAAAAACATTTGAATGAAAGTGAAAATGACTTTCAGACCTTGAAGACATCATTGCAGCTAGTAAAAAGGCAAGTAAAGATCTCTTTAAAACAACTACAATGCAGGAAAAAAATAATTCAACATCTGCAAGTCGATGCAAAGATGAACAACATAAGACTAATAGGCATCAATGAGAAAGAAGGAATCAATACAAATAATATAGAAAAAATATAGGCAGAAGTAGTAGCAGTAAACTTCCCAAATATGGGGAAACAATCTGACATTCAGGTAACCGAAGCATACATAATCCCAAATAACTTCAACTCAAAACCACACCCAGGTATACAATAATCAAGATCCCAGAAATTCAGCACAGGAACAATATACTAAAAGCTGCTAAAGAAAAGAAATAGATCACATTTAAAGGAAAATCCATCAGAATAACAGCAGATTTCCCTTCACAAACTGTCAAATCAAGAAGAGCATGGAGCAAAGTACTTCAAGTCTTGCAAGAAAACAAATTCCAACCCAGACTGATATACCTTGCAAAACTAAAATTTAATGGAGAAGTGAAAATACTTCCATGACAAAGAACAACTAAAAAAGTTCATGACAACAAAGCGATCCCTACACAGACTACTAAACGATATTTTAGAGAGGGATCAAAATGACCACAACTCCATGAATGAGAACAGAAAAAAAAAAAAAAAACACCAATAGGGCAAGCAATTAAACACAGGAGAAAAACAGCAGTCTTTCAATTATTCCTTTGTATACAGCAGCATAATATTTCCATCAGCATACTCTACAAATGGACTTCTCCTGCATGATCCTGTCCGGGTCTACAGGGTGGATATCAAGGAAATAGCAGTAGCTCAGTCCCACAAGTGACACCTGGCCACCAGTAAGAGTCATGGACACTGTCCAGGTCCACCACATACTCGGATTTTGTGCAATATCCTAGCCCCAAACTGGTAGAAGTGCTGGTCATATATTGCCATTTCAGTATTTTTGTTATAGTTTATTCTTAGTAATTCGTTACTATCATGCAAACTTTTTTTAGTTGATATTTTTGTATATATTAGCCTAATCAAATACTATGTGAATACTCTGAATTGATCAGATGTACAGTACATTCTGGCTTCTTAGTTGGACTCACAATTTAATTTTAATTTTTGAATATTATTTTGAAATATTTAATTTAAATTA
>NW_004524604.1:6507261-6516652 GCF_000260255.1 Octodon degus | reverse complement strand
AATGTATACAATGTGTTAATTATTGAAACTGTCCTACCAATTTGGTTTGAAACTGTCTCATTGCTATTTGTTTCTCAATAGAATTATGGAAAAAATAAATTAATAAATAAAAAATAAAATGTTGAAATATAAAAAAATGAGCTAGATCTTGCTGATTTGGTGCAATACAGCCTCCCTGCTCTGTTCCTGCTTAGGACCAGTGAGTCTGTAACTCTAAAACAATGATGCACTGCCTGTGGAGAAAATAGAATAGAATAGAAATAAAATAGGATGAGCTAGGGAGCTAGCATTGGTTAAATAAGAAGTATTAAATGACAGATGAGTGGAAAAGTTATTATTTTCACTTAATATTATATTTTGTTTTGTATTACAATAGTAATGGTGAAAAATAACTGACAATAATAAGAAAATTACTCTGGGAAAGAAAAAGATGTCATAGATCAGTTTCTTGCTATATTATTAAAAACAAGAAAAAGATTATGATGAACATTAACAGTTAAAACTTAAATATTTGGCTGAATAGTTGATATTTATATGCAGATTATATCACTTGCACCTCCAACAATATTATGTTATATAAAGTTACAGATTACATATCACAAAATTGTAATGGGAAGAGGATAAGGCAACAAGCCAACACTGCTGAAACTTTAGTAGGACCAATAGAAACACAATGGCTTTATCACATAATTAAATTTCATTTAAAAAATAAAAAAAAAACTGAGCTAACTTTTAGGTCCACAGTAACACATAGGTTTGTCACCTACATGATGTCCACTGAGATATTTGGCAATTTTACTGTTGGCAGAAATGTGCCATGCACTGCAGGATACCTAGCCCCCCTGGGCTTCCCTTCTCTTTAACTGCCAGCATGGTCCCGAATCAGTCTGGCTAGGTTAAAACATGTTCAGATTTGCTAAATCCCCTGAGAACTACTGTTCTACTCATCTAGAACACTGAAGACAAGTGTTCTATTCTACAACACTGAGAACTAATGTTCTAGAACACTGAGACCTACTGTCCTGATATTGAACATTAAGAACTACTGTTCCGCTGTTATAGAACTTTGCAAATGACTGTTCTACTCACCTACACCACTAGTGTTCTAGAAGGCAATTTTTAAAGTGCTTTTCCATGCGTTAAGTCTACTAAGCATTGTCACATATGTATCTCATTAGATCTTCTCCCAAATCCCAAAGGGAGGGGGACATAATGCTGTTATTTAAGGATTGGGAAATGGAAAGTCCAAAATTTACTGTGAAGAGTGAAACTCCTTCATCACAGCTTGATGATCTCCTGGAAACATCAGCTGGGGTGCAGATGATGAAAGCTGACCTTGTGACTTTTCAGTAGCCTCAGAGAGTCTACTGCATCCAGTTTAGCTGACTAGTTATAGGCTGTGTGCTCTAGTAGCCATTTGTCACATGTGATTTAATCTTAAGCTCGTGAAAATCTAAAGACAGTTTCCTCAGTCAAACAGCACATTTCAAATGCTCAGTAGACATTATGGCTAGTGGCTCCTGCACTGCAAGACACAAATACAGGACCTATCCATCAGGTGCACTAAGGCCTCAGAGGGCCCCTTTCTTCCTCTTTATCCCTCTTTTTCTCCCTCACTCTCTCCTTCCTGGCTGTTAAGCAGCTTTGCCTCACCACTCCCTCTCCCCCAGGATGCTCAGGAATAGCTTGTCCTGCCTCTTCATTGTTGAACTTTATGATTTATACATCATCTCTCTTCTCAGACCATAAGCTTCTCAGAAGCAGGACTAGACCTTACGCATCTTTGCATGCCTGTCCCTGGCTCAGTACTGGCCCACAGCCGGAACCTAACACCTACCACTCAATGCTGTCTCACATACAATTTTTCTGAGCTTGATCATGCATGTGTGACTACAAATGAGCATATTTGTGCTCCTGCACACAGGAAATGTGACTATGGTTAATCCTGAACTCCAGATTATATATTACATTTTAAAAGTTGGATACTTACTAAATATGCTTCATGTCCCTAGCACCATTGTGGAAATTTAGCACAATTAAATTGTGGCAGGAAAAGCTATTCCTGAGCATCCTGGGGGAGAAGGAGTGGTGAGGCAAAGCTGCTCAACAGCCAGGAAGGAGAGAGTGAGGGAGAAAAAGAAGGATAAAGAGGAAGAAAGGGGCCCTCTGAGGCCTTAGTGCACCTGATGGATAGGTCCTGTATTTGTGTCTTGCAGTGCAGGAGCCACTAGCCATAATGTCTACTGAGCATTTGAAATGTGCTGTTTGACTGAGGAAACTGTCTTTAGATTTTCATGAAGGATGGGTATATCTTTAGATGACACTTCTGAAAATATTAGCTCTCCTCAAATTTCCCTCTAACTGCGCTACCCAAAATCTTGGGTTCTTTCTATGAGCTTGCCCATTCTGCCCTGGATTCACCTTTGCATTACTTGAATGTCACATCTCCATCTGCTGGGGAAAGACTAGTAGAATGGAGGCAGATGATGCAGGATCAGCCCAAGAAGGGGCCCACAGGCACCTTACTAAGCCCTTGGAAGAGTCAGAGGCAAAACACATAGGCATAATGTGCTACAATCAATGATAGATTGCATTAACCCCACCAGGGTAAGAACAGAGAGGTTTAGAGTGACCTAGGTGCACTTGGGAATGCTATCTTAACAGCTTTAAGGAAAAAACAAATACATCTGTGGAAGCTGGGGTTGGTATCTCTCATCTATAATCAGGGCCACTCTCAGCTATTTTGGCCCATCTTGAATTGGAATTGACAGGAGTTAGAATTTAGGGGTCTCAAAATCATGTGAGCTCTTGTCAGCAGGTTGTTTAACTTCAGTGATCATAATTTTAACCTTCAAAGTGCTGAAGAGTAATCATCTCAGGAGTAACATGAATCAGTTACTTCTGCAGTGACTTTCATTGCTCAGATCCAGTGGCTCTAAGGGGCTGACAGGTGCATGCAAGTGGCTCCCCAGAACAGGCACAGCCAGACTGGGGTGCTTCAACTGGGAAGCCAAGAAAGCCACAGGTGCAATACTCTTAGCCAGCTTCTACACTTGGGCACCTGGGACCCACCTTCCTGCCTGAGGGCTGAGAGCAGCACTCATGACCACAGCTCATTTAGGTCCTCAATTTTAATTTGACACCATTTACTTTATGCTAATTTATCACAGCCAAGTCATTTGCATAATATTCATTGCCTTGGGCTTCGGTAGGTCTGCAACATAGGGTGGTTCATTCCATAAGGACTTTCAGCTGCCAGTATGGACTGATTTTCTTTCTTTCTTTTTTTTTTTTTTTTTTTTTGGTGGAACCAGGGATTGAACTCAGGTCCTTGTGCTTGCCAGGCAAGCACTTATTCCACTGAGCTATCTCCCCGACCCCATCAGCTGCCAGAATGGAAAGGCTTGTGTAACAGTCAACACATCATGGGAACTGACCAGAGGGATGCCGTTGTTGCTCAGCTGTCATCTGGGCTTTGAAGGGATCCTTGGGCAAAAACAGAGATGCTTATGAAATGAGAAAAATTTGAAATAAATCAAGTACAGAAACATAAGTGGTATTTGTTACTAAAGTATTTATTAATTTATTTAGGTGCTGGAGACTGAAGTTAGAGCATTCAGCATGCTAAGTACCTGCTTGACATTGGGATACATCTCCAGCAGAATATGAGTTTTTAAAATAGCTCATATTTCTAGGTTTCAGGAATACAATAAATGGAAAGAGTGTTCTATTAGGAGGCCACGGGCCTTGACTCTAGAACTCAGATTCTGATGAAAATGTGGGTCCACATAAAAACCTTTACATGAGTGTTCCTAGCAGCATTATTCATACTAGCTGGAAAGTGGAAGCAACCCAATAAAAAGGAGTCAAATATTTGTGTGGGGGGAATGTGGATGAATTTGAAGGCATGGTACTAAGTGAAGGAGCCAGCCACTGAAGGCAACCACAGAAGGCCACACATATGAGTCCATTCATGTGAAATGGCAAATCTGCAGAGACATAAAATAAACTTGTGACCACTTAGGGATGGGGCAGATGTGAGGAGAATGAAGGAACAAGGAAAGGGAATAACTACAGTGACTTTGGGGGCTTATTTGGGTGGTGTAGGAAATGTCCTAAAATTAGATTTTGGTGGTAGTTACACGGCTCTAAAATACTAAACACTCATGAATTGCAATTCAAATGGAGGAATCTTATATGACACGTAGCTCAGTAACAGCCTTAAAAAGAGAGACTGTGAAAAGCACGAAGTATCAGGGTGAAGCACTGTGTTAAGTATGTGACCCTTTACCCACGTAGAACAGACATTATCGCCTTCAACTAAGATATCCAGGTGAGGGAAGTAGCAAGCTCGTGAGAGCTCAAGGGTGAAGGAACAGACCCCAGGGAGCAGCACATGAATGCCGCATTAGATGAAGAGGAAGTCTAAAGTTATATGAAAAATGCCACCATTTTATTTTTCCTTTGTAGGTTTACTCTATTTTCTTCTTTCTTGCTTGCTTTTCTTTTCTCTTTTCTTTTTTTAGAGACAGGATCTCATTATATAGCCCAAAGTGGCCTCAAACTCACGGTAATCCTCCTGCCTTACCTTCCTGAGCACTGGGATTACAGGTGTATGACACCATGCCTGGCTACTTTATGTTTCATATTATAAACAAAAGTAATTAGCTTGTAAAAAATAACAGATATAAATTTTAGATACTATTTTTGGTTTCAGAGTCATAAAGTCCATAAGTTACTCCCCAGATACCCTAGAGAAAAAAGAAGGCTGTGTAGAGGGCTTGCCCCAGCATGCTGATGTGCAGCTGAGTGCTGATTCTCTCACCCAAAATCTGATGACTCACAAAGAGGACAGAACATACAAATGTTATAAAGATTTAATGTCTTCCCTCTTCTCCATAACTCATTCTATAAGTGTGCTCATTATGACATTCATTAAAAGAAGAAAATTGAGATGTTGTTGCAAGATTAAGAACAGCAGAATCTCTGCCAATTATCATGAATAATGGATGTCTATGGTTTGCCCCATAAGAATCTGTACTATCCAGGAGCTCCTCCACAACATCCTGTGTCTAAAGAACAGTGAGAGGTCATTAAAAATGCTTAATAGAGTATTCACACTTAGCTTTATATTTGCAGGCACTGGCTGACGGGAGATAGAGCTATAAGATAATATCATGAGCCAAGAAAATGAATCAGACACTTAATGGATATGTGGAAATGAAAATTTCCTTGTAAAAATTACAAAAATGCAAGCCAATACTATCCTAAATTATAATAAAGTGTATCATTAAAATTCTGACCAGGAATGCTAAGATCCCATGTTGTTTTCCACAAAGGATTAGTCCTTTTACAAAAGAACACTTAAATAATATGTTCATTGTTCTATAGATCAGTGTACATCACAGGCTATTCTACATAACCAATAAGCATATTCTCCTTATTTCATTATCTGCATAGCTTAAGGAGTGAGAAAGCAAGACCCAGACACCATGGAGCAGGACCTATATAGATCAAAATTTAAATTCCTTACAGCAAAATATTAGAAAAGACACTCAAAACCCTAAGGAGTCAACAGCAGTAGTTTACATCCTATGTCACTTGATGGAGCTTTATAGATTCTTCCTGTTTTTCAGTAGGATTTGTAACAAATTGTTTTTGTTTTCATTAAAACATGTTTTCAGTGCGCATTAAGGTTTTTGTCTTTGCTTAAAATGTCAAGTCTCTGTGAAGACTGCACCATGTGACTCTGAATTGCACAAGGGAAGAAGAGGGTATGAGGACAGCCATAGGATGTGGGACTGGCCCAACTTCTAAGGCTGAGATGAGGAGCCTGGCTGGAGCACAGAGTCTGCCTGTGGGACAGAGTTGGAATAGTGGAGTACATTTTGATAAGCTCTTGCTTTAGTGTGGTGGAGGTGGAAACCATCAGCACAAAGTTACCAGGTGCCATGTCAACACCGTGTTCTAGACACATACATGAAGTACTAGGAATGGGACACTCATGAGTTTCACAAAGAAAAGAAAACATCATATGTTTGTGTGATCCTGCTTAGGAATAGCAAAAGGAGGGAGATGTCCCATTCATGGGCAGGACTCAGACCACAATCAGGTGGGTCATTGTACATCCTGCCCCGCATGTGAACATGGAGGTCAACAGCCAGCATGGGGGCCATGTCCTTGGTGCTTCTATATGGCAAAGCCTACCCTTGAGATCTAGGAGGGGACTCAAGAAAGAGAACCACATTCCCCTTTCCCATCCTTGTACCCTGTGGTTTCAGTTACCTGCAGTTACCTGGGGTTCTCAGATAGTAAGTGGGAAACTCTAGAAGCAAACAACTCTTAAGCATTCAGTTGTGTGCCATCAAGTGGAAAAATGAGAAACTTTGCCCACCCTTCTCAGGCCACCAATCATGCCTATCCAGTTTGTACACACTATAGTCGATCCCTGCCCAGCAGTCGCTGTGCCGCTGTCATGGCCACCACATCCACTGTCACAGGGTCATAAGTGGATGTGCAGGAGATGCCAGGGCACGATGCCCCCATCGTTCACCTCATCTTAGGTCACCACACCAGTGCTGTGTCACCTCACCCTTCACAGAAGGAAAGGACACTAAGATACATCAAGAGAAAACAAATCTACATAGCTTCTGGTGCAGTATATTGTTAGAGCTATTTATCTGTGATTGATCTCTCTGTACCTAATTATACATTAAACTTTATCATAGTTTTGCATACAGAGGAAAGAATCTAGTGTACACAGGGACTCAGTACTAGCCATTGAAAGCCTAGGAGTTCCTTCTTCGGAGTCAAGGCATGGCTGCTGCATGCACATCATGCCAGGTAATCACAGACATTGGCCGCTGGGTAGAAAAATACAGTCACCACCCCATTTTAATCCTTTGTCCCTGTATCCAAGCACTTCATGTTTTTTCCAACCTATATTATTTTAAATAAATTTTAATCCATTTAATATTTTAACACATTTCTCATATATTTAATACATTTTATATCTATTCTATAAGTAGTAATAATGCTAACTTGTTAAGTACTTTGTATAATCTTGTTTTGAAATTCATTTAGCCCTTAATATGCCAGTTGCTTTAAAAAAATATCTCTAATCAGTGGATAAGATTAGAAGATACGGACACAAATCCAAATACACTCAGACATCTTATCTTTCACAGAGAAGCCAAATATGTTCAGTGGAAGAAAGACAACCTCTTTAATAAATGTGCTGGGAGAACTGGCTTTTCACATGCTGAAGACTAAAACTAGACCCGGGTCTATCACTATGCACTAAACTAAAATGAAAATGGACCAAGAATTTAAATATTAAAATAGAAACACTAAATCTCCTGAAAGGAAAAGTAGTTAAAAATCTTGAAGACCTGAAGATGGCAATTTGTAACAGTAGTTTCATGCTTGGAGTGCCTGTCATTCTGGTTTTATGAATACATGTTGCTTGTCATGACACACCAGTTGCTGCCATGCTGTCTCTTGGGTAGATGTTTGTTTAAAAAGTAATGGGGTGGTGAATGAAGGCAGGAGACAGGAAAAGGAGTGTTCTGGGATTGTCCTGCTACAAGGCTACATATGGTTAGATTTCTGGACTTATGTGTAAATATATATAATTGTTTATTCTGTTTTTTAAAGTATATTTTAATTTTTTGTCATATTCTGCAGGGATTTAAAGTTTAACATATCAATACTTGATGAAAAATACCTGTTCCATGTTATGCTTAAGGTGTTTGATATTCAGACAGATAGTGAGGTTAAGCTCAATAGCCTAGGTTATATGGTAATAACAATAAATTTCTCTTCTGGAGGGTTAACAACCTAAGTTTGCAGGTCAAAAATTAGAGAAAAAGAAAGGCCACAAAGAAAGCCAACATTTTGGTCCTAGTCTTCCAAGGTCAATTAAGACTTGACATAAGAGTTCCTGTACTTTAACATTATGTAACTAAGTTGCATCCCAAATTTTCTAATCAAGGAGAATATGGGGCCAAGGAGAAAAGGGATCAATGATATAGAGTGTGCCTAAGGAGAGTCACATGGAGAGAAAGCATTCCCTCAGGCTTTCCCAGTGAGCACACTGATCAAGCAATGGCTGTGACTCATCCACATGGCTGACACTGACAAAGGATCTACAAACTGAGGTACAGGATCTCAGGATAAATCCTGAGGGGATTTCACTGACCTTATCAGATCCAAAAGCTACAACTCTTGTTGCATAGGTCTTGCTTCATCTTGGTCTTAACCATCCAGCAGAAAAGTATAAAAACGAAGTATAAGAAGTAAAGCCATGTTGTTATGTTGAGCTGTAAGGGAGTCAGGTCAACAACTTCTGACATTGCCAGTCATGCAGAAGATCCAATACTATTATGGACTAATGGACTATTTTGGAATATTTTGCCTAGTTCAGACACCTATAATATTTAAATGATGGAACTAAACAAAAAAACGGATACAGATGAATGACCATTTTGTATTCGAAAATATTCTGTGTTCTGTGTATTCAAAATGGTTAAGATAGATATACAGCTACATTCTCTTAATTCAATGATTAGAGGGATTTGTACTAATAGTGTTTGTAAATAGGATATCATGTCTGCATCATGTACAATAAATAACCACTAGGAAGACAGTATGCAATGTCTTAATTAATGAAACTGTCCTACTAATGTGATTCAAAGCTGTCTCATTGCTATTTGTTTCTCAATAAAATTATGGGAGAAAAAACCCAAAAAGGGTGGTAGAAAGCACCTCTAGAGCAGGGAACAATGTCTGGAGCCCAGCAATTTCAGAGATGACTTTTGAATTCTGCACAGTCCTACAGATAACCCACTATGACTACTGGACTATATTGGATTATTTTGCTGAATACATGTATCTACAATATTTAAATGGCAATGGAATTCCCGTCTCTGACAAAACTAAACAAAAAATGGGGATACAAATGAAGGACCATTTTGTATCTGTATATACAAAATACGTAAGATGGACATACAGCTACTTTCTCTTAATTCAATGAGAAGTAAGATTTGTATTAATAGTGTTTGGACAAGATATCATGTCTACATCTTGTGCTATGAATAACTACTATGAAGACAACAATATGCAATGTATTAATTATTGTAACTGTTCTACTATCCTGTTTTGAAACTGTCTAATCTCTATCTCAATAAAATTAATAAAAAAAAATCTTGAAGACATAGGTGTAGGCAGAGGCTTCATGGGAAAAAAAAAGCCCAGACCACAAGGGAAATAATTCAAAGAATCATCAATGGGGATCTAGGGCTGGTGAGATGGCTCAGTGGTCTAAAGCACCTACTTAGAACAAGCTAAGCTAAGCAAAGCACAGGGACCACGGTTCAATCCCCCAGCACCA
>NW_004524604.1:6505576-6507161 GCF_000260255.1 Octodon degus | reverse complement strand
ACTATTGTTTAATTTTAATTTTTGTTTTATGATTTATACTGTTTCTTTGACTTACAATCTACTTATGAGACATGGTATGATATTGTCTCCTAGTATTAGAAACTTTAAAAACTGTATTTCCATTTTTCCATTGACTTTATATTAGTTTGTCCTTGCCTTTTACACACACACACACACAAAAAAAAATATGTATATAACCTGACATAAGATTGATACTGTACTGTGGAAATTTTCAATGACCTTTTAAGTGGGTTCATCTAATATAACTATATTTTACATAGTCCTGCATAACTACCATTTTGAGAGCTCTTTATTCTTTATCCAGGACCATACAGTAACTTCTCTTGCCTTCTGGATTATGGTCTTTGTTATTTTCTCTATGCTATGTCTGGAGGTATTAGAATATTTCGAGTTTGTATAACTGGAAAGTGTTTTACTTTTTTTTTTTTTTTTCAGAACCGGGGATTTCAGGCCCTTGTGCTTGGCAGGGAAGCACTTATTCCACTGAGCCCTCTCCCCAGCTGCTGGAAAGTGTTTTACTTTTAGTTTGCAAAGATATGTTTGCTAAGTGTAAAATTCAATGAAGACAGATCTTTTTTATTTCAGTCCTTTGAATAAATAAGTCTAGTTTCTTACCCATTTGCTCTTTTTTTTTTCTAATGTGGAATAAGATGCTATTTAATTTTGTTCTTCCATAGCTAATATTTTTTTCTATGTATATGATTTCATGATTTTTTTCTTTACAATTAGTTTTGGGCAATTTCATTTTTGTGTATCTTTGTATGATTTTATTCATATTTCTGGTGCAAAAGGTTCATTTTTCTTGGAAATGTGGTGCTATAAATTTAATTAAATTCAGAAATTTTAAATCTTTAAATATTTATTGCCTATCTCATTCTACTTTGAGAATTGTAATTATATGAGTATAGGTTTCCTGACTTTAGCACAGAGTGAACTATCATATGACTGATCTGTAAACTCTTTCTTCTTCATGTTTATTTTAGACAATTTTTATTGTTATATTCATTTAAATTTGTAAATAATTTTTATAAGGTGCAATCTATTATTCTCATTCTATGTATTCATTTCAGAAATACTTTTCTAAAATTCACTCTTTCTATATCATATCTTTCACATTTCAATATTTGTCTACAATTTTTAATTTCCTATATAATTATTAGTGATTTTCAATGAAGTTAATAGTGAATTTTTTAAAAAAGAAATAAATTATGTTCTTATCATTTACATGGAAATTACTTTCCTGGATAATTTACTGTTTATGGGAACTATATAAAAATGCTTTGTGTTTATATTCAAAACAAATCTAGATTAGGAGATGCTGAAGCCCCTAAAAACACACTCAGCCACCTGATCTTTGACAAAGGGGCTAAACATACTCACTGGAAGAAGGATAGCCTCTTTAACAAATGGTGCTGGAAAAAACTGGCTCTCTACATGCCAAAAACTAAAACTTGACCCAGGTCTATCAACATGCACTGAGCTAAAGTCAAAATGGATTAAAGATCTAAACATTAAAGCAGAGACACTAAATCTCCTGGAAGAGAAAGTAGGAGGAACTCTTGAA
>NW_004524604.1:6497665-6499267 GCF_000260255.1 Octodon degus | reverse complement strand
CCCTGGTGGGCTGAGCTGGCCACACACAGACACAAAATAAATAAATATTAAAAAATAATAATAATAAAATAAAAAACAATGGGGATCTCATTTTACTAAAAAGCTTTTGCACATCAAAAGAAATCAGCAACAGAGTGAAAAGACAACCCACAGAGTGGGAAAAAGTCATGGGCTATTGTCTCTCAGACAAAGGACTTTTATCTAGAACATATTAAGAATTGAAAAAAATCAAAGGCCTCCACATTCAAAGACCCATTCCAAAAGGGGCATTTGAGATGAAACCATACTTCTCAGATAAAGAAATACAACTGGTGAACAAATATATGAAAAAAATTTTAACATCACTGATCATTTGAGAATGCAAATTAAAACAACACTAAGATTCCATCCCACTCTGGAGAGAATTACTATTATCAAGAAATCAACCAGTAACAAATTCTAGAGAAGGTATGGGGAAAAAGGAACACTTCTCCACTGTGGGAGTACAGACTGGTGCAGTCACTGTGGAAATCAGTATGGAGATAACTAACCTAGGATTAAAGGTCCCATTTGACCTAGCTATTCCCCTTCTGGGTATCTTCTCAGAAGAATTAAAAATATACCAGAGCAATATATGTGAACCCATGTTTATAGAAACCGAATCTGTAATAGCTCAATCTTGGAAACAACTCAAATGCCCATTAAGTGAGAAATGGATGAAAGGGATGCCATGTTCTTATACAATGGAATACTACTCATACATAAATAAGAATACATCTGAGGCTTTTATAGCTAAATAGAGGTAACTAGAGACCATAAGTACAAATGATATAAATTAGACTCACATGTATAAACACCATATTGTCTCCCTAATGTGAGGAATTGCAAGAGTAAATAAGGCCCAAAATACACAATAGATCTTGTGAAATGAGAAGATATAGTTCAAAAGGAAAAAGGAGGCTAGGGAGTGCTTAGCTCAGCAGCATAAGCACTTGCCTGGCAAGTGCCAGGTCCCGTGTTAGATCACTGGTACTGCATGCCATGCCAGCCCCAAAACCAGGTGTGGTGGCACATGTCTGTAATCCCAGTGAATCCAGGTGCTGGGGAGGCTGAGGCAGAAGGATCACTATGAGTGCAAACTGCATAATGAGACCCTGTATCAATAAATAAATAAATAGAGTCCCAACCCAGGTGCAACGTGGGCCGGACCCTTTCCCAGCCCCTTGGGCCGCCCCCCACCACTCCGCAGTGCCTCCCCCACCCCGCCCGACGAGTAGGAATTTCTGCCGACTTCCGGGAGCCCCCAGACCCAGTCCTAGCCCAGGTCCGGTGAGTGTGCAGAGAGCTACCTGCTACCCTGCGCCAGCGGGACCAGTCCCAGCCCAGGCGCAGCATGGGCCGGACCCTCTCCCACCCCCTCCAGCTGCCCCCCACCACTCCACTGTACCTTCCCCACCCCTCCCACCCAGTAGGAATTTCTGCCGAGTTCCGGGAATGCCCAAACCCAGTCCTAGCCCTGGTCCGCAGCGGGAAGGAGCTGAGCACAGCAGCCAGACCTAAGCCAGACTCAGCAGGATAAGTCCAAACTGTAGAGCTCCACCTGAACTTCAGTACGTGTGAAGG
>NW_004524604.1:6482084-6483413 GCF_000260255.1 Octodon degus | reverse complement strand
GAAACTGTACTTTCGATTTGATTTGAAACTGTCTCATTGCTATATGTCTATCAATAAAACTTTGAAAAGAAAAAATAAATAAATAAATAAATAATTAAATAAATGTCTTCTTTGAAAAGGGTAAAGAAACTAAGATAGGGGAAGAGGAAAAGGAAGGAAACGTAAAAACGAAAAAAAAAATTATAGTACTAGTTTCTCTTAGTTCACTGAAAAGAAACATTTTTGCTAATATTGTTGGGAAAATTTTATAAGCCCATATCCTGCACACTGATTAACTACTTTAAAAATAACAACACTCAGTGTGTTCACTACTGTTATTCTCCTATTGTTTTGTTATGAAATTTTGTTTTATATTCTTTCCATTAAATAAAAAGAGGGAAAAAGAAAAAACTTCTGGCCCCTCTCTTCCTTTAAAAGGCTCTGATTATAAGAAGTTAGATGATAGCAGCAGCTGCTGAGAGGAGAGGCCAGGAAATTTCATTCCCAGGCCTACAGCTATGCAAAAGGTGGGACAAATGGCAGACCTGCATGGAGGAGGGACCCTGGGCCTTGTCTGTGGAAAGGTCCTCAGGAGTTTTCTGGCATCCTTGCTTAGACATTACATTCTAAGCTACATTTGCAGGAAGGATCCTAATATTTTCAACACAAGCTGTTTTTTTTTGGTTTTTACTCCAAGTTCTGGACTTGACCTCAATCAACTAGGCAAGGAGAGGTACAACAGAAGCCATTAGGTCCTCCTCCTCCTCTTCCTCCTCTTCCTCCTCCTCCTCTTCCTCCTCCTCCTCCTCCAAGGTCCTAATGGCTTCTATTGTACCTCTCCTTGCCTAGCTGGTTCTCACATAACAAAAGACAGTTAACTGCACAATCCAAGGACTGACTTATGGAACTCGCCATGGGCCTGTCAATAGGAAGTATGGGTGGGATTTCACTTCGGAGAGAATTCTAGTAAAAGAGAAAGCAGAAAAGACACAAAAAGCAGGTCTTTGCACGGAGAAGGAGGAGGAATAGGAGGAAGAGGAGGAGGAGGAGGAGGGGCTTCCCAAATAGCTCAGTGGATTAAAGCACCTGCAAGCAGGTGCAGGGCTGGGGGTTCAATCCCTGGGCCTGCTATGCCAGCCCTGCCCCCGGGATGCACTGAGATAGCAATTGAGACTAGGTGTGGTGGTGTACACCTGTAATCCCATCACTTGGGAGGTTATAAATAGGAGAATCACTATGAGTCTGATCTAGTAGTGAGACACTGAACACCCTGTAGACCCTTCCCGAAAATAATACAAAAATAAAAATAAAAAAAAAGAGGAAGAAGAAGAAGAAGAAGAGGAAGAGGAA
>NW_004524604.1:6480744-6481929 GCF_000260255.1 Octodon degus | reverse complement strand
AGAAGAAGAAGAAGAAGAAGAAGAAGAAGAAGAAGAAGAAGAAGAAGAAGAAGAAGAAGAAGAAGAAGAAGAAGAAGAAGAAGAAGAAGAAGAAGAAACTGAGAAGGCTAAAGGAGAGGATGATGGAGTGAGGACTATCCAGACAGGAGATGAGATAGGAAGGTCAGCCACACCTTGGGGTGGAGGAGATGAAGGTGAGTGAAGGGTTTAGAGAAGGAAGGACCTAATGGCTTCTGTCACACCTCTCCTGTGTAAGGCAGGAGAGCAGAGGGAAGAAGGAAACTTCTATGGGATATGTGGGAAACAAGCATCTTCTGGAGAGACTGAGGGGAGCGATAGTAGTGTGGGAAGGGAAAGCTTCCACAAAGTTGTGGAGATAAATCAATGAACAGACTAGGATGTGGGGAAAGGTGACTCAGGTGAGCTCCCCAGTGTCCTTTGTGAGCTCTTCCAAGGCTGGCAATTGGCTGGGCATCTCCCACTCCCCTCCTGCACTGGCTCACTCCTGTGCATGCAGAGGCTGGCCTTGCTTTGGTTCCTGTCATTTTAGATAGAGACATGAGCTTGACAGAGGAAGACAGCCCTGCTATGGCTCAGGATGTGTGACTGGTCCCCCCATGCCCCACCCCCAAATACCAGGAGGAGTTAACTCACCAGAACCATGTTGACAGTATTGAGAAGTACAGATTTAATCCTTTTACGAAGGGATTAGGACTAGATGAAGTCATGCCCATGAGTTTGGGTAGCTTTACAAGCAGAGGGAGGGAGATAGAGAGAGGCACATTTCCTGTCTATTGCCATGGGATCTTAGGATTCTGCTTCCTCAAAAAACATGACCATCAGAGGTAGAACAAATAGGACACCAGATTTTGTACTTCTGTCCCCCAGAACTATGAGTCAAAATAAGCTTTTTTCTTGTAAAGTTAACGTGCCTCTTTTTTTTTCCTTTGGAATCTTATATTTATTTATTTTTTCCCATAATTTTATTGATAAACAAACAGCAATGAGACAGTTTCAAACCAAATTGGTACGACAGTTTCAATAATTAACACATTGCATACATTCTTCCTAGTGGTTAATTGCTGTACAAGATGTGGACATAATATTCTATTTAAAAACACCATTAGAACAAATCTCTCTATTCATTAAGAGAATGTAACTATATATCTATCCTAACCATTTTGA
>NW_004524604.1:6454262-6479914 GCF_000260255.1 Octodon degus | reverse complement strand
ATGGAACAGGTATTTTTCATCAAGTATTGATATGTTGAACTTTAAGTCCCTACAGAATATGATAAAAAACATTTAAAATTTAGAATATATTTTTAAAATAAGCATAAAGAATTATATACTTCTTATGTTTACACATAAATCCAAAAATCTTACCATATACAACCTTAAAGCAGGACAGTCCCACAATATTCCTTTTCCTGTCTTTTGTTTTCATTCTAACATGCCTCTTATAGTATCCCAAAATGAACTAATACACAAGCTTCACAAAAAAACTATGGAAATTTTCTTCTTGCTTCTAAAATATTCTTAGCAAATAGATTGTGGCTATGAGTATTTATTCTACCAGTTAAAATATGGTTCCTATTTCTTACTTTTATCGTAACAGTAAAGTTTGAAAAGTAAAATCACACACTAAATACAGAATTTCTGGGAAATGACTTACATTTAAACCTATTACTCAGGGGAAATACCTACAGGTTTCACCTAAAGAGCTTATGACAATGATGTATCAACACAGAAACTCCTAATATTTTCTTGTGTGGGTAATATTAATTCTGACTCCTGGTGTGAGTGAGACAACCTGAGGCCTGCCAGATCTTCATTTAACCCAGAGCTCAAGCCAGTGTGGAACTCACAGCATAACTCCCTCCAAAGAGGCTAGAGGCAAGACCCACCCAACTGATTAAAGAATAGAACATCTTCCCAGAGTGGGGCTGCAACAGGAAGAAGTGGAGCACAGCAACCAGATCCAAGCCACACCCACTTGGACAAGTTTGAACTTGGTAGATCCAGACCTGGTGCTAAGGTAATAACTCTATCTAAGCTCTACACCAAAGGTCAGAAGTCAGTGCTGTAGAAAATGACAAAGAGAAGGAACAAAATGCAGTCTCAGGCCTCAGGCCCACCCAGAACAAATGCAGAAGACACTAGCATAGAAGAAATTGGAAATCACACACAGAAATCTCTGAAATAATAGTGTCTGAAGTAAAAAAGCAACTGCAGAAAGGCATAGAGGAAATCAGATCAGAAATAATTTCTGAAGTAAAAAAATAAATGATAACTACAATGAAAAATGTACTAAGTACTTTTAAAGAAGACACTGATAAAGTAGAGCAGAATAGAAAAATGATGGAATCCTTGAATAAACAATATAAGAAAGAAATAGAATGCATGAAGCAGATCCAAAGTGATACAGGAATTTAAAACCTCAATCACAAGCTGGCAAAACCGTTTGAATGAAAGTGAGAATAGACTTTCAGACCTTAAAGACACAATTGCAGCTAGTGAAAAAGTAAGAAACGATCTCTTAAAAACAACTAGGATGCAGGAAAAAATAATTCAATACCTGCAAGATGATGCAATGATGAAAAACAAAAGACTAATAGGCATCAGTGAGAAAGAAGGAGTCAATATAAATGATATAAGAAGAATATGGATGGAAGTAATAGCAGAAAACTTCCCAAATATGGGGAAACTATCTGACATTCAGGTAACCGAAACATATACAACTCCAAATAACATCAACTCAATTAAAAACACACCCAGACACAGAATAATCAAGATTCCAGAAATTCAGCACAGGAACAGTATACTAAAAGCTGCTAAAGAAAAGAAACAGATCACATTCAAAGGAAAATCCATCAGGATAGTAGCAGATTTTTCTTCACAAACCATCAAGTCAAGAAGAGCATGGAGCAAAGTACTTCAAGTCTTGCAAGAAAACAAATTGCAACTCTCTTTCAAGTATAATGGAGAAGTGAAATACTTCCATGACAAAGAACAACTAAAGAATTCCATGATGACAAAGCCAAACCTACACAGACTACTAAAAGATGTTCTAGAGAGGGAGCAAAATGACCACCACTCCATGAATGATAACGGAAAGAACCCACTAAATAGGGCAAACAATTAAACACAGGAGAATAAGAGGTATACAAAAGCAGTCTTTCAGTTATTCTTTTGTATACAGCAGCAAGATATTTCCATCAGCATACTCTACAAATGGACTTCTCCTGCACCCTATGGGTCATAATTCTGTCCGAGTCTACAGGGTGGATTTCAAGGAAATAGCAGTAGCTCAGTCCCACAAGTGACACCTGGCCACCAGTAAGTGTCATGGACATTATCCATGTCCACAACACACTACAACTTTGTGCGATATACTATCCCCAAACTGTTAGAAGTGGTGGTCATTTATTTGTCATTCCAGTATTTATCTTATGTTTTATTCTTAGTAATTCTTTTTTTTTTCTTTTTTTCCATAATTTTATTGAGAAACAAATAACAATGAGACAGTTTCATATCAAATTGGTAGGACAGTTTCAATAATTAACACTTTGCATACTGTCTTCCTAGTGGTTATTTGTTGTAAAAGATGCAGACATGATATCCTGTTAGAACAAATCCCTCTATTCATTGAATTAAGATTGTAGCTATATATCTATCCTAACCATTTTGAATACACAGATACAAAATGGTCATTCATCTGTATCCCTTTTTTATGTTTAGTTCCATCATTTAAATATTATAGTTGTGTGAACTCAGCAAAATATTCCAAATAGTCCACTAGTCCATAATAGCATTGGGTCTTCCACTTGACTGGCAATGTCAGAAGTTGTTGACCTGAGTCCTCTACAGCTCAACAAAACAACATGGTTTTACTTCTTATACTTCATTTTTATACTTTCTGCTGGATGGTTAAGACCAAGATAAAGCAAAACCTATATAACAAGAATTGTAGCTTTTGGATCCGATAAGGTCAGTCAAATCCCCTCAGGATTTATCTACTGAGACCTTGTACCTCAGATTGTAGATCCTTTGTCAGTGTCAGCCATGTGGATGAGTCACAGCCATTGCTTGGCCAATTTGCTCTCTGTGACATCCTGAGAGAATATTTTCTCTCCATGTGATTTCTTTACTATCATGAAAACTTTTTGTTAGTTCAATTGTTTTGAAACATTTAATTTTTAATTAATTAGTATTTAATTTTCTGAATATTGCTTAATCAATTTTTGTTCTAAGATTTATAGTGTATCTTTGACTTACAATCTACTTAAAAGACATGGTATGATATTTTCTCCTAGTATTAGAAACTTTAAAAACTATATTTCCATTTTCCATTGACTTTATATTACTTCTTCCTTATCTTTTATACACACACACACACATATATATATATATATGAAAAATATATGTATAACCCAACATAAGATTGATACTGTTTCATAGAAATCTTTAATGACCTTTTAAATGGGTTCATTTAATATATTTTATATAACTCTCATTTTGAGAGCTCTTTATTCTTCATCCAGGAGCATACAGCAACTTCTCTTGCCTTCTGAATTATGCTCTTAGTTATTTCCTATATACTACGTCCGGAGGTATTAGAATATTTCAAGTTTGTATAACTTGAAAATATTTTACTTTTAGTTTTCAAAGATATGTTTGCTAAGTATAAAATTCAAAAAGGGCAGATCTGTTTTTTCCTTTCTTTCAGTCCTTTTGGAAGTCTAGTTTCTTACACACTTGGTCTTTTTTTATTTCTTTCTAATGTGGTATAAGATATTATTTAATTTTGTTCTTCCATAGCTAATTTTTTTATGTATATGCTTTAATGATTTTTTTCTTTACAATAAGTTTTGGACAATTTCATTTTTGTGTATCTTTATATGATTTTATTCAACTGTCTTGCGCAAAAGGTTCATTTTTTTTGGAAATGTGGTGTTATAAGTTCAACTAAATTCAGAAATTTTAAATCTTTAAATACTACCTACCTCTTTCTACTTTCAGAATTCTAATTATATGAATATAAATTTCTTGATTTTGACAGAGTGAACTATTATATGACTGATCTGTAAATTCTTCATTTTTATTTTGGATAATTTTTATTGTTGTATTCATTTAAGCTTGTAAATAATTTATTTATAGTGTGCAATCTATTATTAACCTCATGTGATGTATTTATTTCAGAACTATTACTCTGAAAATCACTCTGTCTATAGCTTATATTTTTCACATTTCAGTATTTGTCTATAATTTTTAATATGATATGTAATTATTGATTTTTAATAAAGTTAATGAAAAAAATTAATCTAAAAAATAATAATAATTCTGACTCCTAGCTAAGATTCCTTATAAGAAAGAAGATGAAACTCAAAATAGTGAATCAACAAATGGAATCACATTAAATTAGAAAGTTTTTGTACATCAAAGAAAACCAAAGTGAAAATTACCTACAGAATGGGAAAAATTTTGCCAGCTACTCCTCAAAGGACTAATATCCAGAATATATAATGAACTAAAAAAATTGGAATCCCCACATTTAATGACACAATAAAAGAGGGGCATCTGAAATGAATAAAACTTCTCAGATAAAGAAATACAATTGCCCAATAAATACATGGAAAAATATTCAATATCACTGACCATTTAAGAAATGCAATGTTAAAAATCCGTCTCACTCCAAAAAAAAAAAAAAAAAGGTTTCCATCAAGAAATCAACAACAATAAATGCTGGTGGGGCTATGGGGAAAAAGAAACCCTCCTTCATTGTTGGTAGGAGTATACACTGAAATTTATATTTAGTGAAATCCTGTATTCTTTCTAACGGTTAATTTTTTAACTACTTTTTATTCCCTTTAAGAAATAAAAAATATATAGAAATCAACATAGTCTCCTCAAAAAACTAAAAATAGAAATTCCATTTGAACCAGATATTATCCTTTTGGATCTCTTCCCCAGAAATATACCACAGAAATGTATGTGTGTATTTTTGTATAGCAAATAATTTTGTATTTGTATAGCAACATAATTCATAACAGTTAAAGCTTGGAATTAACCGATATGCTCATCAATGGATGAGCAGATAAAGAAAACGTGGTGCCTATACCCAGTGGCATAATTCTCTGGTGCTAAGAAGGATATACTTGAGGCAATTGTAGGAAAATAGAGAGTAGCACAGCTGTCTCCTAGGTTAGGGGGATGGGGATTGGGAGATGACCACCAGCAAGTAAAGTGTGTTCCTTTGGGGGTGACAAAAATGACCTAAGTTAGACTGTGGCTGTGGTTGTACAACTCTGTCGATGTGCTGGGGTCTGTTCAGTCATGTATTTTAAGTTTGTAAATTGTGTGGTATGCAGATTTTGGTTTAATAAAGTTTTTTATGAACATATTTTTAAAAAGAAATGCAAAATAGCAGCACTGCAGCAGCTATACCCTGCTTTAATCACTGTCCTTCCTCAGCATGTCATGACTTTGCATGTCATGACTTACCATTTTCAGGTCCTAAAAGTGTCACCTGCAGAAGAGCAACCCTCCAAGCACTCTGTTCACATATTAAGCTGGTCATCAGGGATAGAAATACTTTTTCTGACTAAGAAGAAGTGGATGTGTTCATTGTGTGTGCAGAAGGTGTCCTCTGGGCTGTCCACTTATGGGTCTTCTCTGGCTTCAGGCAAGACACCCCTACCAGCAGGAGCCCTTCCTACAGGTAGAAGGAGCTGCTACATGTAGGAAAAGACAAAATGTCTCATCAGTTGATTCAAATGCATAAAAATAGTCACACAAATGACTACCTGTGTTAAATCACAAATTTGGATTAAATTCTGAGTGGAGTGAAGCCCCGTCCAGCATACAGAATAGATGGCCAGGGCCGGGCCCGCCTTCCCTACCAACACATGCAGAACTATCGCTGGGAATTTCACCTGGGGCACTGTTGGAGCCAACGAGTAGCGTGTGATGTGATTTATATTTTTAGCCCTGGCTAATGCCATGGTTACTTGAAATATGATATGCTTCCTCACAACTATATTTTTATTCCTAACATTTTCCCTTAACGAAGATAAGATATCGTTCATATCATGTAGCTCAGTTTAATGCCATGGAGTTAGGCTTAGAATAAATTAGTTCTACAAATGGAATTTTAAGTAAGAGTAAAAGCATTGTGGGAGGAGCACAAGGCGGCTTCTGAACGAGGGACTGAAATGTGATAAAGGCAATGTACGTAGCACAGAGAAGGACCCAAGCGGGCAGGTCTAGCGTGGTGGAGCCTGAGCATGGCCAGCGTGCTAAAAATGTGAGCTGGAGGTGACCTGGGCCCTCTGCCCACGTGGTGGCATCACGCAGGTGCCCTTCCCGTGTCTGAGTGGGAGGAAGTACTGCTCTGGGTCCTCCTTTGAACTTTCCCTGAACCCATGTCTCAGTCACTGTGCTGTCTGGGGACACAGTACCCGACACTCTCGCTTCCAGGAGGGGAGGTTTATTTTGACTCATGTCTTCAGCTAGTGGTAAGCAGGCTTCAAGGCAGAAGTGGCCTGGTGGACAGAGCTGGCTAAGGACAGATGCTCACAATATGACAGCCAGGAGACAGAGGGAAGGGAGGGGAGAGAGAGAGGCAGAGAGAGAAAGAGAGAGAGAGAGAGAGAGAGAGAGAGAGAGAGAGAGAGAGAGAGAGAGAGACCCTTGTAGAACATGGCTTCCACAACCCACCTCCTAAGAGTAAGTCAGCTGCAGGTACAAACCCATCAATGATGAGTCCACCAATGAGTGCATCGCCCCCTTGGTCCAACCACCTTCTGCAAAATGAGGTGGGAGGGGACAGCCTAGATCTAAACAACAGTACTCCAAATCCCTCAGCTTTAGAAATTTGACTGTGATATTTTACGTGACAATATTTTACATGACAAGCCAGAACACCCCCCGACACACATACACACACAGAAGCACGCACACTCGCACACACGCCAATGATATCCTCACATGTTTTCTATTCTAGTGTATCCTATATCAGCCTTGCAATTCTGGTTAAGTCACAGGTGGAACTAGATCCCCACCCAAACTTTACGTGTTGGTGAAGTTTTAACTCTTAGTAACTTAGGACTTTATTTAAAGATTGTGGAGAAGTTATCACGTAGAAACAAGATCACTAATAATCCAATGTAGGCTGGGGAGATGGCTCAGTGGAATAAGCTGAGTTTAATCCCTGGTTCTGCAAAAAAAAAAAAAAAAAAAAAAAAATTGCTTTAAATCCAGTTGTTTCGGGAGGCCGGGAAGATGGCTCAATAGAATAAGGGCTTCCCTGGAAGGCACAAGGGCCTGCGTTCAATCCCCAGTTAAAAAAAAAAAATCCAATGTTGTGGGTGTTTTTATAAGTGGAGGCATCTGGATACAGATATAAACCCCAGAGAGGATCTGCCAGCCATAGAATGCAGCCAGCTAGCTGTAAGCAGAGGGAGGTGCACCTTAGCCAGATTCTGTCTTCAGAGCCCTAGAAGGAACCAACTTTGGTTTTCGGTTTCCAGAGTGCAGAACTGAAACATGATCAATGCACATCCTGAGCTGCCAGATTTGGGGTACTTTGTTATATGGCCATCCTAGAGAACAAATATAATACACTGAACTGATTTCATGACTCAGTAATGGTAGACTGGAGAGTATGCACGACCCTCAGTAGCATCCTTTGCCCTACCAAACTTTGGCTTAGATTCTTGTGTGACGGGGAACTCCCTACCACCCAAGGCTGGTGTCCTAAGCAGAGATAAGACCTGAAGTTGCGACTTTGTCCAACATCTTCAGCTTTCAGATTCATGTAGGGAAGTCAGCCTCTTCATGACTGTCACGCTGCATGGCACCAGAGCACCTGTGCTGTATTCCAGCTACCATATCTGTCCTGTCTGCTGTGAACACTTGGATTTTTTCACATGTTTCCATCAGTCCTTGGAAGAGGATAAACCATGTCTTTTCCCTGACACTGTGTCCTCCTGCAGGTGAGGCTACTGGCCTCACTCTCTTGCTGGCTAATGCTTCAACTAGCCATGCTTTCACAGATCCTTTCTAACCTAACTCAGAGCCAGGCCTTTCTTATTGAACATGTAAAGCCCTGTGCTAGATAGAATTTTAAAACTGCCTTAGATTAGCCTACTGTGAGGTTCACACCTGTAGTCCCAGCACTGGGGAGGCTGAGGCAGGAGAATCACCTTGAGCTATAGGCCAGCTGTAGCCTACGCTGTACAGTGAGTTTGAGACCCTGTCTCAAACACAAACAAAACTAGTTCATTTTCATTAGTATTTTTAAAAACCTGAGTTTTCACAATATTTATTAAACCCCACAATGAATACAAGGAGTTTAACAAAGCAACAGCCTCAAATGCTGATGAGCCTCTTGGTGACCTTCCCTGGGCTCCTATCAGTTACTCCCTCCTGGGCTCTTTCTTCTGCTCAAGCCATAGGTGAGGATAAGCCCTGGATGAGAGCCCAGGAAAGAACTGGGACTCCTGCAGATCGCACCTGTGGAGGGCTTTTCCCAGCCAGCACTCGCTCAGATCTGCGCTCGGGATCAATACACTTGCCCCAGTACAATTCTCTCTGTACTTTCAGCTTTTTCTGGAAAATCAGTATCATCTGCTCACCACAGCCACTCTGCTTCCTGTCACAGTGCCACCTTGCCCTAGACATGGAGTCCTGGACGCTCTGGCACCGAGTCCTTTTTTGTCATTAGTCCCCACCACATTCTTACAGGAAGCCAGATTTTAGGAACTGCTCCACTCTTTGATTGCTTTCTCATCGCTGAGAAAAAACACCCAAAACCACAACTGCAAGGAGGAGAGGTTTATTTTAGACCACATTTCCAGTCTGTGGTCAGCTGGCTCCAAGGCAAAAGCTACATGGTCTGGGGAAGGACAGCTGCTGATGTGGTGGTGCCCGGAAGCAGAGAGGAGCTGGGGAGAGATCTGCCCTTCCAGTCACAGCCACAGTGACAAAGCAACTTCTCCAATGAAATCCCATGGACAGGTTGGCCATGAGCTCATCAGTGCATGGGTCCCCTGATGTACAGTGCTCTGGGAGCCAGGGACCTTCCACAACCACTCCTTCCCACACATGAGGCTTTTGGGGGACATTCTAAATCTGAATTTCATCAACCACATTTACCTACACACCCTCCACTTGGAAAGCTTGTTGTTCTCATTCTTGCTGTTGCAAGCCAATCAGAAAAACACATATCCAAGATGAACAAAATATCTCCAAGTGCCTCCCACCAGGTGACAAGACTGTAGCTATACCCACACCACAGGATGCAATGGACCCGCAGAATCAAACCATTGCTCTGTGGTGAAGATGACACTCTGGGAGAATTTTTCATTTTGAGTAAGTTTCACTAATGCCACAGATTCAAACCCTGAGTGGTTGCACACAGGTCTGTGGCATCTTAGCAATGCACCTTGAACTGCAGAATGCAGCTGTCCCCAGGCACAAGCATTAGGTTCCCTTCTGATCAACTTGGTCTGGCAGCCTGGCGTGGGGCCTCAGTCTCTCCTATCTCAGGTGCCTCATCTCTCACCTGAAGGTTGCTAGGAGCCTCAGAAGAAATTGCAATGCAGTAAGCAGGGCTTTTGATAAACTGTCAATTGTTACAGATAGAAACTGCTCCTGACAGCAAAAATGAGGATGCACTTGATGACCTGGCTGCAGCCCTCCCTCCCAGCTTTGTCATCCCCCTCCCCAATGCAGCCTGAATAGAATCACAGCAAAGTCAGGGGTTTTACTATTAAAATGCACACTTAAGTTGGGTCCTTTTACTCTTTTTTTAACCAAGCTCTTACTTCCAAGTCCCTTCTATATTAAGATATGGTCTACTTTCTTCTATTTGATATGCTTTATTCATATTTATCAGGATGCTATTTATATAGAAATTTGAAATGCTTAGTGACTAATCTGTGCAATCAATCACTTGTACAATACTTACTCACGACATGGCAGGCTTTGAACTAGGCAGTGAGGATATGGCAGTTTAAAAAAATCCCTGCTTACATGGTCTGCATATTCTAAGGGTAGGGCAGTGGAAGCGAGGTGAAAATCAAATAAATAGGTCCAAAGGGAATTCTGTGGTTGGACATATTCTGAGGGTGTGCGTTAAGCATTAGTTCCCAGGGTGGTGAAGTTAGGGAGTGGTAGAATCTTAAGAGGCATCCTCAGCAGGGCAGTAACTGGGTCAATGAGGGTGCACCCCATAGAGGGATTGATGGAGTTCTCAAGGTTCTGAGGATAAAGCCTGACTGATATTTAGTATTCAGCTTCCTGTTTTGCCACATGATCTCTTCCCTTTGCTCCTGCTTCTGCCATGAGGCCATTTCCCACAAGGTTTTCAACAGAGTTGAGCAGACCCCAACTCCGTGCCCTTGAACCTCCAGAATGATGAGCCACCTAAATCTCTTTGCTTTACAAGGTGCCCAGTCTCAGTTATTTTGATTCAGTAATAGAGACTGGACTAATACAATAACACTGTGGCAGAGCATGGGATGAGCTATAGAGAAAAAGAAGGGAGGAGGACAGTAAGTACTGGACCACATTGGGGTGCAATTGTATTATTATTTTGATGCTTTAGTTGTATCTCCTTGCCTGAAAGTTCTCTCTGAGTGGGCTGTAAATCTGTCCCTGAGAAGAGGCTCAGGGAGCAGGAGGGAACTTCGGCACCACATAGAGGTAGCAGCACAGAGGCCAAGAGCTCTCACAAATCAGAACAATTACTGGCCAGAGAGTTTCCTATCCTCAGGTATGTGGTGAGCACAATCAATACCTATCCCAAGCCAGGCCAACACCCTCAGCCAAACATGCACAAGGAACAAAGAATATCAACAAAGGCACATGGACCGCGTGGACTTGCTAAGGACTCGATGACAAGCGAGCATCTCTTTAATGCCAACTTGCCATGCTCTGTAGCCTTCATTTGTGATGCACTATAAAACCCATTGGGCTGCATGAACATAAGGTTAAATGCAGCTGGTGGCAAAGAAGAGCACCAGGAGGGAGGACAGAGACCATCAGCTTGAAAGAGTGAGGGGGGCTGACCAGAGACACACTGCACCTGGCTACTGGTAAGGGGCAAAGGTTAAAAGAATACTTCTATTCACTTTCAATACACTTAACTTTATATTAAATGTTAGCATTCATTATTATTGACTTGACATCATAAGCAGTTTTTCAGAAGGGAAGCATGTACTCCACAACTAATAGTGACAATGGATAACCTGTGCAATTAGTTGAATTATAAAATCTATAAGAAGCTTAAATTCTTTGTTGAACATGCCTGGGGGTACAATTGTAGATGACGCAGTCAGGGCTAAGCTTCACAACCATGATGTCATCCAAGTGAAAATTTGATCCAGTAGCCAAGGAGAAGGTGATTCAAGGAAAGGAGACAGCAGGTATGAAGATCCCAGTGTCTGCTGTGGTCAGGGAACAGCAAGGAAGCCAGGGAGGCTGTACAGAGGAGAGAAGGGGAACAGAGACCATCAGCTTGAAAGAGTGAGGGGGGCTGACCAGAGACACACTGCACCTGGCTACTGGTAAGGGGCAAAGGTTAAAAGAATACTTCTATTCACTTTCAATACACTTAACTTTATATTAAATGTTAGCATTCATTATTATTGACTTGACATCATAAGCAGTTTTTCAGAAGGGAAGCATGTACTCCACAACTAATAGTGACAATGGATAACCTGTGCAATTAGTTGAATTATAAAATCTATAAGAAGCTTAAATTCTTTGTTGAACATGCCTGGGGGTACAATTGTAGATGACGCAGTCAGGGCTAAGCTTCACAACCATGATGTCATCCAAGTGAAAATTTGATCCAGTAGCCAAGGAGAAGGTGATTCAAGGAAAGGAGACAGCAGGTATGAAGATCCCAGTGTCTGCTGTGGTCAGGGAACAGCAAGGAAGCCAGGGAGGCTGTACAGAGGAGAGAAGGGGAAGAGAATAGGAACAGAACAGGAGGGCAGTGGTGGAGAGGAGTAGGCAAGATCACATGACATTGCCTCACTGTAGAGGGGTCTGTATAGAGGGATGCACAGCTGTCATGGTTTGAAGTGTTCCCAATGATATATAGGACATATTTATAGTCTTTCATAAGGAATCAACCAAGAATCATATATGAGAAGTACAGAAAATCTGTCCACACAGTAAGGACCAAAGACCATCTGAGGGCCTGGATCCTAATCCATTGCATGAGTCCAGCTGAAACCCTAAAGCTCATAGCAATGCTTCCCACAAGTCCAACTAGAGGCCTAAAGCCCATGATAAAGTTTCATGCAGGCCCACTTATGAATCTGAGCTGGAAAGACCCAAAGCTCAGGGGTGGAAGCTAGAAAGTCTGTGCCAGTAGGATGAAGGATCTGTGCTAGCAGGCTGAGGAATCTGAACTGGAGCTAGAAAGCAACACCCAAGTAAGCACCAGAGCTCCCCCCAAAGTACCACAGCCATCCTCAGCAACAGTGAGGTGCCAAGCTCCTCCAATGATGAAGAAAGCTGAGTTGCCATCAGGAAAGCCAATGAGGCTGAGCAGCGCACAATCTTCCCCTCTGGGCCAGGAAGCAATGCTCAAGATGAGGACCAAAGCTCCTCCAGAGTTCATCAGGAAATCCAGCATGACAAAGTCCTCCAGCAGAACATCCCAGGAGAACTAGCAGCTTCCAACAGCTTCTCCAAACAGCTTCCTTAACAGCCTCTGAACAGTTTGTCCAGTTCTGCCTCTTATGCTGCTGGCAATAATCCTCCGGTGGGCCTCCCACACCCTGCACCAAGCTAATTCAATTCAGCTGGATGTAAGAAGTGCCCACCAGTGAGCTATCCACTATAGGACCTAAAAGAATCACTCTGACCATTGTGAGAAGAGGCTGTTACAGTGCAGACAAAGCCTGGCTAGGAAGCTTTAGGAGAGAGCTGCAGAGAAAGAGCATGGTGCCCACAGGGCAAATGGTGAGAGGGACAGAAGGTCTTGACAGACTCTCATAGTTGAAACAATAAGATGTGTGCAAAGGTTATATGTGTGTAATAACAATGAGAGAGGACAGTTTTGATGA
This sequence comes from Octodon degus, assembly GCF_000260255.1. Taxonomy (NCBI): domain Eukaryota; kingdom Metazoa; phylum Chordata; class Mammalia; order Rodentia; family Octodontidae; genus Octodon; species Octodon degus. The sequence goes on along the minus strand of NW_004524604.1, from coordinate 6,467,060 downwards.
TTTAGCCTAACAGCTGAAGTGGTGAGTGGCCAATCCCTTTGATGAGCTGTGCTGCGGAGAAGTCGTCGGCTGGGCTGGGTGGGAAGATTAGCAATGCAATTTGGAGTGTGGTGACTGAGATACCTCTTGATATCCAAGATGTCAAGGAAGCTCATGGACTGCAGGCCTGAAATTTGGACTGGATGTAAATATGAGCACATGTGTATTTGTACACTATTGTGAGTTGACATGACACAAGAGTATATCAAGACTATGAGCACAGATAGAATTTCAGGTAGGGCTGGCCAAATAGCTCAGTGGATTAAACACCTTCAAGCAGGCTCAGGGACCAGGAGTTTGATCTCCAGGGCTGCCATGCGTGCCATGCCAGCCCTACCTGTGGGGCACACTGAGCTGGCAATTGAGACTGGGCGTGGTGGCACGTGCCTGTAATGCCAACACTTGGGAGGCTGTAAACAGAAGAATCACTAGGAATCTGATCTAGTAGTGAGACCTTGAGCACTCTGTAGACCCTTCCCTAAAATACAATAAATAAATAAATACATAAATAAATACATAAATAAATACATAAATGAAATAAAAGAGAGAAGAACTTCAGGGACTGAAACAGAGACTTTAAACCCAAGACTATGAAGAAGAACTTCCCCCCAAAAGACTAAGACAGAATGACCAGTGAAGTAGAAGGAAAGTTGGAGATTGTCATGATCCAAAAGTAAAGTTTAAAAATGTACATGAGGGGTACAGTGAAGGACAAACAATAGGAGGCTCCATCAGAGCATGGTGGTCAGCAGGTGGGGCTGCTGTCTATGCAGCCAGCTGTGGTGTGCCAAGGGGAGCAGCACTCGTGGAGCAGAAAGGATGCCAGGACCCCACACTGACAGTTGTGTGCCAGCCTCAGCACGTCCAGCTCACATGCAGATAGCAGCTCGGGGTATGGCATCCCAGCCTGGGCCCACTCCCATCCAGCCCAGGGCAGAGGACAGCACTTCCAGGTCCACAGTCCTGTGGGCTCAGCCCTGGAGGCCCAGGGCCCAGGGACAGAAGGACCTGCAGAGAGATTTAGCCTCTGCTTCTCACTGCGCATGTCCACTTGCTGTGCTCTTTGAAGGCTCATGTGTTGCACAGAACCCACTGGCTTTTCCCCCAGACCTTCTCAGTCTGGGTTACTGATAGCACTGAGGCTTGAATATCTTGAGCTAAGCACGGTGAATATCAAAGGCAGTGAGCAAAGCAGTTTTCCCCACATGACTCGGCCACACAGACATTCGTAGTCTGAGGTTCCTTGGCCTCTGCTTTGGGAAAGGGTGCCACAGCATGTAGGAGGCCTTGGATTCTATTTCAAGCACCCTCCAAAGGGAAGTATGTGATTTTGTCACACCTAGCTCCCTATGGGAGGTTTTGAGGATTAAATACCCTGATGAAGAGAAGGCTGTTAGGATAGCCTGTGTCTGAAAAGCGGCCCTACTCAGTGCTGTGGGTTCAGAGCCCTAGGACCTGTGCAGGTCACTGACTATGATCATCTGCAGAAGTTTGGGCAGTGATCGGTGTCTCTTGCTCACAAGTTCAGAGACTGAGGCTCAGAGTGACAAAGGACCAGGCTCAAACCCTGAGGAGAGCAGGGTCAGGGACTCTAACTAGGATCCTCCAACCCTCTGGTCAGAGCTTTTGATACTGCCTGAGGCTTCTCTGTGTCCACCTCCAGCTCGGTGTTGCCCAAACTGAGTCATGAGTCTCCCTGCCCAGGGCCTGAGGAGCAATAGTGAAGCTTAGGGATGTTTCTGTGATTACCAAGTCAGTTACAAGTTCATCATATGCCTTATACCAGTGGTGGCAACCCGAGGGTTCCACTGTTACTGTTTCTCTTAGGATAAAAGATATCGATCGATGTATGAGTTGTCTTCACTAAACTAAAGCCTCAGTATTCAGGTTTTACAAGGGTTAGGAGTGAGCTCAGTTCCAGACCACTTGGTGTCTTAGTTACTTTCCTCAATGAGGAGACACAATGCTTGACACCAAGTTAAAGGAGGAGAGGTTTATTTAGATCTCAGTTTGTAGAAGTTTCAGTCTATGCTCAGCTGGTTCAAAGGCAGGGCAGCATGGCAAAGGGACATGGTGGAGAAGGCACTGCTCTCAGCAAAGAAGACAGGAAGCAGAGGGCCAAAGGAAGAGCCAGGAAGAGAGGATAAGCCCCTCCGAGCCTCACTCCCATGACTCGTCTTCTGAGCAGGCCTCACCTCCTAAGTGTAAGTCAACTAAAAGTCCTAATCATGTTCCAAAAGCCTTACCTCAGTGCAAGAGGCTCCTTGGGGACATCTAGATATAAAACATCACAGCTAGCCAGCAGGGGGCTCTGAGATTAAGCCTCAGCAGCACAGAGGAAAAAAGAAAGAACAAAAAAAAATTTTTTTTGTTTATTTTTTTGGTGGAACCGGGGTTTGAACTCAGGCCCTTGTACTTGCCAGGCAAGTGCTTATTCCACTGAGCCACCTCCCCGGCCCCAGAAAAAAACTTATCTGGTAGCACAAAGTGACCAATCATAGTGCATACTGCTCGTGAGCATGAGGAATTGACACTTGAATGTAGCAAAGGGAGTGTCATCGAGGACTGTAGCAACAGTAGAGGGACCATGGTAGCAAAAGCGTGGATGTAGCATATTCAAGAGAGAACATGGGGAAAGGAACTGGAGCCGGCAGGTCTAGGTGACTGATCCGAGGAGGCTTGATGGAAGGAGAAACAAAAATAGAGGTGAACAAACATATGAAATCAAGAAGTTTGCCTGGGTTTTAAAATGATGCTTTAAAGGTATTTATAAACATAGACTATATTAGTAATTCTGCACATGCCAGGGTGCAGATATATTTGTTTCTTAATTTCTTTTTTTAAGAACATATAAAGCAACTGAAAAATAAATGATAGAAAAGCCTAAGCCTTACCAAGAGACTGCTGCTCTGTCTCAAGACATAGAGCTAAGAGAAAGACATTAATTGGCTTCAGATTTGGAGCACAAATGAACCCGAATGAATTCCACTTTACTGCACTATGTATCGTTTATTTTGTTACTGAAATAAGAGTATTGGGCAACTGGAAATCAATGAATTGATTTAAATATTATGCAAAAGATGGAACTATTACTATGGGTACATTTTTATGATTTAAAAATCACATTTCAGCATTTTCTTGATGCCAGGGGCTATGACAGGGCAGCATTGATTAACACATTCAGACCCAATCATCAAGAAAAAGACTTGGAACTGCAGATTTCTCTTGTAAAAGATGCCTTCTTGGGTCCACATTAAGTTCAAAGTTATTAAATAATGACAGTTCAGTTTGGGAAGAATTTTTTTTTGGCATGTGATTTGTTTTTAACTTTTCATTATGAAAAATTTTAAGCCTATTCTAAAGTGCAGATGAGATAATGGCCCTACTCTCATATTCTCAGGACCAGATTCAACTATTACCAACTTGAAGTTAAGCATATTTCATCTCTGTTTCTACTGGCTTCTCTCTCCCTTAGCAATGTACCATTCTGAAGCAAATTCCAGACATCATCTCACTGCCTCCATAGTAATCTTGCTGTGCATGTCTGAAAGATAAGGGCTTATTTTTTAACAATCACATTATTATTTTCACACTTAAAATCAGAGTAGTTCATGCATTGCATCTAATATCCTTCAGGATCCACATTTCCACAAAGTCTCACAAGTGTTTGTTTATGTGTAGTTTATTTGAATTCAGATCCCACACACAGACATGAATTTTTGAAAGGAGTGAATGCTAAATTTATGATTACTTTGATTTCTATAAGCAAATTGCTAGAAGCTCTTTAGTGTTGTGGTGTATAGTGTAAAATCAATTTTTAGTGAAATAACAGTATATTTTTCAATATAGTTCAGGGGAGTTGACTGACTTCTGGGAAGAGGCTGACTTCCTCAGAGGAGTGGAAAAGTGGTGAGCAGCATAGGAAGAGTCTCTCTGAGATTTTGTGTCCAGACAATATGAGGAATATATATATGTGAGGAAGGGAAGGAGGGAAGGGCATCCCTGTGACCCAGGAAGGATCTAAAGTGAGAACTGAAGGCCACAGGGAGAGTGAAGAGAGAATCTTCAATGAAGAAGGGGGTGGCAGGTAGTGCTTTCTCCTCGAGCATAGACTTGCTCCATGGAGGAGCAGCTTGAACCTGCAGACAAACTGTGACTGCTGGCCACCATGAAGCCTTCCACTAAGGAATGTGCCAGTGGAATGGGGCTGTGGACTTTGGGGATTGCTAAGGTATTCTGGTTCAGGCATCCCCCAGGGGAGGGCAGTTGGCCAGTAGCCATAGTGGATAGGGGTCAACTGTGCTCAGAACTCAGAACATCTGTGGCCCTGATATGTCAAATGGCTCCCAGTGACAGAGTAAGTGGGCTGAACTTAAGTCAACAGGAGGTCCAAGAGCAAGTTCAAACCAGTAGAGAGCCAAATTCAAGCATCAGGAGGCATACAGTCTGCTGTAGGCTGAGCCAATCTGCGTGCAGCTGCACAAGCAGGAACCAGCCCAAACTTCAGTGGAACTAAAGGTGAAGGCTCGCTGAGATTATCCCCTAGCTATAGCTGGTGTTCTGGGATTAATCAACTCGGATCTAGAGTCTATCTAGATCCATGTTGTGTACCAGTGATAGCAGCCTCACCTGCAAGTTGATATACTTTTCTTCTCTCTTATTTTGTTTTTTTCCTGTGTATTATAGTTGCATGAGGCAGGAACAGGGCTTTTAGTTGTGTTGTTGTTGTTCTGCTCTGTTTGTGTTGTTGTTTTTTTCCTTTCTCTCTCACTCCTGTCTTTTCCACTAGTTTCCCAAATTTATATAATCTTCCTTTGTCCTGTCTTCTTGCTTCTAACCTCTTACTCTTCTTCTGTTTGTTTTTCCCTCTAACCCCTTTTAAATTTTATCCTCTAAGGGTAAAGTTGCCATATTGAAGGCATAATTACTGTATACAATTTTATGGCTGGTTTTAGTTTTTTATATAACCACAAATGTAGTTCATAGGCTTAGAGGTGGCAAGTTGATAATTCCCTCACTGTGTCATTTTCTAGGCTGTGTTTGATGCTGTAGTTATTGCTGATTGTACCACTTTAGCTAAAGTGACTTAACTATTCTAATCAGTTGTTTTCTCTGATATACCAAGACTGAGATTGCCCTAGGGTTAAAAATGATATAGACCATTGATAAAGAACCAGGGGCTGGGCCAAGTGAGCAACAACTTCTCATCCTCAATAAATTTTCAAGGTGGAATCTTGCAACAGACTCAAATCACAAAAGCCAGCTATATCTGGAAGACAATTCTGAGAAGTAGCAATAAAGCTACTTAGACAATTTATAAGCATGAAGCAAATAATTAAAATTTTAAAATACAGAAAATGAGAAGACACTTAAACATGATGATGTCTTGGTTATTTTTTACCCAATGCTGGGACAAAATACCTAACACACAAAATAAAGGAGCAAAGGTTTATTTAGTTCACAGTTTGTGGAGATTTTAGTCTATCTTTGGCTGGCTACCAGGCAAACTGGCACATGCCAGAGAGCAGCAGTAAACAGCAAGCAAAGGGAAGGGCAGCAGCTGCAGCTTCTATCAAGCCTCTCTCACTTTTTTTATGCTGACTGCAAAGAAAGGAGCTCCACCACATGGCAGAGCTGCAGAGATTAAGCTCTTCAGAAGTGGTAAAGGTGTGAAGTGGTGAAGCAAAGATCACAACTCCTCCCAGGAAGTGGGTGTGCAGAAGCCTTCCTCAACTACTTTATATACCCTTTTTGTGCTGAGTCACTCTGGATTGGGGCCTACCCACCCTAGGGCAGGGCCCCCCATGCCATGCCCCAAGACATGGAATCGACAAGAGGATCTAGACAAGCTTTGGACATCTCAAGTTGACACAATGTATAAACCACCACAGATATAGACTTTGAGCTTACCAAGGCAAATCTAGAAGATCACGAGGTGAAATGATCCAAAAGCCAAACACCTGCACTCTCAGAAGAAGCAACAGCAGAAGGAATAAAGGAGATGAATGAGGATCTAGAAAACAAAATCAAATCAGAAATAATGTCTGAGATAACTATAGAGATGGTGACCATCACAAAAGATAGACTTAATGACCCTGAGGCACATAGAGATAAAAATTAGAGGAGCCTGGGAAAATGATGTGAGCTATGAGCACCCAACATAGGAAAGAAATAGAGTCCATAAAACAGATTCAAATAGGTATCCAGGCAATAAAAATTCCATTGAAAGTATATGCAACACAATAGGCCAAAACAAGCAACTGCTTTGAAGACGACAGCGATGTGCAATAGAACAACCACTGTTGAATTCTGGCCGTCTTGGCATGGTTTAAATTCTGTATCATTTCTAATGTCTTATCTATAATTTTTATTCTCATTAAAATAAAAAATGGAAGTGCCTTCAAGCAGGTGCAGGGGCCAGGGGTTCAATCCCCGGGATGTGCCATGCCAGCTCTGCCCCTGGGACATGCTGAGACTGGGTGTGGCAGCGAGTGCCTGTAATCCCAGCTCTTGGGAGGCTGTAAATGGTTGGGTCACTGTGAGTCTGACCTAGTAGTGAGACCCTGAACATACTGTAGATCCTTCCCTAAAATAAACAAATATATAAATATACAAATAAATATAATAAATGGAAAAAAGTATGTTTGGTTGATTCAGCACAAATCTGGGAGCAGATAATAGAAAGGCCCACCTTGGGTGTGGATGGCACCATCCAAAATGCTGGGAGCCTGGGTGGGATAAGAGGGAGAGGAAGGCTTCTTGCTACTACTTGTCCACCGCTGCCTGCTGCCTACTCTATGATGTTCCACTTCCATGTGGCCCTGCCTTGGAGCCAGCTAACTATGGGCTGACTCCTCTGCAAACTGATAGCTGGAATAAACCTTTCCTACAAAACAAAACAAAAAAGCCTTCAAGCTTCTAGGAAAAGAATAGCAAGTCCAGCACAAAACTCATGCAATGGAGAAAATTAAAAATATTGAGCAGAAATTAATACAGTAAAGACTAAACAAAAATACAAAGAACCAATGAATCAAAAAAATGTTTTTTTCTTTTGTTTTTTATTTTTTATTTTATATTTTTAATAATTTTATTGAGAAACAAATATCTATGAGACAGTTTCACAACCAATTACTGGCACATTTACAGTAATTAATACATTGCATATTATTGTCTTAGTGGTTATTCATTGTACAAGATGTAGACATGATATCCTGTCTCAAACACTATTATAACAAATCACTCTATTCATTGAATTAAGAGAGGGGAGCTGTATATCTTTTTTTTTCTTTTTTTTTTTAGAACTGGGGATTGAACACAGGCCCTTGTGCTTGTCAGAGAAGCACTTATTCCACTGAGCCATCTTCCCAGCCCCTGGAGATGTATATCTATCCTAACAATTTTGAGTATACAGATACAAAAGGGTCATTCATTTCTATCCCATTTTTGGTTAGTTTTGTCAGAGAAGGGTATTCCATTGTCATTTAAATATTGTAGGTGCTTGAATTCAGCAGAATCTCCCAATAGAGTCCAGTAGTCCATAATAGTAGTGGGTTTTCCATAAGACTGTCAATGTCCAAAGTTGTTGACGAGCTTTTTACAGCTCAGCATATTAATGTGGTTTTATTTTTTATAATTTGTCTTCATACTTTTCTACTGGATGGCTAAGACCAAGATAAAGCAAGAACTGTATAACAAGAAATGTAACTTTTGTATCTGATAAGCTCAGTCAAATCCCCTCAGGATTTAACCTGAAACCATATACCACAGTTTGAAGATGCTTTGTCAGTGTCAGCCATGTGGATGAGTTAGGGCCATTGCTTGACCAATTTGCTCTCTGTGAATACCTGAGAGAATGTTTTCTCCACTGTGACTCTCCTTAGGCACACTCTACATCATCAATCACATTCCTCTGTGGCCCAATAATCTCCTTTATCACAAAATTTGGGACACAACTGAGTTACATAATGTTGCAGTATAGTTTCTCCCATGTCCTGTCTTCACTGAACTTGAAAGACTAGGGCTACAATGTTGGCTGTCCTTGCAGCCCTTCTTTTTCTAGATTCTTAGTCTGCAAACTTAGGTTGTTAACCCTCCAGAAGAGAAGCTTATTTTTACACTACAACATATGCAGTTGGGTTTAACCTATCTGTCTGAATATCAAACATCTTAGGCATAACATGGAACAAGTATTTTCCATCAAGTATTAATATGTTACACTTTAACTCCCTGCAGAATATGAAGACAAAAATTTTTTAAAATATATTTGAAAAAATATGAATAAACAATTACATAATTTTACACAGAAATTAAGAAATCTAACCATATACAGCATTGTAGCAGTACTGTCCTGTGATATTTTTTCCTGTCTCTTGTTTACATTTATTGCCATCCTTTTTAAAACAAACATTTACTTGAGAGACATTATGGCAGTAATTGGTATGTCATGACAAGCAGTGCATATTTAGAAGACCAGAATGGCAGGCATTCCAATCATGACCCTATCATTACAAATTGCTGTCTTCAGTGCAGCTGCTTAGTTCATAGCTATCAGCATACACAGTTAGTCAGGGTGAGAATCCTACCAATTAACTGCTAGTTTCAAAAATGTGCTTCAGATACACAGGATCCTTGCCTTATCCACCTTGTGCATATAAATGTATGACTTTGGCCGTGTCATGTTTCCCAGCTTTTCTCCTTGCCCTCTCCTCACTGTCCAACCCACAGGCTCTCACTTTCCTTTTAATTGTGTCATACCTTTCTATTTGTACTTCTTCTTCTGAGTTCTTATGCTAGGACATGTGGGTCTGGTTTATTTCACTTATGAGTATATCTTCAAGTGGCACTCACTTAAGTATGAAAGTTTAGAATTTATCATTTTTTATAGCTGAGTGATACTCCATTGTATAAAAATACCACATCTTTTTCACCCATTCCTCAGGTGACGGGCATATTGGTTGCTTCCAAGATTTGGCTGTCACAAATTGTGCTGCTATAAACAGAGGTGCACATATATCACTATGACATGAGGTTTTCAATTCCTCTGGGAAAATTCCCAGTGGGTGGGGGGGGACAGCTAGTTTGAATGGGATTTCCAGTCCTAGTTTTTTAAGGAGTCTCCACATTGATTTTCATAATGGTTGCAGCAGTCTACATTCCCACCAGCAGTGGAGAAGTGTTCCTTTTTCCCCACAGCCTCTCCAACATTTGTTGTTGGTCGATTTCTTTATGATAGCCATTCTTTGTGTGGTGAGATGGTATCTCAGCAATGTTTTAATTTGCATTTCACAGACGGCTAGTCATGTGGAGCATTTTTTCATATATTTATTCACTTTTTAAATTTTGTTCTGTTAAGTGTGTGTTCATCTCGGATGCCCATTTCTGGATTGGGTCTTTAAATTTTGGGGCCCTAATGGTTTTTAGTTCTTTATAAATTATAGAGAGCAGACCTATGTTTGAGTGCTTATTAGTCAAGATATTTTCGAAATATGTGGGTTGTCTTTTCACTTCATTGGTAATTTCTTTTGATGTGCAAATCTTCTCAATAAGAGCAGGTCCCAATTGTTAATTCTTTCAAGTATTACCTGAGCTATTTGATTTTTGTTCATGAACTCTTTGCTTACTCCTATGTCTTCAAGAGTTCCTCCTACTTTCTTTCCTATGAGATTTTATGTTTCTGTTTTAATGTTTAGATCTTTAATCCAGTTTAACTTTAGCTTAGTGCATGGTTATATATCAAGTTTTAGTTTTAGGCATGTAGAGAGCCAGTTGTTAAAGAGGCTATCTTTCTTTCAGTAAGCATGTTTGGCCCCTTTGTTGAAGAGCAGGTGGCTGAGTGTGTTTGTAGAGGCTTCTGCATCTTCTAATCTATTCCACTGAGCCTCAGGTCTACTTTGTTTCCAGTACCATGATGATTTTATCACAGTAGCTTTGTAGTATAATTTGAAGTCAGAAATTGTAATGCTTCCTCTCTTGTCTTTGTTTCCCAGGATTGCCTTTGCTATTCTAGGTCTTTTCTGATTCCAAATAAATTTTAGGAATGATTTATCAAGGTCTGTGAGGTATGTTAGTGGTAGTTTGATAGGGATTGCATTAAATCTGTACAGCAATTTTGGGAGTATGGCCATCTTCACAATGTTGGTTCTTCCTGGTCAGAACCAGGGAATATCTTTCCATTTTCTGAAGTCCTCCATGATCTGTTTTCTCAGAGTACTGTAATTTTCCTTGAAAAGATCATTCACTTCTCTAGTTAGATGAATTCCAAGGTATTTCATTTTCTCTGGTGCTATTATAAAAGATGTTGTTTCTATAATTTCCTTGTGGGTGTGTTAGATTTAACTCTATTGATATAAGTGTATTACATTTATAAATTTGCCTATATTGAACCATCCTTGCATCTCTGCAATGAATCCTACCTGGTCATGTTGTATAGTCTTCTTCATGATTTGCTTTATTCTATTTGTTAGGATTTTATTGAGGATTTTTGCATCTATGTTCATGAGGGAGATTGGCCTGTAGTTCTCTTTTTTAGTTGCATCTTTCCCTGGTTTTGGTATCAGTATAATACTTGCCTCAAGGAAGGAATCTGGGAGGACTGCTTCCTTTTCAATTTCATTGAAGAGTTTGGGAGTATTAGGGTTATATCTTCCCTAAATTTCTTGTAGAATTCAACTGTGTGTCCATCAGGACCTGGACTTTTCTTTATGCGTAGGTTTTTTTTATTACATCTCACATTTCATTGGCTGTTTTTGGGCTATTGAGAGTGGTTATATCTTCTTGATTCAGTTTTGGTAATTTATACCTTTCTGGGAATCTGTCCATTTCTTCTGTGTCGTCTATTGTGTGAGGGTAAAGGTTCTTAAGGTAGCTATTGATGATCTTCTGAATTTCCACTGGGTCTGTGGTAGTTATACCCTTTTCATTCCTTATTGCTTGTAGTATTTGAATTTTTTCTTTCCTCTTTTTGATGAGGTTAGCTAGGGGCTTATCGATTTTATTTAATTTTTCAAAGAACCAGCATTTTCATTCATTATTTCTTTGAACTGTTTTCTTCATCTCAGTTGATTTAATTTCTGTTCTGATCTTTATGATTTCTTCCCATCTTTGGGCTCTGGGTTTAGTTTACTCTTCCTTCTTTAGATGGTGGAGGTGCATCATTAGGGTGTTCATTTGTTTCTGTTCTGTTTTCCTAATGTGTGAGTTCACAGCTGTGAATTTCCCTCTGAGAACTGCTTTCATTGCATCCTATAAATTCCCATCAGTTTTGCTTGAATTTTCATTGAATTGTAGATATTGTTGAATTTCTTGTTTAATTTTATCTATGACCCATTAACTGCTGAGTAGAGTGTTCTTTAATTTCCACGTATTTAGGGGTTTTTTCTGCTTTCTTTTTTCATTTATTTCCAGTTTCATTGCACTGTGGTAAGATAATATTCATGGGATAATTACTATTTTCCTTGCATACACTTAAGCATGACCTATGGACTAGTATGTGGTCTATTTTAGAAAATGACCCATGTGCAGCTGAGAAAATGTGTATTCATCTGTGGTAGGTGTAAAACTCTGTATATGTCCACCAAGTCCACTTGTTCCAAGCTCTGGTTCAGTTCTGCTATTTCTTTGCTAATTTTTTCTTTGCTTGACCTCTCTTTTTGGATAAGGGTGTGTTAGAATATCCTGTTAAGATTTTGGTATTGTATATTAGACTTTTCATGTCCATTAAGATTTGTCTTATATAGTTGGGTGCTCCTGTGTTTGGTGCGTATATATTTATCAGTGTTACCTCTTCCTCTTACATTTTTCCCCTAACCAGTATGTAGTTGCCTTCTTTATTTTATTTGATCATTCTTAAAGTTGAAACTGTCTGAGAACAGGATTATTACCCCTGCTTTTTACTGAGGTGATTGTCATATTGTTTTCCATCCTTTGACTTTCAGCCTATGAATTCCTTTATGTGTTAAGTGTGTTTCTTGTATACAGTATATTGTTGGATTTTATTTCCTAATTCACTGTTCCAGTCTATTTGCTTCTTTTAATTGGTTAATTGAGTCCATTTACATTGATGGCTATAATTGAGAGGTACTGACTTACAATTGACATGTAATTTAACTACTGTTGTATACTTCTTTTTCTCCTGTGTTTAATTGTTGGCCCTATTTTGTGTGTTCCTTTTGTTCTTTTTCATGAAGTTCTGATCATTTTAGTCCCTCTCCAGAACATCTTTCTTTTTTTTTTCCAAAATTTTATGATAAACAGCAATGAGACAATTTCAAATCAAATCGAAAGTACAGTTTCAACAAATAAAACACTGCATATATTCTTCTTAGTGGTTAATTGCTGTACAAGATACGGACTTGAGATCCTATTTACAAACACGACTGGAACAAATCATTCTATTCATTAAGAGAATGCAACTATATATCTATCCTAAACACTTTGAATACACACATACAAAATGGACATTCATCTGTATACCGTATTTTTTCTTTTTTTTATTTATTTTATTTTTCAACAAATAATACACTGCATATATTCTTCTTAGTGGTTAATTGCTGAACAAGATGCAGACTTGTGATCTTATTTACAAACACCATTAGAACAAATCATTCTATTCATTAACAGAATGTAACTATATATCTATCCCAACCACTTGGAATACACAGATACAAAATGGACATTCATCTCTATACCCCATTTTTTCTAAGTTCCGTTATTGAATATTATAGGTGTGTAAACTCAGCAAAATATTCTAAAAGAGTCCAG
>NW_004524604.1:6435252-6435978 GCF_000260255.1 Octodon degus | reverse complement strand
CTATATCTTTCTGCAGCTGTTTCTTTATTTCAGAAGCCGTTGATTCATTGCTTTCAGCTGTGTGATTTCTAATTTGTTCTGTGTTAGTGTCCTCTACACTTGTTATGGGTGGGCTTGGGTTCTGAGGTTGCATTTTGTTCCTTCTTCTCATTTTGTGTAGCACTGCCTTTAGACCTTTGTTGTAGATCTTTGCTATGGTTATAACCTTTGCACGTGCTGAAGTTCAGGTGCAGCTTTACAGAGTTTGGACTTATCCAGCTGTGTCTGGTTTAGGTCTGGCTGCTGTGCTCAGCTCCTTCCTGCTGCTGCCCTTGAGGGTGAATATGTTTGGCCCTGTGGCAAGATGTTCTACTCCTGGACTAGCTGGTTGGATCTATCCTCTACACTCTCTGCACGGATTGCAGCTGCAGGGTTACACCTCAGGCATGTATGCCAGGCCTGAGCTGTGCCTGGCGGGGGCAAGGTGAAGTAGGAGGAAGAGGAAGCTTTCCCACACACTCACTGGACCTGGGCGAGGACTGGGATGGGGGTTCAAGGAAGTCAGGAGAAATTCCTACTCGGTGGGTGGGGTGGAAGAGGTACTGCGGAGTGGTGGGGTCGGCCCGAGGGGGTGGGAGAGGGTCCGGCCCATGCTGCGCCTGGGCTGGGACTGGTCCCGCCAGTGCAGGGTAGCAGGAAGCTCTCCACACACTCACTGGACCTGGGCTAGGACTGGGTCTGGGGGTT
>NW_004524604.1:6428620-6434462 GCF_000260255.1 Octodon degus | reverse complement strand
CACCAGCATCTTCAAGATCTGAAACTCTGTCTTCACTTTCACTTAAATGGTTTTGCAAGCTTGTGGTTGAGATTTTAAATTCCTCTATATCTTTGACTCTGCTTCACGCGATCTATTTCATTCCTGTGTTGCTCATTCACAGAATCTGTCATTTTCCTAATCTCCTCCATTTTTTTTTATCAATGTCTTCTTTAGAAGCAGTTATTAATTCTTTTACTGCAGTGTTTTTTTAAGATTCGGTTTCCTCCATATGCTTCTGTAGTTGATTCTTTACTTCAGATACTATGTGTTCTGAGAATTCTTTTCTTATTTCACAAAATTCTGCTCTGAGTTTCTCTATAACTTTCTGCTGTTGCTTATTTACTATCGATGCTATTAATTCATACATATGAGCTGAACTAATAGAAAAGAATTCTGCTCTGAGTTCCTCTATGACTTTCTGCTGTTGCTTATTTACTATCCATGCTATTAATTCATACATTTCACCTGAGCTAGTGTCCTCTGCACTTGTTCTGGGTCAGCATTGGGTTTCCTCCATATGTTTCTGCATTTGATTCTTTACTACAGATGTTATTCATTCAGGGATTTCTTTTTGCATTTCCAGTCTGAGTTCCTCTCTACCTTTCTGCAGCTATTTCTTTATTTCAGAAGCCATTGATTCACTAATTTCAGCTGTGTCATTTCCAATTTGTTCTGTCTTAGTGTTCTCTGCAGTTTTTATGGGTTGGCTTGGGTTCTCAGATTGCATTTTGCTGCTTCTCATTGTCATTTTGTGTAGCACTGTCTCCTGACTTTTGTCGTAGAGCTTTGGTGCAGTTATAACTTTAGCACCCACTGAAGTTCAGGTGCAGATCTACAAAGTTTGGATTTTTCCATTTGTGCCTGGCTTGGGTCTGGCTGCTGTGCTCAACTCCTTCCTGCTGCTGCTCTTGGGAGTGAACTTGTTGTGTCCCTCTGGCAAAATGTTCTGCTCCTGGACTAGCTGGGTGGTTCTGTCCCCTACTTTCTCTGCAGGGATTGCAGCTGTGGGGTTTCAGCTCAGGCCTGTATGCTAGGCCTGAGCTGAGTCTGGAGGGGACAAGGTGGAGTAGTGGGGAGAGGCAGCTCTCCCACACACTCACCAGGCCTGGGCTAGGACTGGATCTGGGAGGTCCCCAGAATGTGGCAGAAATTCTCACTGGGCAGACAGGGTGGGGGATTACTGCAGAGTGTTGGGGGGGTTCCCAATGGGTGGAAGAGGGTCTCACCCATACTGTTCCTGGGCTGGGACCGGCAGGTCCTGCTGGCACAGGGTAGCCGGAAGCTCTCCCCCACTCTCACTGGGCCTGGGCTAGGACTGGATCTGTGGGTCCCTAGAATGTGGCAGAAATTCTCACGTGGCGGGTGGGGTGGGCGTGTGCTGCGGAGTGTTAGGTAGGGCCCCAAGGGGGTGGAAGAAGGTCTCATCATGCTGCTCCTTGGCTGGGACTGGCAGGTCCCACTGGTACAGGGTAGCCAGAAGCTCTCCCACACACTCACTGGGCCTGGGCTAGGACTGGATCTCTGTTACTTCAATTCTGACCTGAGTTCCTCTATACCTTTCTGCTGTTGCTTCTTCAGACACTATTAATTCATACATTTCAGCTGAGCTAGTGTTCTCTGCACTTGTTTTGGGTGGGCTCAAGGCCTGAGATTGCATTTTGTTCCTTTTCTTTGTCATTTTGTATAACTCTGATCTCTGACATTTGGTGTAGATCTTTGGTGCAGTTATAATCTTAGCACTTACTGAAATTTGGGTACAGATCTATTAAGTTTGGGTTTATCCAGTTGTGTCTGGTCTGGGTCTAGCTGTTGTACTCAGATCCTTTCTCCTGCAGCCCTTGCCAGTGAACCTTTGTGCCCCTCTGGTACAACAGTGAACTTTTTTTGCCCCTCTGTTGTGCCCTTGGCCCAGGGGGTTCAGGGTAGTGCAGAAGCTGTCCCATACACTAGCTGGGCCTGGTCTTGGGCTGGGTCTAGGGGGATCCGAGAGCAAAGCAGAAGTTCTCACTCACTTGGTGGGCTTGGGAGATGGGTTCTGGAAGGGTGGAATGGTCCTGAGGGTGTGGCAGAGGGTCTCACTCATGCGGCACGCCTGGGTTTTGGTCTGGAGAGTTCCAAGGATGGGTGCACAAGAGCCAGAAGCTCTCCTAGACCCTTGCTGAGCCTGGGCTTGGGCTGGATCTATGGGTCCCAAATGTGCAAGAGCAATTCTCACTCACTCAGCAGGCTTGCGGGGGGCAAGGCTCCGGAGGTTATCTCGAGGGTGTGACCGAGGGTCTCACTCAAGTGGTGTGCCTGGGTTTTGGTCTGGAGAGCTCCCAAGGGTGGGCACACGGGAGCCAGAAGCTCTCCCACATGCTGGCCGGGCCTGGGATTGGGCTGGATATGGGGGTCCCAAATGCGTGGCCAAAAGTTATTCTTTGAAGGATTAAATAAAATCAACAAATCCTTAGCCAACGAGAGAGAGAGAGAGAGAGAGAGAGAGAGAGAGAGAGAGGACTCAAATTCATGCAGGTCGGAATTAAAAGGGTGAAATCACACCAGATTCTGCAGAAATCCAGATCATCAATATCTATTTCAAGAACCAATATTCTAATTAGATGGAAAACACTGAAGAAATGGTCAGAGTCCTAGATACATATAAGTTACCAAAGCTGAGTCAAGAAAATATAAAAATTCTAAATAACCCAGTAGCACTCAACAACATTGAAGATGTAATTAAAAACCTACCAACAGAGAAAGACCTCAGCCCTGTTGGATTCACTGTTATACAAGAAATTTAGAGAAGACTTAATAGCATTATTTCTAAAACTCTTTAATGAAATTGAAAGGAAAGCAGTACTCCCACACTCATTCCTAGAGACAAGCATTATGCTGATGTCAACACCAGAGATGGATCCAACCAAAATAATAATAATAATAATAATAATAATAATAATAACTACAGGCCAATCTCCCTAATGAACATAGATGCAAACATCCTCAATAAGATACTGGCAAATAGAATACAGTAAATCATTAAGAAGAATATATATCATGACCAAGTAGGATTCATCCCCTGGATATAAGGATGGTTCATTATATGCAAATCAATAAATGCAATACACTATATTGACAGAACTAAGGACAAAAATCACATGATCATCTCAATAGATGTAGAAAAAGCATTTGACAGATTCCAGCACCCATGCAGGATTAAAAAAATTCTACAGGAAATTGGAATAGTTTTTATCTCAATCTGATAAAAGCAATTTATGACAAACCAACAGCCAGCAGTATACTAAATCAAAGACTGTAACATAGCTGGATACAAAGTTAACACTCAAAAATCAATAGCCTTCTTGTACACAAACAACAAATGTACTAAGAAAGATATTAGGGAACCAACACTTTCATAATAGAATCCAAAAACATGAAACACATTGCAATCAATCTAACAAGGAAAGTAAAAGACTTCTACATTGAAAACACAGTATTCTGAAAAAAGAGATTGAAGAGGATCTAAGAAAATGGAAAGATACCCTTTGTTCTTGAGTAGCAGAACCAATATAGTGAAAATAACCACACTTCTAAAATTGTTACACAGATGTAATGCAGCTCAATCAAAATTCCAACAGCATATCTTAGAGACATAGAGAAAACAATTCTAAAATTCATTTGGAACCAGGAAAGACCTAGAATAGCACAAAAAGTTTTGGGGAACAAAAACAAGGCAGGGCATATCACAATCCCTGACTTGAAACTGCACTAAAAATATTATGGGTTGTACATGCCTGTAATCCCAGTACTTGGGAGGCTGAGATGAAACCCTGTCTCAAAAACACATATAATAAAGAAATAAATTACTATAATAAAAACAGCATGGTATTGGTAGAAAAACAGAACCAAGGATCAATGGAACACAAGTCAAAAGAGTCAGAAACAACTCTGAACACAGTTACCATATCATTATTATTATTATTAATTATTATTATTATTATTATTAATCTTATGTATTTGATACAGGGTCTCACTCGGACTCATAGTGATCCTCCTGTTTTCAGCCTCCCCAGTTCTGGGATTACAGGTATACCCCATGCCCAGACTCAGACACCAGATCAGCATGCCTAAAGGCAGGGCCAGCATGGCATGTGACATTTGGGATCAAATCCCAGTTACTGTACTTGCCTAAGAAGGTGCTTAGTCTGCTGAGCTATGCTACCTTATTGTTGTCATTTTTGTTGTCATTGTTGTTGTTTTGCCTGGCTCAGCCCACCCTGAGATCTTTAGACTGCAGAGCTATCACACCAGTCCTACGCTACCTTATTTTTGACAAAGGAATCAAACAAATTCACTGAAAGAAAACCTCTTTAATAAATCATGCTGGAAAATTGGCTTTCCATGTGTGGAAGACTAAAACTATATTCATGTCTCTCACTATGCACTAAACTAAAATCAAAATGGGCAAAAGATCTAAACATTAAAAGAGAAATACTATGTCTGCTGGAAGATAGAACATGTAGAACTCTTGAAGAAAATGGAGTAGGCAAAGACTTTAAGAATAAAACCCTAACTGCACAGGATCTATCACAAAAAAATCAACAACTGGAAATATAATCTTATTAAAAACTGAGGACATAAAAAAACTGGGAATATAAGCTTATTAAAAAGCTTTTGCACAGCAAAAGTCATTATCAACAAAGTGAAGAATCAACCCACAGAATGGAAAGAAAATTTTTACCAATCCTTCCTCAGACAAAGGATTAAAATCTAGAGCATATAAAGAATTGAAAAACTCAGATCCACCACTAACAATTTTTTTTCTGTATTTTTTTAAGGAAGGGTATACAAGGTGTTCAGGATCTCAATACTAGATCAGACTTGTGATTCTCCTGTTTACAGCCTCCCAAGTGCTGAAATTACAGGTGCAGGCCACCACACCCAATCTCAATTACTGTCTCAGCATGCCCCAGGGGTGAGGGAGGGGCTGGCACAGCAGGTCTAAGGATTGAACACCCAGTCCCTGTGCCTGCTTGCAGGTGCTTTAATCCTCTGAGCTATTTGGCCGGCCCCATGCACAAATTTAAAGATGCCATCTAAAAGTGATCATCTGAGATTAATACACACTTCTCAGAAGTACAAACAGCAAACAAATATATGGAAAAACGTTCAACATCACTAGTCATTCATAAGATGCAAATTAAAACAGCATTGAGATTCCTTCTCTTGTCAACAGCTGTTAACAAGAAACCAGCCAATAACAAATGCTAGCAGGAAAAGGAACCCTTCTCCACTGTTGGTGGGAGTGCAGATTGGTGCAACCACTTTGGAAATTGTGGAAATCAGTGAAGATAGTCATGAAAAAAACTATGACCAGAGGTTTCTATTCCCCTCCTGGATATCTTCCTGAAAGAATCAAAAGCACCACACCACAGCAACATAAGCACATCTGAGTTTATAGTGGCACAGTTTGTAATAGCTAAATCTTGGAAACAACCCAAATGCCCATCAATTAATGAATAGATAAAAAGATGTGGTTTTTAGCAGACCCAGTCCTAGCCCAGGTCCGGTGAGTGTGTGGAGAGCTTCCTGCTACCCTGCGCCAGCAGGACCAGTCCCAGCCGAAGCGCAGCATGGCCGGACCCTCTCCCATCCCCTCGGGTTGCCCCACACCGCTCTGCCGTACGTCCCCACCCCTCCTGCCGAGTAGGAACTTCTGCCGACTTCCGGGAACCCCCAGACCCAGTCCTAGCCCAGGTCCACAGCAGGAAGGAGCTGAGCACAGCAGCCAGACCTAAGCCAGACGCAGCTGGATAACTCCAAACTCTGTAGAGCTCCACCT
>NW_004524604.1:6412421-6425700 GCF_000260255.1 Octodon degus | reverse complement strand
TGTATCTGTGTATTCAAAGTGGTTGGGGTAGATATATAGTTGCATTGTCTTAATGAATAGAATGATTTGTTCTAATGGTGTTTGTAAATAGGATCACAAGTCCGCATCTTGTTCAGCAACTAACCACTAAGAAGAATATATGCAGTGTATTATTTGTTGAAACTGTACTTCTGATTTGATTTGAAACTGTCTCATTGCTATCTGTTTATCAATAAAACTGTAGAAAAAAAATAAATAAAAATGCGTTACAGAAAAAAAAATATGTGGTTTTTAAAAATACAATGTAGTACTACTCAGCCATAAAGAAGGATAAATCTACAGCTAAATGGATAGCCCTTGAGACCATACTCTTAAGTGAAATAAATCAAACATACATGTGTAAATATCACATTGTCTCTCTGGTGTGAGAAACTGAATGTATGAATAAGAACAAAAATGTATAATAGAAATTGCAAAATAGGAAAAAAAATGTTCAGCAGAAAAAGGGAATTGGGGTGAGGGAGGGAAATAGAAAGGAAGGCAAAACAAAAAAGAGAATAATTCAAGGGAGTTGAAGGAATCTTCTAAATATTAAATGTTGTATGTTCTTAAACAAAAATAAAAAGAAATATAACTTGAAGCAGTTAGGTAACAGTACACTGAAAATTGATATGCACACTTTCTGTTGCAGATACAAAAGTCTTTAAATACATTTTTCTAAAAAAAAAATAAAGACATAAGAGTAAGAAAAAAAAGTCACAGGTCTGTCCTGTTACAATTCTGTATATGATTAGATTTCTAAATTTCTTTGTAAAAATATGTAAATGCTTATTTCTAGTTTTTTTAAATTATTTTTCCTTCATATTCTGTAAGGACTTAAAGTTCAACATATCAATACTTGATGGAAAATACCTGTTCCATGATATGCCTAAGATGTTTGATATTTAGACAGGGTAAACCAAACTGCATATATTGCACGTTAATAATAAGCTTCTCTTCTGGAGGGTTAACAACCTAAGTTAGCAGAACAAATTGGAGAAAAGGAAGGGCTGCAAGGTCATCCAACATTTTGGCCCTAGCCTTTCAAGGTCAGTGAAGACTCGGGACATAGGAGAACCTGTACTGCAACATCATGTAACTCAGTTGTGCTCCAGATTTTTTTATTGAGATTATGGAGCCACAGAGGAATGCGACTGATGATGTATAATGTGCCTGGAAGAGTCACATGGAGAGAAAACATTCTCTCAGGCTTTCCCAGAGAGAGAATTGGCCAAGCAAAGGCCGTGACTCATCTTCATGGCTGACACTGACAAAGGATCTACAAAGTGTGGTACAGGGTTTCAGGATAAATCCTGAGGGTACTTGACTGACCTTATCAGATACAAAAGTTACATTTCTTGTTATATAGTTTTTGCTTTATCTTGGTTATAACCATCCAGCAGAAAAGTATAAAAATGAGGTATATAAAGTAAATCCATATTAATATGATGAGCTGTAAAAGGCTCAAGTCAATAACTTCTGAGGATAACCCACTAATATTATGGACTGCTGGACAGTGTTGGATTGTTTTGCTGAATTCAAATACCTATAGTATTTAGATGCCAATAGAATACCCACTTCTGACAGGACTAAAAAAAGGGGAGAATACAAAGGAAAGATCATTTTGTATTTATATATACAAAATAGGATAGATATACAGCTACTTTTGCTTAACTCAATGAGAAGGAAGAACTGTACTAATAGTGTTTGGACAGGATATCTTGTCTGCTTCTTGTACAATGGATAACAACTAAGAAGATAACAATGTGCAATGTATTAATTATCAAAACTGTCCTATTAACCAGCTTTGAAACTGTCTCATTCATATTTGTTTCTCAATAAAACTTTTTAAAGAAAGAAAAAAGGGGCCAGGGAGATGGCTCAGTAAAATAAGCGCTTCCCTGGCAAGCGCAAGGGCCTGAGTTCAATCCCTGGTTCCACCAAAAAAAAAAAAAAAAAAAAAAGAAAAAAATAAAGAAATGATAACTAAAATGGTAAAGAAAAAAATACATTTTTCTCTTAGTGAGTGTGGCTGCATCACAAACTGCCCCTTCTGCTTTGCTAATATAGCAGCTTGAAAGTTTTTGGTTCTTTCCAATTCTAAGACATTATTATCTTGTCATTAAAAAAACAAAAAAATATGTTGGAGGGGCCAGGAATATAGCCCAGTAACACAGCACCTGCCTGGCAAGTGCAAGGTCCAATGTTCAATTCCCATCATCCTCCCAAAAAAGAAGATAACAGAAAAATACATGTTGGAAGCTCATGCATAAATAAATTGCTTTCTGATTCTGGGTTTTGACTGTAGTGAAAGGCAGACCATAATACAATAAAACTGAAGCTATTAAAAATTAAATAAATGGCTACCTCGAATGTAATTTCATAATTTCTGGAGTTCAGGTGGGAAGACTATGGATTGAACCTGAAGAGCTCTCAGCTACACCCTCAGCCCTTTTTATTATCATGTTTTGAGGTAGGGTCTTGCTTAGTTGCCCAAGTGGGGCTTGAACTTGTGATCCTCTTGCCCCAGCCCCTGCATAGCTGGCATCACGAGTGTGAATCACCATACTGGGCTCAGTTTACTGCACTCCAGTGTCAGCACCTCAGAGTATCAGAACCCAACAGAACATTTGAACTCCACCACATTCATTTAGAGTAGCAGCCACAGAGACTGAATGATTTGCCCAGGAAGGAATGTCAGGAAAGGGGGCTCCTTAGCCCAGACTGCCCAATCATTGCCAGCCAGGGTCTTCTCTCCTTCTCTGTCACATTGTCTCCTGTATAGCCAGACTGTCTGATCCAGACCTACAGCTTCTCCACTGTTTCTCTGCGTCATGATGCTGCAATACTTGGGGAACTACTCCCAACTTTCATTTGCCTTCAGTTTACCTTTTCAGTCATCTCACATCATGACTTTCCACATGGCTTAAATGACTGATTTCCATTCTATTTAATATGGTTAATGAAATTCATTTACCATATTCTTTTGCTGATTATTTAGCTCCTATAATTTCTTTCTTTTTTAAAAAAATGTATTTGGTACAGGGTCTCACTATGCAGCTCAGACTTGTAGTGATCCTCCTGTTTTCAGCCGCCCCAGCACAGGGATTGCAGGTGTGCACCACCCCACCTGGACTCAGTGGCTGGCTCAGCATGCCCAGGGGCCAGGCCAGGATGGCAGGTAGTGCCAAGGATTGAACCCCGTTCCCTGGGCTTGCCTAATCAGATGCTTAATCCACTGACCTATCTAGTTGGCCAGTAGCTCCTATAATATCTATAAAATTCTTTTTATGGAAAATAGATTAAAGTCCTAGAGCAACTTCTACAGCTTTGTAAATAATTTTCTCTTAAAATTATGTAATTAACTTCCTAAAATAATCAGCTGACATTTATTGTGTGCATGAAGTCTACCCTAATACCTTATCAATTTTTACTTCACATGCTAGAACTACAAACTATGGAGTTTGAATTAACATTTTTAAAAGGAACAGGACAGAATTTGTTATAATAGCTCCCTCTAGTGAACATTGTCACTACTGCTTTCTGAACACCTAGGATAATCAATTTTAATGCTTGGCATAGTTATTAGCAATCTTCTTTCTCCCACAGCTCTAAACAAAAGTTATGTCACCAAAAGTCTTTCTAGTTATTCATGTATTCCCAAGAATTAATCCTATCAGCAGATTGATTTCAACTTGAAAATAATGCTGTTAATTTCTTTTTTCATTCCCTTAAAATGAGAAAATGAAGAAGAAGAAAAAAATCTCAGCAAACATAGGTGATATGTTTCTTTTCCCTAATAGCTTCTAATGTTGTCTTCTTGTATTGAGTTTCTGGAATATTGACTATTATATGCCTTGCTGTACATTTTTCTTTTTAAAAAATTTATGTATTTGATACACGTTCTTGCTACACAGCTTGAACTCATAGCGATCCTCCTGTTTTCAGCCTCCCCAGCACTGGGATTGCAGGTGTGCACCATCTTGCCTGCTTGCAATGGCCAGCTCAGTGCACCCTGGGCAGGGCTAGCCCAGCCCTTGTGGTACTAGGGGTTGAACCCTGTCCTGTGCTTGCCAGGTAAGGTGCTTAGACCACTGAGCCTTCTCTCCAGCTCCAAAGTTTTCTTTTTGATCATGTCTTTTTTTTTTTTTTTTTGTATGTTAAGGAAGGGTGTTCAGGGTCTCACTACTAGATTGGACTCACAATGATCTGCCTGATTACAGCCTCTCAACAACTGGGATTACAGACACGCGCCACCACGCCCAGTCTCAATTGCTGTCTCAGTGTGCCCTGGAGGGGCCAGCATGGCAGGCCCAGGGATCAAACTCCCAGCCCCTGCATCTGCTTGCAGGTGTTTTAATCTGCTGACCTATTTGGCCAGCCCTGATCATGTCTAATTGGAGTTTATGTGACACACTTATCTATATGTCAAATTCTTTTTCCCTGCCAGGGAAATTTTCTACCATGAAATATGTGAAGTTTTTTTTGTGTCATTTGTGCTATTTCCTGCTTTTTCATTGACTCCACCAGCAAGTATAACTGATAATAAAAATAATTGTGGTTTATCAACCAATTGCTGTATGCTATGGATTCATCTTAACCCTTATGATTATTTAATGTAATCCTCTAGGACAATACCATTACAATGAAATTTTAGATAAAGAAATTAAGTGGGTTGAGGCCCAGGTTGTCTGGCTCCAGGACCCAAAGCCTGGAAGCCCAATTCTACTCTGTGGCCATGGCCACAAGATTATTTAAGTTTGTTTCAGTTACTTTTCTCTCTCTCCATGTGACTCTCCTTAGGCACATTCTATATCATCAATCAATTTCCTCTGTGGCCCCATAATCTCCTTGATCAGAACATTTGGGACACAACTGAGTTACAGGATGTTACTATACAGGTTCTCTTACGTCCTGAGTCCTCAATAACCTTGAAAGGCTAGGGCCAAAATGTTCACTGTCCTTGTAGCCCTTCTTTTTCTCTAACTTTTGGTGTGCAAACTTAGGTTGTTAACCCTCCAGAAGAGAAGCTTAATGATATTGTTACTCTACAACATATGCTCTTGAGGTTAACATCAGTATCTGTCTGAATATAAAATGCCTTAGACATAACATGGAACAGGTATTTTCCATCAATCGTTGATATACTTAACTTTAAATCTGTACAGATTTTTTTTTCAGTACCAGAGACTGAACTCAGGATCTTGCGCTTGCCAGGCAAGTGCTTATTCTACTGTGGTATCTCCTGAGCCCTTCTATCCATACAGAATGTGAAAAAAAATTAAAAAATAATAGTAAAAAATAGAAATAAACAATTACAAATTTTCACACAGAAATTTAGAAATCTAACCATATGCAACATTGTAGCAGGACAGTCCTTGTCTCTTGTTTTCATTTATTACTTTTTTCTTTTATTTTTTAAGCATTTACTTGAGAGAGAGAGAGAGAGAGAGAGAGAGAGAGAGAGAGAGAGAATAGCAGTAATTGATATGATATTAGAATCAGTACGCTTTTAGAAGACCAGAATGACAGGGATTCCAAGCATGGCCCTACCATTACACATTGCTATCTTCAGTGCAGTTGCTTAGTTCACAAATATCAGCATGTATAGTTAGTCAGGGTGAGAATCCTTCCAATTAACTGCTAGTTTCAAAAACCTGATGGAGATTCTCAGGATCATTGCCTTAAACATCTTGTGTGTATAAATGTATGATTTTGCCCCTGCCATGTTTCCTAACTTTTCTCCTTGCCCTCTCTTCATTGTTTAATCCTTAAGTTCTCACTTTCCATTTGGTTGTGTTATACCTTTCAATTTTTATTTCTTCTTTTGAGTTCTTACACTAGAGAGACTGTATGATATTTACACATGTTGGTCTGGTTTATTTCATTTATGAATATATCTTCCAGTGGCATCCACTTATATATGAAGGCTTTGAGTTTATCATTCTTTATAGCTGAGTAATACTCCACTGTATAAAAATACCATATCTTTTCATCCATTCCTCAGGTGATGGGCATCTTGGTTGCTTCCAAGATTTGGCTATCACAAATTGTGCTGCTATAAACAGAGGTGCATATATATCACTATGATATGAGGTTTTCAGTTCCTCTGGGAAAATTCCCAGGGGGGTGCAGATAGCTGGTTTGAATGGGATTTCCAGTCCTAGTTTTTTAAGGAGTCTCCACATTGATTTCCATAATGGTTGCACCATTCTACATTCCCACCAGCAGTGGAGGAGGGTTCCTTTTTCCCCACAGCCTCTCCAACATTTGTTGTTGGCTGATTGCTCTATGATAGCTATTCTTTCTGGAGTGAGATGTTATCTCAGCATTGTTTTAATTTTCATATCATGGATGGCTAGTAATGTGGAGCATTTTTTCATGTATTTATTAGCTTCTATGGGGGCCTGCCCCTTAGCTCAGTTCTTTAAGTGGCTGCCTCAACAAAGCAGTCAGGTTCAGGTTGCTGTGGTTCGATCCTCACAACTCAAGCCAGCTAAACCTGCCCTGAAGGCATTTGGAGAAAAAAAAAAAATCCTTCTGCCTTTTTGGGGCCTGCCCCTTAGATCAATTGTTTAAGTGGCTGCTTCAACAAAGCAGTCATCCTCAGGTTGCTGTGGTTTGATCCCCACAACTCCAGCCAGCCAAACATGCCCTGAAGGCATTCTGAGCCAGCCTCCCCACCAAAAAAAAAATCCTATTAGCTTCTAGAATTTATTCCTTTGAGAAGTGTGTGTTCATGTCAGATGCCCATTTCTGTGCTGAATCAGTTACTTTTCTCTCATCGCTGAGACAAAATACTTGACACCCCAAATTAAGGAAAGGAAAGATTTATTTATTTAGTTTCCAGTTTGTGGAGGTTTCAGTCCATACTCAGGTGGCTCCCAGGCAGGGTGGCCTGGCAGAAGGGCAACAATTCAAGGCAGCAGAAGACAGCAAAGCAGCAAGAGCAAAAGGGGGGTTAGCAAGACTCTCTTCCTCCCTCACATCATGTGTCAGCTCTCTGCCCACACCTTCTCAGTGTCCTGCTCTTCCATATCCTCAGGCTGAGGATATTTACAAAGAGAGGACCCTGGCCCCTGCTGAGACAGTTGATTAAACTTCTAAGCTTCTCAAGTTGACATAATAGAGCAACCCTAACAAGGCTCAGCCCTGTCTTTCTGTGAGCAGCCAGGCTGTCTGCAGGTCCTCCTGCTCCCTGGTATGACAAGAGGGCCCCAGTCTTCCTGCCTCCACCTGACCATCATGTGCATGCTCAATGGAGTCTGACCTGCCAGCAGGTAAGAAGGAGGGGTAATCCTGGTTCTGGAGAAAGATGCACACACGATGAGACACACACAGCTGCCAGTGCCAAAAAACAAGTGAAAAAGAAAGAGAAGAGCAAGACATGAAGACCAAGGTGCCAACTTCACCTGGCCACCCTGAGACAATCACAATTCGTGATGAACCACTGAAAAACTATGAAATTATGATCTCATGCTAATATCACAGATGACAATAAAGACGGGCCTCTCACTGCAAGGAAATGCAGGCAGATGAGTAAATGTACAGGGTATACACGAAATT
The DNA here is from genome assembly GCF_000260255.1 of Octodon degus. NCBI lineage: Eukaryota > Metazoa > Chordata > Mammalia > Rodentia > Octodontidae > Octodon > Octodon degus. The sequence continues at coordinate 6,418,116 of NW_004524604.1, read as the reverse complement.
AGTATGAGCATTTTGCAAACATCCAGGTGAGGCTGGGTCAGAGAAGGAAACAACAGATGCCAGCTCCACAGTAAAGGGTTGACAAGGAGAAGGGTATTTGTCTTCCTACTTCCCATTGCATGGATGCAAGAAGAGAAAATAAAATAGGAATTAAGGCCTAGGGAAATCAGGAGACTCCTTGTCCTGATGATCCAATGGGACATTGCTCATGAGGAACCACTGGCCACAAGGTGCCTACGAGTGCATCTATCACACCAGCAGTTCCTGCTCCGGAGCATATGCTCTGGCTTCCACCAGGCCTCCACTACCAGGATGTGACAGAAATACCTGGCCGTGGAGGGCTTACCAGGCATGCTCAGGTCCTGGCTCCAGTGCCAGAACTAAAAAACAAAAAGAAATTCCACATGGTCTGTGTTCTGCTTTGTGAAAAGGGGACGTATAATCTTTAAAAACATAATCTGTCAAAATCATAAGGCAAAAGTTATGAAATGAGCCACACTGAAGGACCTAAAGAGAACCAACCACCAAATGCAATACCTCTTTCTAGAAGTGCATGGCAAAGGGGAACATAATGGACAGTGCTTTGTTAGGTCAACTGACGTAGATCACACACGAGTACTGCTGCAACCTAAATTTAGGGGACCAGGTGTCTGACTGTGGTTATGTAAGATAATATTTCTACTTTTAGGAAGTAAATCCCAAAGTATCAAGGTGGGAGATGAAGTGATTAATTCTCAAGTGGGTCAGAAAAAAATTGAGTGCATGTATGTTGTATGTGCACATGTGTGAGCTGTTTGCTAGATGGATCTGTTTTAAATATTCTGTATTTCACCCTTGTACAAAGGTTGTGTACGTGATTATCCTGGTTCTCGAGAGGTGTGCAACCAAGGATGCAGGACGGAAGGCTGGAACTTCTGTCACCTGCTCTGAGTTGTTTAAGAAACAACTGATCCAAAGAACTAAAAATATTGTGTGTAATACTGTACCAGGGTTACAAGGAGTAACCTGGGAGGGAGGGAGAGAGAATTTGCAAACATGGTGGTACAAGGCCACTGTGACGTTCTTGTAATTTTTCTGAGGCCAGAAATTTTTTCAAGATAAAAATATTCAGTAAAATAAATAAAAAACTCCTAAGATAAAATAACAGTGTAAGAAATGTCATATTGCACTATTACTTTATCACTATTCTACTCTTCTTATTATCAATAACATGTTGCTTCAATTATTAAACATTAATATTTAACATTTAATCTTAATATTCAACATTAGTTGACCTTTATATTTAATTAATAATTAAAATTACTATTTCTTGTTTTTATTAATATTACTATATTAATCAATATATTCATTTTAATTCATATCAATGGCATGATTAACATTAATATTTAGTGTTAATATTAATTAATGTTCATATCAAATATGTGTTGTTTATATGGTTTTGTTTGAGACAGGATCTTGTTTAGGTAGCCCTGGCTAGCCTCAAACTCATGTCTATCTGCCTGACTCAGCCTTCTGAGTGCTGGGATTACAGGAGTGCACCACGTTGGTTGGCCACCGTTTCTATGACTTTTATTACTACAACAAATTATCTTCACCTGTCATTATGTAGAAATTCAGTTTGTTACACAGGTGAACTCTCTAGAACACAAAGACTGGTGTGTACACCCTTTAACATGAAACGAATTTTCAGACCAACTTTATAAATATATTGAACATATTTTGGAGATTTAAAACAAAGTAGAGGGAAATTATTTTATTAATCCAGATGATTCTGGGTATTGTAGGGACCAAGTCCTCTAAACAAAGTGACCATAATTGGCTTGGCATTGCTGAGATGTGTAGGGGTTTATGCATCTAATCTCCTAGGTACCGCTTTACTCCACCCTCAGAAAATAGGGGTTGAAAAATTTCAAAAATTCACTACTCTAAAGACTTCAGACTTCACCCCTCACTCACTCCCCACCCCTGGGAAAGCGTGATAGGTAAAGAAGAACTGCGAGGCAGGCATGGATGGTACCCAGGTAACTCATGCTGGCTGGTGTTGCTTCAAAGCAACAAGACTCCACAGGGATCTGCTGTTAAATTGATTTTCGTCCTGTTTCTCCATCTCTTTTGTTTTCCTAAAGTGTATCAGGAAGACATCAGAGATGTAGCCACCCTTTTCAACATTTAGAAAATGTTCCTTGTATTTTTCCTCTTTACTTAATCCCCTTGGGATTTACTTATTTTTATCTAATTACTTTAGTATATGATTTTAGGTACAGAAATAAAATAAATTTTTCCACCAAAAAATGCCAATTTTCCTGGTACATGCCACCCTTTTCCCTACTTATCAGACCGGCCCCTACTTTCTCAGACTGCAGTCCCCTGTAGGGTTACATCCACGCTGTTCAATTGGAATGTGTCTCATAATTGCATGAAACTTAAAATTGATGGTGGAAAACTGCCACTTCACAGCAGCAGGCAGAAATGATCCTGTACAGCTGAGAAGCTGCCTCTACCTGACCCAGGCAAACAAGAAACTGGGGCAGAACTGTGGTTTGTTCTGTGGGTCAAAGACAGACCTGGAAACTGGACGAGTGGAAATCTGAAGCCCTGGTAACCTCAAGCTCTGTGGCTGGGACAGCGTAGCCCGCAGGGCATTGCCTATGTCATGCAGCCTAAACCCCAACCCCAGAAGATAGCTTGTGTCACAAGCACCCCTAAATCAACCCAACTGACATAGAAGAGATCAGATGCCTGGCTTACCAGAGATGGTTACCAGGAGTGAATGCTCAGCCGCAGTAATAACCCAAGGCCGCGCAGGGGTATTCTCCGTTTTTCTCTTCCAATAAACTACTCCATTCTCCTGGTCCTGTATCCCAATTATGTTGTCCTCACTACACAAGAAAGTTATGCACATCTGCATATATTTTGCATGGACCATGTTTCCAGTGTTTCAGTAATTCTGGTAGTTTGGGGGGCAATTCTCTTGGGTCTTAATTTAATCAGTGATATCATCTACAAATAGCAACAGTTTTGCTTTTGCTCACCTTTGTTTCAGTTTTGCTTTCTTGTCCAAAACTTCTAGCCCTGTTTTATATTTTTGTTTTTTTTTAAGATGTGGCCTTGCCCAGCTTCCCAGCCTGGCCTCAAACTGATGAAGCTCTAGCCTCAGCCTCCAGATCTGCACAGTTCTCAAAGCTACAGATACTGAGGTAAATTGAACAAATTCTAGTTTATGAAAGAGACAAAGGATAATCAAATAATCCAGCAGATGAATGAATGAATGAATTGAGGAACTTTTTGGGGTGAGAAAGTGTTCTGGAATTAGATGGAAATGCCTTGATTTAAGAGTACACAAAAAACCACTCCTCTGTATGCTTTAACAGGGTGAATTTTAGAGCACGTCAATTACATCTTAGTTTCAGGAGACAAAAGGAACAGCAGGCTGTATGTGCACTAGCAGAACAATGTGAGGCAGTGGGGACACGTGGGCCTGCACACAGTCATGTGGCAGTGTGCTGGGTGTGCTCAGCTGCACCCTTTTTCTTCAGAGCACTGCGAGATGCTGCTTTGTCTTTTCTCCCAGACATGCTTAGTGCCCCATTCTCACACAACCACTGCCTGGACTGAGGGTCCTTCGTAGCACTTACCAGCACCAGCCACAGGAGCCTGTGGGCCCTCAGGTGAACTCCTTTCCCAGCAGGGAACCCCAGCTCCAGGGCTGGACACTCTCGCTTCCAACCTCCAGGCAGAAAATGTGCTGAGGTTCCACCTACTGAGACCCTCAGATGCTTTCAGGAGCAGTGGCCTAGCTGTCTACAATGCAAGCCAGCTGAACAGTCAAAACTGATGTCATTCTTGTACAGCAATTAACCACTAGGAAGAATGTATGCAATGTGTTATTTATTGAAACTGTCCTACCAATTTGGTTTGAAACTGTCTCACTGCTATTTGTTTCTCAATAAAAATTATGGAAAAATAAATAAATAAATAATTTTTTAAAAAAACTGATGTCACATCTTTCCAGTGTCCCCTTCCTATCTCCTGGAATTGATTTCCAATTTAAGTTGCCTGCACACAAGCCCTTGTTGAAAGCTCTGGTTTTGGAAGGCCCAAGTACAGATTCCTTTTAACACTCAATTTTATAGAGAAGACCAAGACCAGCCTGGTGGTTTTATGTGATTATGGATAACTACTTTTTCTAGATGCTTGGAGAATTTCTTCTTTATCATTAAAATTTTACAGTTCTGTCAGAATGTTGGATTTTTTCTACGTGGAATTTGATCTTAACTTTCAGACCTATCTCTCTCTGGATCAAGATATTTTTCTTCTGTGTCAACTACTTCTGCTGTGATGGTGTCATTCCTTTCAGAAGTTCCTCTTAGAAATACATTGGATCCTTTCGGTCATCCTGCTTGTAGCTTTCATCTTTTTCCTCACATTGTTCTTTTCCTCTAACAGCCTGACAATCTCTCTAGTTTGTCTTCCACTTATCTAACCAGATCTTTAGCAGTTTTTGGACTCATGCCCACCCAGCCCTTTGGTTAGTGCACTGGTTTAGGCCCCATATTCCTGAAGAACATGGAAGTCACATGCCATAATCTTTGTGCTCAGCAATCTTCGCCCATGGAAGCTCTTCAATCCCCAGGTCTTTGTCCACAGTGATAGCCAATGCCTTGCAAGCCCTGGGGTGCCCTGCTCCCCTCAGCCTGCCCTGCAGCTGAAATGTCCTTGTTAGGAAGCAGCACCCGCACACTGCAGCTGGCCTTCTGCTGCCTGCAATCTCACAAGTTAGTTTCCCATCTGGGTCAGGAGGCTGATAGTGTTTGTCTGAACACTATAAAGTATTTATACAATAATTCACACATGAGTGCTTTGCAAACATGAAAATGCGCTTTGATTTAAAGCCATGCAGTGAAAAAATAAAGAAAAATAATAAAGCCATACGGTGGGTAAACACTGAAAAAAAAAAAAAACAAAACAAAAATCCAGTTGTAGATATGTACATGACTGCGTCACCATTTTCCCAGTGAGACTTGCAAAGGGCAGGCTGTCTGATTGGCTGAGAGAACTGGGCCATCCAGCCCTCTCAGTATGGTTTTCCGAACTTCCTGCTCATCTGTAAGCACTGGGTCAGAGGCGCCAACTGTCTTCGATCCTCAGGCTCTTGCTGCCTTCTCCTGTGCCAGCGCTAGCATTGCCCTGCTGCAGTGCACTGCCGCCTTGCTTTGAACAGGAGCAGTGCGCAAGGCCGACTGCACTTCCACTCTAGCGCGTGGCCAGTCACGTGGAGCTCCTTCTGCCGGGGCTGGTTATGAGTGGGACTGAGCCCGCAGTTGTTAGCGGCCAACTTTCCCACTGATGAAAGACCCCACCGTAGAATGGAGTGTACAGGAAGAGGCCCAGAACCAGGGCACCACAAGAGGACACATCCAGCTGGCCTTTCTGATCTGACAATATCTGAGCATGACCCACAGCCTCGTTTTCCATTTGCTGAATTGAAAAATTCTCCATAGCCTCAATTTTTCTGAGCTGATGTTTTCCCATTCCTAAAGATCACAATAATAATGATTCCATATCAGCTTGGCCCTTCTGTCTTTTCTTTTCTTTCTTTTTTTTTTCCAAAGTTTTATTGATAAACAGATAGCAATGAGACAGTTTCAAATCAAATCGGAAGTACAGTTTCAACAAATAATACACTGCATATATT
>NW_004524604.1:6374608-6405771 GCF_000260255.1 Octodon degus | reverse complement strand
CGCTGCGCCTGGGCTGGGACTGGTCCCGCCTGCGCAGGGTAGCAGGAAGCTCTCCACACACTCACCGGACCTGGGCTAGGACTGGGTCTCTGTCTTTTCTTTTTCTTTGTTTCTTTATTTATGTTTTTCTTCTTTTATTTATTTATGTTTTTTCTTTTGTCCTTTTGAGACAGGGTCTCACTATACAGTTTAGGCTGTCCTTGAGCTCACTTTGTACTTCAGATTGGTCTCAAACTCACAATGATCCTCTGCCTCAGCCTCCCGAGTGCTGGGATTACAGGCGTGCCCTTCCATGCCTGGCTGAGTTGGCCTTTTCTTTTCTTTTCTTTTCTTTTCTTTTGTGGTACCAAGGATCGAACTCAGGACATTGTGCTTGCCAGACAAGCCCTTATTCCACTGAGCTATCTCTCCAGACTCTAATTGATACTGCGCTTGCCAGGAAGAATCGAGAGGCTTGAGCTGAAGACTAAGATTCACTCTTTGTCACTCATCAGCTGCTGACTTGCCTTGAGTCATGGCTGAGCCTTATTCATTTTCCTTAAAATGGAATAAAGCCCTTCTCATGCCACAGATCTGTGTGCTTCAATGTTAACAAGTTGAAAGTGACTTGTGAATTATTAAACATTCTTAAAATTAAGTAACTAATAGCCAATTATGTCAGTTTTGCCTCACTACAAAGAAAAATTATTAGGTTTTTTCTCCCAAGAAAATTGGCATCTAATTGAATGTTTCTCTAAATCATTCTGTTGTGTTGCCAAAATAAAATTTATGTTTAAATAAAATACATGGTATGATGTCTAGGATTGGCCAGGTGGGAGGTGGCATCACAGTGAGGGGGTGGAAGATAAATACACAAGCTGGGTGTGGGCTGCCAGTCATTAAAGGTAAATAATGAGGATTAGGTGTCATTAGGTTATAGCCCTTTCCTATGTGCATGCTTTTCCACAATAAAATATAAAAATTCCCTGAAAATCTCAAGGAGCAAACATCCTACTGCAAAGGCTTACTAACCCCTGGCTCTCTGATTCTGTAGTGTTTAACCATGTGTCAGGTCTAATTTTTATTGGACAAATCATATCTGAGCAGGCATAATGGTCTAGATACATTCATTGCACTTTCAGAGTCATGAAGTCACAGATAATTCCAAAAAAGTAGCGTACAAATGCCTCAGCTAGAACTCACCGAGAGAAGCCAGGATGTGGCACTAGTGAGACCACAGGAATTTATCCTGAAGGTGATGATCTGCCTTCATAACTATGACTATAATCCCAGCTCCATACTCGATGCTACTCTTCCAATTGCCTTGTGCCTTATTATTGTTTAATTGTACCTATATCTTTATTGGCAAATATGAGAGAAAAATGCTAAAGACCATCCCTAACCACTACCAAGACTTCTCTTAAGCCTAGAGATGATCCCATTGCTTCAGAAAGTCCTCGTTTGTCCTTCACCATGGAAACAGCAGCCTATTGGGGTTTGGAGTTAAGCTTGAAAAACTGGAATATCAGCTCAGCTAATAACCAGCTCTTGTTCCTGGGCAAGTCCCTTGACCTAATTGAACCTTAATCATTTTAGAGAGGGCAAGACTCTCAAGAGAGTCTGGCAATGTAGCCCATTTACCCTTAACTTCACTATGTACCCAACGTTGGCCTCAAACTCATGATTTTCTTGCCTCAGCTTCCTGATAGCTCAGAATACAGGCATGCAACACCACACCTGGGAAGGCTGAAGCATTTTAAAACTGGAAATAATCACAACCTCCACCACTAGATGTCAAGTGTGGCAGGCTCATGAGGGTGAGAGCTTTATAAACTGGATGTCGTTATTTTTGCTGTTACTATGAGCAGATTTTCACAATAAATTTGTTAAGGTTCTGTTTCATTTTGTTTTGTTTTGAAGTATCTTTCTAAAACTGCTAAACTGCTACAGCTAAAATTAAAAATCACGCTTGCTAGTGAAGATGAGCAGGGCCATTCAGCACCACTCCTGGCACCCTGCCAGAACTCACAGACTCTACCGTGCTGGGATTGGAGGGCTACTTGGGGCCCAGCAGGCCTGCTCGTCACACATGGAAGGCAGCTAAAGACGATGGTCATGACACAGCTGGTGTGGGGGAGCCTGAAAAACAGCTCTGGGCTGCAGGCCCCAGTCCAGAATGTCATCCTGAGTGCTGGAGCTCAGTCCCCGATGATTCAGGTTGGATTTGACAGGTTGAGAAGCTGCTGAACTTTCCTCAGAGCCAGAGTCCCTCTCATCTGCCTTGTTCTCCCCACTCAGAGCTGGCAGAACTTTCTCCATAATTTCACCACATAGGAACACAATAGCTCTAAGTTTTCTGACTGAAAAGTTCACTGACTACAGAAGACTAGACTCACAAAAGACAGCCTGCCCAGCAGTGCCTGCCCAACCTCCTAGCACTCTGGCAGCCAGAAGGAGGAGCACTGCAAGATCAAACCCAGTGTCTTAGTTTCTTTCTCATCACTGAGCCGCAGCTCTGAAGAGGAGAGGTCCATTTGGGAGTGCAGTTGGTGGAGGTTCCAGTCCATCGTCAGCTGGCTCACTCACTGGGTACCTCCATTTCTGCATCAGAAAGGCTGGACTAGGCCCAGCGTGGTGGTATGTGCGTGGAATCCCAGCCCTTGGGAGACTGAGGCAGGAGGATGGCTGTGAGTTCAAGACTGGCCTGGGCTACAAAGTAAGCTCAAGGCCAGCCTGAGCTGCATAATGAGACTCTGTCTCAAAAAGACAATGAATGAATAAATAAATAAATAAATAAATAAATAAATAGGCTGAACTGATAAAGATGCATTGTATTGTTAAGATTCAGTGGGTCAACATAAGTGAGTTGTTTTGGAGCAACGCCCAGAAGTTTCTTACTTTGGAGGATGCACAGTACCAGCTCAGCAACCTAGGACAGATGTGTCACCATGAGACACTCTGCTGTACATGAGTGGTGACCCAAGCCTGTGGAGCTAAGGCAGGAGGTGGCGAACCCTTACCTCTGAGAATCCATGCAACTGTTCTGCAGTGCATACCAAGAATGCACACTTTCAAAAGCATGTCGGATGACTCTGATGATCACTAACCCTACCAATGCCATTTTTAACACTTTTTACTGAAGGCTGACATTCAAAACTCTAAAAAACTTCTTCCCCTTGATTTATGGGAATGTTGAAGATTTAAGCAGAGAAAACAAAGGCCTGAGTCCTGACTAGTAGAGTTCTCCATGGTCCTACTGGGGCCACATGATGCTTCTGACTTGTGCAACTACAAGGCCTTCCAAAGGCATTGTCAGCCCCTTGTGGTCCAGAGTAACACAGAGAAGAATGAAAACAGGGGACCAGGTGTAGAGAAAAGGACAAAGATAACATAACTTGTCCAAAGGGTCAATGTGTTTCGCTGTTATTAAAATAGAGTCCTTCCCGTACCCGTTATAGCATCTTGCACCAGCATTAATGCTTACAGCTGGGTCTGCAAGCCTCACCCAGCATAAGCTGCTGAGTCCTTGGGATTCTGCCCGATATCCATCCACATGGCTTTTGGTAGCCTAGTCACTTCACATATGGAGAGCCGTTTCTTTGTCTGTAAACATGAGAGCCTTGAGTTCTTCTCACTATTTCATGAGTAATCTTCTCCACCTGTGCTCACAAGTCCTGAAGGAGTCAAGGAAGCAGAGCACAGTGTACCTGTTGCCATGACCCTGCCCTCCTTATTGCTAACAGAACTGGCCAAATAGCAGGAAGACCTTGGAGCTGTTGCCTGCCTCCTGTAGACCAGGCCTCTGAGGAGCAAAAGACAGATGAACAAAATAGTGCATTAAGTCCTTTGTTCAGAGAAATAGAAGACTTTGTTCCCACCTTTAAGGGGTCTGTGTTACCTACCATTCTCTTAGTCTTAGATGCAAAGAGAAAAGTTAAAAATGTTATCTTTTCTCACTTGTCAATGGGGAGCAATGTCACGATGTTTCAAAAGATGATTCAGAACCATTATGTTGCTTTTCATTTTTTTGTTCTGTTCAGATACGTTCTCACTGTGTAGCCCAGTCTGGCCTCGAACCCATGGTGAATCTCTTACGTCAGCCTCCTAAGTGCTGGGATCATAGGTGTGTGCCGCCATGCCCAGCCATGATGCTGTTTTGTAAAATGAACGTGTCTATGTACCACACTGTGACATTTAAAATTATTGTGGTACTTATAAACATTGAACTGATTTAAACTGCTCTAATTCAAAAAAAAAATGTGGCCCACCTACTAAGAATGATACGTGAATATAAAGTTTGGAAAGGCTTGCTCCTGTGTCTAAGCCTTCTTTGTCACTGGGCTAATTACATTTCCCACAAAAACCAGTACTTAATTGTTAGCCTTTCTGGGAAAACAGGTGCTGCTCAAACAGAACTGCAAATTGAGCTCTGAGAAGCCCCTGGTTTCCACTGAATTATTTTATCCTCTGCAAAGTTTACCAACTAGAAGCTACTTGGAAGTTATTGTATTGATTATGGTAGCATAAATATCTGTAAGATAATGGGTTTTCCCCCTAGCACACAAGCTTTGCTTTTTTTTTTCTCTTTGATTCCTAGTGCAGAGGTAAGCAGCAAGGATGTTTCCATCCAGCCTCTCCATGCGGGCGTTCATAGAAGAGCCCTGGACGCTAAAGGATGATTGCACAAACCACTAAATAGATCATTTCCCATTAGTGCAGCACACAGCCTATTCCTGGTAGTGGAAATTAGGCCATGCTAAAGCGAGAGCCCAAGAATGAGAGCATAAAAATTAATATGCATCACTAAGATGAGTTTCAAGCTTCCAAGAACCAAACTACTTCTCTCTTTAATACTCTGGGTGGTAGAAAATACAGTAGTAGGAGGCTTTGGGTGAAAGAATAAAGAGCAGTGTGCAGACTTTATATGTCAACTTGGCTGAACCACAATACTGCAATGTGTGGCCCAGCACTACTCTGGCTGTTTCTGGGCAGGGCTTTTCCTTTTTTTTTTTTTTTTTTTCTTTTGTTTTTTAAGTAAAGATTAACACTTAAAGCAGCAGAGTTTGAGCAGAGGTGACATGCATGGGTCTCACCCAGTCAGCTGAAAGCCTGAAGAGGAAAAGACTGACTTACACCCAAAAAGGGAAAATTTAGCCAGCAGGCTCCTCAGGATGCTGTGGCCACGGCTTCCTAAGTCAGCAATCTGCCAGCCTGTCTTGGCTGTCTCCTCTGCAACTATGGGAGCTTCCCCATTTCCTTAATCTCTCTCTCCCTCCTCCCTCTCTCTCATCACACACAAACACACACATCCTCTTGGCTCTAAAGAACTCCAAGTGATCCAAATTGCAGGGAGTCAGCAGGTGCCAGCTGGAAGCAGGACTGTAGGGGTGGAGAGCGCACCCCAGAGGGCCACTTCCTGGCTCAGCAGCCCCTGTACTCACATGGGCACCAGAGCAGCCCCAAAACTGCCAGCAAAGACCCAAGGCTTCCCATTCCTCATTGCCTAGAGGAAGATCTTAGTGACCCAGCCCCACCCACAGAACAAAGCCCTCACCATCACCCTTACACCATCTGACATGAGTGGAGTGACCTCCACTAGCCCTAGGTGGCCCTCCAAGGATGTGTGTCCTTGGGCTGTGCCTCCTCTTGACATTCCTCCAGGCAGGTCCCAAGCTCTCACTCCAAGCCTCAGATGCTAGCTGCTGGAGGGGACAGCTAATCTTGGTCTAAGCACAAGGCCTTTATTCACTGCAAGCAGGTGAGGAGGCCCAATCAGCCTTCTTGTCTTCCCTTTAATAACTGCAGTACAGATTTTCTAAAGACAATAAAATATTACTTGGAAAGAGCTGAACCTACAAGGGGGTGTTCAGCTAATAAAGGGAAAGGTAGGCAGGCATGGTGGCACATGCCTGCAAACCCAGCCTTCTGGGAGGCTGAGCAGGAAGGAATTCAAACCAGCCTGAACAGCAGGGCAACTTAGCAAGTACCTGTTTCAAAATAAAAAAGCCTAGGAATGTAGCCATGCACAAGGCCCTAGGCTTGACCCACAGTACTAAAAAAATGCTCCCAAAAAGCCTCTTTTCAGGACCAATATACAGAGCATCACATATCTGGGCAGAAATAAGGATAATCCAGGGCTGGTCCTATGCCATGGGTCTCCTCAGAGTTACATAACAGACTTTCAGCGGAGACAAGAGGGCAGCACGGGCCTCCAGGATCCTACTACAGCACTTAGGGCCTCTTATCCAGAGTGTAGATCTCTGCTGCCTCACAGTCCTCAACCACAACATGGAAATAACATTAAAGCTCACCTCCTTGAGGTTACTGTGAAGACTAATCAGACAAGGAGGTTAAGGGAACTTTTTTTCTTTTTTTAGGACAGGATCTACAGGGTCTCATTACGTAGATCAGACTCATAGTGATCCTCCTGCTTACAGCCTCCCACCACTCTCAGTCTCAATCACCATGTCAGTGCACCCTGGGGTCGGGGCCGGAGCAGCAGGCCCGGGGATTGAACTGAGCTATTTGTCTGGCCCAAGGGAACATTTTAAAATACTGCCTCCTCTTATTGTATTAGTTGCCCCTGACAATATAAATATGAAGTTATATATATATATATAGTTTTTGCATCAGAGAAACTGTGTGATATTCGAGCTGAGTGTGTGAGTGACAAAAGGGCACTTTGGGGCAGGAGTTCAGTGGGGCTGCTGCACACACAGGGGTGCGGAGAGCCTGCAGGGCCTCTGTACTTCCAGTGAATTTTGCTGTGGACCAAAAACTGTTCTTTTTTTGGAGTGGGAGAGAGCCAGCCTGTTTCTCTGCCCCCCACCAGTTGAACTACAAACTGCTTATACACTATAAAGCTGCTGACATACATCTCTCTCACTCTAAAGCCAGTTCAAGATCTCTGAGACATTAGTGCTGCCGAGATCACCCCCCATATGCATTGCCCCAGTCCTCTGCCCTCTCCCACAGCCTACTGAGACACCTGCCTGGCCCCAAAGAATGCCTCCTTCTATTTATTTATTTATTTATTTATTTATTTGTGTGTGGCCAGCTCAGCCCACCAGGGGGCTGGGCTGGCTGGCATGTGGTGCTGGGGGATTGAACCGCGGTCCCTGTGCTTTATTAAGCTTGTTCTAAGTAGGTGCTTTAGACCACTGAGCCATCTCACCAGCCCAAGAATGCCTCCTTCTGTCTGTGGTTGGCTCCTGTCAGCCAGCCGCTCTTCATGAAGACCCCAGGTGTGGACTCAAAAAATTAATTGACCTGGACTCAACCTCCCAGAGATTCAAAAACTTGTTGACCCTCTCTGGAAAGGCCCCCATGGCTGACCACACTGGTTTCCCAGCACAGAATATCACTACAATTCTGATTAATGACACCCAAGCTACCTGCTGAAAGGACCCAAAAACTCTGCTGCAATACCTGGCAAAAACTGGCTACAAGAAAGAAACTCTGCAAATTTCTTGGAGCTGCTGGCTTCTACAGGAACAGGATCCCTGAGTTCCCAAAGCAGGGCCTGTGCAGGTGCTTGGATCCAGTCTCCGAGGGCAACTGTGCCCCCTTTACCTCCACGCCACTAACTTTCTGATCAAAAAACTGATACACTTACCCTAGGCCAGGACCTAACTGTCCAGGTGCCCCGTGCTGTGCTGGACCTCACCCAGCAGCATGGACTCTCATGTAAAAACCCTCACCGGACTCTTGTGGTAACAAAACCACTCAGTCCTGCCATGCACCTGCTCATGGAGCAGGGCCCGCCAGACCGTGACTGCCTGACACTGGCTGATCAACCGTTCTTGAGTCAATCGTATTCAAAAATGAACCCCTGACAGATGCTGAGTACACCCTGTTTATGGAAGCAGACAGACAGTAGCTCTGCTAGGAATAGAGGCCGACAGGCTAGATACACAGTGGTCACCTTGGACAAAGCTACTTTGGCCAAAGTTCTCCTGATACTGCTTCCTGCAAACAATTCAGTCCGGAGGTCTAAGCCCCCTCCAGGGATCCGATTCACTGAAACATCAACCTCACCCAAAACAAATTTACCCAGTAATCCCGGATGATCCCTCTTAATCAGAGTCAGACCTACCCCCACTGTGTGTTCTGCAAACTCAAGCTGAAGCACTAGAAGCCATACCCCTGCAGCCAGCTCAGACTTCAGGGTCTGTGTCACTGGCCCTGACCTCCCTAGATATGGCCTACTCTTAGCCATTGGCAGTGACGATGGGCCTCCATTTGTAGCAGAGGTAACTCAAAAACTAGATTAAACAAAAACTACATATAACATATAGGCCACAAAACTCTAGAAAAGTAACAAACAAACAAATACATAAAACAAAACCAGCTTGTAACTAGCTCCATAAAAATATAGCTGAAAGATCAGCTATACCTGTAGACACCTCTGAACATACTCATAACCCAGGTGCATATTAACAGCTCCTAAAGTTTCAGAAATCCAGCATCAGATCCACTATTCAAGAGTCTTGCTCTTGAAGTTTTGGAGAATTTACCTGGACTGGGTAGCTCTGTGAAGCTCGCTCTGAAGAGACCACACACTCAAAGCCCTGCTCTGGTCACTCCAGACAGTGACCAGGCCCATGCCAGGCTGAAGCCTGAGGACACTGTTCACAGGGCAGTTTCTCCATTCCTCAATACATATTATTCCCCTTGATTCCTGTGCCTGTTCAGGCTGCTTACCCCAATCCTTGCTTCCATTTCAGCTTACATATGTATTTGATGTTATATTGTACTTTTGCTTTAGCTCTATGGATGATTGCCCCAAGAGAATACAAAATAATCAGTAAGGCCTTCCCTTATTCTACAGCTGACCAAGATTTGATGAGCATCCGTGACACAGTGGACACTCTCCTAGATCACCTTCGCTCTGTCACTCCCTCCTCAAAGTCAGCTTAGGGAGAAACCTTGTAATAAGGGAAACAAACCACAACCCCCTGGTGGGAAACTTTCAGTCTTAGGGACCTTGCAAAGGCCCCATCCTAGAACCCCTGACAGCCCTAAAGTTACTACCTCTGCCCGGTTCTTAGCTCAGAAGATGACAAGTAACATGCCTGAAAAAGGTTTGCCAGGAAAACTAAGAGGGGGAAAAATGTAGCAGAAAACAACTAACAATCTGTAGGCAGCTTGTTAGTTGTGCAGGAAGCAGCTCCTGTTACAAAGTTTCTGTTACTTCTGTCTCTTAGAAACAGCTGGTAACTATGATGTATACTGTAAGAATCAATCAAAGGTAGCCAAGTACTCTGTCTCTGTCCTTCCCCTTCCAACTCCGTAAAAATCTCTTGTTCCAGTTTGTGTCTAGGTGACCGCCCCCCCCCCATAGCCTCATGCAGTCACGGGGCAACTTCTAGAATTTGTAATTAATTCATGATGCAATGCAGAGATTGTGGGTGTGAGTGCTACCCCTGCCCTGGGGTGGGTAATCTGCATTAAAATGTAAGAAGGGTAGAGAGGCTGGCTAGAAGCGGCAGCTGCTGGCCCTCCCTTTGCTCTTTGCTCTTTCCTCCAACCAAGAACTGCTGCCCTCTGCCATGTGCCAGTCTGCCCTGGAGCCAGCTGAGTATGAACTGAAACCTCCACTAACTGTGAGCTAAATAAACCTTTCCTTCCTTCATTTTGGGTGTTGGATTTTTTGTCCCAGCAAGAAGAGAAGAGTAACTGAGACTCTTCCCTGTGCTTTTGGGGCCTGATATTTTGGTAATGATCCTCATCACTGCCAACTGACATAAAATAAACCCGCCTCCAAATGCAGGGCTAGAATAGCTGTGCTGGGTGTCTGAATTGCACACAGTGCCAACTTCTGCAGGGTCTCTGGTTGTCTTGATGATCTGAAGCTTTGTCACAATTAATCCAAACTATATGTATCCTCGGATCTTTAACCTGAAAGAATAAAGTTAAAACTGATTCTTCTCTGGAATTTTCCATGTCATGATTTCATGCTGCTGCGTTACTAACTTGAAACTGCACAATGTGAAGTCCCAGACTGAGGAGGACCTGGGCTGTGGCACAGGGTGCTTCTCACGGCCATGGCAAACTTGGGGTGGTGGCCTTGGGCAGGCACACAGCAGCCTCTGCACGCTTCTGTGTCTCCGCTCGAGAGTCTTGACTGTGAATGATCTGCTTGTGAGGTGGAGCATGAGGGTTTCTTGGCCAGTGTGCAAAGCCCTAGGACCATGATAGACACAGGCCAGGGGTCATTTTTGTTTTGTTTTGTTTTTTGTTGAGACAAGGGCTTGCTAGGTAGCTCAGCCTGGTATTGAATTCACAGCGACCCTCTTGCCTCAATCACCGGAGTGCTGGGATTGCAGGTGTCCCCACAGTGCCTGGCTCCCTGCTATTGCTCTGAGCTCTGCACACCCAGCAGTGCTTGGGATACTATTCCTTGGCAGAGTGAATGCATGACAGAGAATCAGCTCCTCTCCTTGCTCTTTTTGACTTGTGAATGGGCCCCAGGTACCCGGGGACTCTGCAGTGCCCTATGCTATCAGCACTTTTCCCATAGTAAGTGCTGTGGAAATGTAGGAGGTTAATAGAGCAGAGTGAAAGGAGCCCGACTCAGGAAAATTACACACATCACATATTCTAATCATTTTAATGGCAAATGCATCTGCTTTTGATCAGATTATCTTACATCATTTCATACAGAGACCTGAAGTTAATAGAGTAGCACATTAAAGATGATATAACTCAGTAGGAAATCAGGTTGTGTCAAGATTTAAACTGGATAGTTAAGATTAAAGCAAAGACCCTCTAGGAGGACCTCATATAGCCACCTGCTTTATTTAAATGAATAAGAAGATAACAGGATTGATGCTGATTTCCAGTTAAGTAGATCATGCCAGAAAGTCCTCAAACCCACTGCAAAGATGATGTAGGGGAAATGCTAGATGCCTAGTATGACAGTTGTGTCCCCTGAAATGGAAGAATGACTTATAAGGAACAGCAGTAGTTAAGAGCAGGGAAGTTTATTGGAGGAAAAGAACAGAGAATAAGAAGAGCTACCGAGAGACAAGAGGAGTCCCCAGCATGCTGTCAATGAGCCCACCTCTCAAAGGAAGTTTTATAGAGCAAAATCATGAGGCAGGAACACAGGCCAACCCATGTAAGATTGCAAGTATATTCACTTAGATAACACTGATCTGACAGCCACAAGGGCATATGGGTGACATCATTAAGGTTGGTCGATAATCTATAGTCTTAGTATTGTGCTTAGTCTGAGTGGTCTTGGTCTTAGTCTTAGTGTTAGGAGGTTTGAAGAGGATGGCCCACCCCAAGGGTGATACTGACAATCCCAGACCTCCATTCATCCCTTAGGGAAGTGTGTACACCCAGCCATTGTGACTTTAATCTTCAGAGGTGCCTCCAGCCCCAGTCCTGATGCGTTCTCATCTTCTGCCCTCACTGCCATGAGTGCCCAGCCCTGTCTGACTGCCCACTATATTTCTACTTGTATTAGCTGTCGATAACAAAACCAGATAGCCAGGAGCCACCCAGGCTGAAAGGACAACTCTACCTTAGTCCCTTCAAGTGGGGATCACAACAATAAATACTGTGACATTCATATTATTTTGTTAAGTGAAATTCTGTATCATTCGTAATTTTTCTGTTTTAATACTCTTTTGTACTCTCTTTAAAAATCAAAAAAGAAAAAGTTAGTAGCACAAAATACCACGAACCTGGGGAGCCTGTAGAACAGAAATTGTTCCTCACAGTTCTAGAAATTACAAGTCCAAGACCAATGTAGAGGGCTGGGAACGTCGCCCAGAGGCATAAGTGCTTGTCTGGCAAGTGCAAGGCCCTGAGTTCGATACATAGTACAAAAAAAAAAAAAAAACCCAACATAGAGCCATGTATGCCTGAGACACAGCCTTCTTGCTGAGTGGTACAGGGGAAGGAGAAGGGGTGTCTCTGAGACTCTCATCTGTGAATACTGATCCTGTTCCTGAGGGTCCCCCACACATGCTCTGTGCCCCCTTCCCCCCACACCTTCACCTTGAGGGGGAGGATTTTAATATATAAACTTGGTCGGGGGGGGAGGGGAGGGTTCACATTCAGACCACAGCAAACACAAGTGTCGCTTTGTGTGGGAAGCCATTAACTGGTATCCATTTTATAATAGTGTCAGCCATTTTCTTAAGTTTCTATTCCCCTACTGAGTTAAGTTTATGGTCCTTCTCACCTTGCCCATTCCCCGTGAATCACGTGCTATGCCCTAGGGGTTGCACCTTCCCCCATTGCCTAGATACCTGCTGACCCCCTAGAGCCGAGACTTCCTCAATCCTACACCCCCTATATATACACCCAGCACCTCCCCTGAATAAACGGGACTTGATCAGAATCCTGTCTTGTCCCCATTCTTTGTGTCTCCTGTCCCTTCTCATCCCCACTCCCCCTCTAGGGTCCTCATTGACTAACCCGCGGGTCGGGACAGCTTTGTTCAGTGTTGGCCACACGTCATGCTTCGTGCTCTGGAGCCATGTGGGAACCCCATCTCCTATGGCCTGGAATACTCAGAGATCACAGCTTCTGGGGGTCTCTGGGTAGGCTCCCCAGGACGTGATCCAGAGACAACGCTCTGTACCGTTTCCCGTTTTGTGCCACAGCCTTACTAGCTTGGATGGGTCTGAATTGACAAGGTGGAAAAAGCTGACCTGAACTCATAGTCTGGTTGAATTGTCCAGTAAAATATAAAATACCACATTAAATTTCAATTTCAAGTAGGCAGCACATAATTTTTAACATGAATATACTCCAAATACTATATAGAGCATTCTTGTACTAAAAAAAAAAAAAAAAAAAAAAATGTATGGCTTACTTGAAATTCAAATTCCATTGGCTATACTGGGTTCTATTTTATTGCCTTTTGGCTTGGTTTTGCAAGCACGTTAAGGCTTAATCACTGCTTTCCATGATTCCTAGGTTTGGGGAGTAGGGAGCACTGATAAGGGGCAAGAAATGAAATGCAGAACATATTTAATGTTTTATAAGAGAAGAATCAGAGAAGGAAAAAGGAAAATAGTATCTACACGATTAACCTATTTACCATAAGGCAGCCAGTTGCTTTCTCCTTGCAGTTAAATCTGTTCCCCTGAGACTACTGGGCCTCTCAGAAACTTGGCTTTCTCTGTTTTAGTTAAAGTGGGCGCAGGGCAGAGACAGCAGCAGAACCCACGAGTCATCTGCAAGGAGTGGCAGCAGCGCTCCTCCACCTGGCAGCGGACCATGGGATCTCCACGCACGAAAAGGGAAGTCGGCTGTCAGAGGCAGCTGCCCTGCTGTGGCAGGACTGCTGTGCACAGCAGCTCAGGCTCAGAATTGTAACATAAGGAAGCAGTAGAGGCCACCAGATTTGTGTAAAGGCACCATGGTGGGAATTTACTCTGCCTGGGTTCAGGCAGGGAGCATAAGGCCATCTGACAAGTGTGCCCCTTTTATAGGGATGGAGGAAAAGACAGGTGACATTAGGTGGAGAGATCCTGTTGAACATCTGTGGTTAAAGTTCTCTGGCAATCTCGCATCTCGGTGGGGAGTGTCTTTCAAGGCGCCGATGGTAAATTTGGGGGTGTCTCCGGGACCTGCAAACTTCCATGTCCTACCTTGTCTCTTTTCCTGTGCTTGTTGATGATGGATGATGACCAGTGCTGAGCTGAGCTCCCTGCAGACAGCAGTGTTTTTACTGGCAAGTAGGTTGGGGGCTGGGAGAGTCAGGTCTGGTTGGAGACTTAAAGGAGTCAACCCAGGTGCGCAAGGGTGGGTGGTGTCCATCACTGGAAGACAGCCAGCCCCAGTAGAGAAGGAGGTCTGCCACCACGATGACACGGGTGGCCAGGAGGACATTATATTATGTGAAGTAGGCTGGGAGCAGCCAAATACTGCATGATCTCACTTCAGTAGAGACCCCAAATCGCTGAGCTCAGAGAGAGAACACAGAGGGGTTACCAGGACCTCTGTGGGTGGGCCTTGGAGAGGTGTGACCACCGCATCAGCATTTCAGTTAGACTGGAGGAGTGTGTGCAAGGTGTCTGTGGTATTCAAAAAAAATAAATAAATAAAAAGATGATGGCTTTCAAAGTACACCAGCCCCACATAGCTCCCACATTGTACAGCGGCTCTACTTGGCTGGTGTGTCCTCCTCTCAAAACATGGTGCCTGGAGCAGACTCCCCACAGCCCTCCACTGCCCATTCCCCTCAGGCCAGGGGCAGAGCAGGGCGACTCCATGCTTGTGTTGGCAATCACAGTCATTCTGTAGTTGCCCAGATCCAACCTTGGAGTCAAGACTGTGGAGTTAACTGAGGCTACCCTGAGAAAACAGTTCCCCTCACCTCTCCTGAGCTCACCTGGTGGCCCAGGCTGTGCCAGGCAAATCCAACTTCCCAAGGGGTAATGTAAATCCATGGCTCACACCACATCACTGCCTGCACTGGCTCCACACCCTGAAAACCAACACCCTCCACCACTCTCCTCCATCTCTCCCAGGGAAGCCCTGCTTTTCAGTCCACCAGGTCCTCAGTGTCTTCCTTATCTTGTCTGTCACATCCCTCATCTATGCAAAATAAGAAGAAAGAGTTCTGTCACCTTTACCCTTTGGTTGTTGTTTTTTGTCTTTTTGAGACAGTTTCATGACATAGCCTAGGCTGGCCTCAGACACAGTCCTCCTGCCTCAGCCTCCTGTGTGCTGAAATCACAGGCATGAGCCATTGCACCCAGCCTACTAGTTCACCCTTTAAATCAGGAAGGAGCTGAAGCTTTCCCACTACCTCCTCAGTGACTGCCAGGACACAAGCAGTGGTTATTTCCAACTGGTTCTCTGCCCCACACCTGAAGGACCCTTCAACAGGAGAAATTGCATTGGTTCTCATCTCTCAACTCCAGCAGCAGTCTAGGGATTTAGCTCAGCAGCATAGCACCCACCTGGCAAATGCAAGATCATGAGTTCAATTCCCAGTTACCCCCTACGCCCCCAAAAAGTTGGGTATGCTGGCACATGCCTGTAATCCCAGAATTTAGGAGGCTGAAGTAGGAGGATCATTGTAAGTTCAAGGCCATCCTGGGCTACAAAGTGAGTTCAAGGTTAACCTGAACTACATAATGAGACCCTGTCTCAAAAAGACAGAAATAAAAAATAAAGGTCTAGTAGCTTCTTAGGTCTGGGTGCCTGTCTCACTGAGAGCTTAGATCTGTCACTGAGTTGCAAGACAGACAGCCAGGAGACACGCCCTTCTGCTCCACCGGATGCCCACCCAAATTCTTCCTTGCCCAGTTCTGGCCATACTGACCCCAAGGCTGTGTTTAGCAAGCTCCTGCCCCAGGACTTTTGCATTTGCTTTGTTGGAGGCCTGGACTGTTCCTTACCTGAATTATTTGTATAACTCAATCCTTCTCGCCCTTCAAGCTGGGACTAAATTATGCCTGGGAAGTGAGGCCTTTGACCACTCTGCATAAAATCAGACTCCCTTGCCCTCCCCTTACCTCCCCTTCACAATCTTACTATCCTCCTCCAGGAAACTCACACCCTTACATCCTATATCTGTCTTTCCCCTCCCTAATTTCTAGGACCAAATGCTTCAAGAGACAGGGAAGGGATTTTGTCTATTATTGGGCATGGAACAGAAACTAAGAGCTTGAATGAATAAAAACTGCTGGGTCTGTGTCAGGAAGCTCACTTATTCAAGCATGTTGCATATAAACAACATTCTTCAGGCAGAAAATGTAAAAGAAATGAATTTATTAATAATCGTGGGAGGTAGTAGGGGTGTAACTCATTGGGGGAGCTCATTGGCTTAAGACATGCCTAAGCCCTGACTCCTCCCTGCCACCACAAAAGAAACAAGATGAAGGACTTTAAGACACATGGCCGTGCACTGAGCATTTGGGTCTCGTCCAAATCCACATGTTGAAAGCCTGATCACAGCAGGTTGGTAACAGGTGGAGCTTTGGGGAACTGGGTCATGAGGGTGGAACTGTCCTGACCAGCTCTGTGTGTCTGAGGAGAGACCTGAGGTTTGGATGTGGCTCAGGGCCAGAGCCCTGGCTCACAAGCAGAGGCCCTGGGTTCAAGCTGCAGCATCAGAGCAGGACAGAGGCAGCAGAGAGCCCCCAGCCAACTCTGCATGCCATCTGGGGGGAGGGGAGGCAGCGCCAGACGATGCCATGTGCAAACCCAAAGCACGTCTGCAGCTACCAGGTCTGCCTCATGTGGCTCTCAGACCAAGCTGCAGGCAGGACCGTGAGCATACCCAGTCCATGGCATGCTGTGACAGCAGCTGGACGTGAGCCAGCTTCAGGATGGGGCCTGCGAGCAGAGCAGGAGGTGGGGAGGTCTGAGAACCACAGACCCTGCAGTCATAGGGCCTGAGGGCAGCACAGTGGGTGCTGCAGTCAGACAAGGAAAAGTCCACACTGCTGTGAGACACACAGAAGGCACCTCTGGGCTCTGCGTCTGTCTCCACCCACCTCAGCCCAGGGTTCTGCAGTCACAACCTCCTGCAGAAGCACAAGACACTGTCACCACCTCCTGAAGGGACAGTTCACAGCATCTACCAGAACACTGGCTGTGCATATTCTTCGGCTCTACCGCTCCACGCCTAGGCCTCTGCAGGCCTTCGTGTGACTGAGAGATATACAAAGGTACGTAAAGACAGGCAGGCTATTTACTGCAGTATTAGTCTAGTGACTACAAAGTTGGGGAAATTCTCTAAATGGCCACTGGTAGGGGAATGGCTAAATAAATCATGTTATGCTGATACCCTATACATAGCATGATTTAAAAGAATGAGAAATATGTTTACAAACAAACACAATGTGCTCCAAATCATAATATTGAAAAAAGAAGCAGGTTACAGAACATGACTAAGAGCCCATCGTTGCCTGGATCAACATAGCAGAGCCAGGATGCCATGTGTTATGCAGGAGGCCATTTTTCTTTTCCTCTTTGTTTGTGGCAGGATCTTACTGTATGGTTCAGGCTTGTCTTGAACTCACTTTGTAGCCTAGTCTGACCTTGAACTCAAGGCAGTCCTCCTGCCCTCAGTCTCCCAAGCACTGGGATTACAAGCACACACCCTCTTCCCCAACATCTTTCCTTCCCTTTCCCTTTCTCTTTTCCATTTCCTTTCTCTTGTCCTTGTCCTTTTTCCTTTTTTTCCTCTTCTTCTCTGTCTCTCTTCCAGACCTGAACTCTGGGCCTTCACATTAACCTACATCCCCAGCCCTTTTCTATGTTTTATTTTGGGGCAGGGTCTCACTGAATCTCTAAATTGCCCAGGCTGGTTCAAATTTATGCTCCTCCTGCCTCAGCCTCCCAGAGTGCTCGGGATTACGAGTTTGCACCACCACACTGAGCAAGGTAGGAGGGTCTTGGGTTCAAGGTTAGCCTGGAACTCATAGCAAGACTCAGCTTCCAGGTAATAATGACAAACTTATATAATAATAATTATATAACAGGATAGAAAACTATCTGAAAGGAAGTCTGACACAAAGTTAACAACATTGGTTATTTCTGTGGAAGTACTATGCTTTCAGAGGACAGATGTGCATTTTATATTACTATACACTCTAGTAACTGTTCATCTTTTATCTTCAAGTGTGTTCTCATGCATCATGTGTGTGCGCACACACGTGTGTGTGTTCTATAATGTGCCTAGCACTGTGCTCTGACATTGCAGATCAGAATATGTAGGTCACGCCTGTCTTTCTTTGTAATATAAACAGATGGATATCTACTGAATGAAAACAGGTAGTGTTATTATTTCAACACAAGTACAATTTCCAAACAGGCAAAATCATAAATCTCATATAAATATAAGACGAACACATGTGACGGATCTAGTTTAACACATCAGGATATGGAAGAACTAAAGAAACATTGAAGTTGGTTGGAAGGGACCTTAACTTACAATGCTTTACACTGTCAGCCAGCCACTGGGGTATGTGCCTGTAATCCTAGCTAGTCGTGAAGCTGGGGCAGGAGGATCACAAGTTAGAGGCCAGCTTGGACAAGGTAGAGAAACCCTGTCTCAAAATAAAAAATAAAGAACTGGGGTGGGGCTCTGTGGTACAGCAAAGCACTGGTTTTAAGCCCCAGGCCCCCACCCTGAAATACTGCATTCTCTCCCTGACTAAGCTAACTTGCAGTGTCATGGACAGGGACCACATGCATGATTATTAGTCTTCCAGAAAAAAGATTTTATTCCTAGTGTTGAAAACTGGTCTCAGTCAGGCCAAGTTGTGGCCCCAAGAGTGGGTCAAGAAAATGCAGTGCGTTTACACAACAGAATAGAATATTACTCTGGCACAAGAAGGAATGACAGCCTGTCCCCACAGCACCTTGGATGAACCGGAGGTCATTAGAAGTAAGATAAATGCAAGAATGTGCCAATCAAAAATGTTTAAACAGGGAAGTCACACAGTAGTAAAAAAACAAAACAAAAACAGAAAGAAAGAAAAATCGGAGTGATGGCAGTGCTTGTCCATTGGGATTGTTCCGAGCCTTCAATAAGAGGTTGCTGGTCAATATTGTTGTAACAGAAGATTTTCTGATATTTTTTCTCTGAGCAAATAGATCTATATTTTCAATTTCAGGATTTTTTTCTTGATATTTTGTGCTTACAAAACTGACATTTTTCAAAAATATATAGTTTTTGAGACAGGATCTTACTATGTAGTACAAACTGGACTTCAACTCACTAAGCAAAAATTAGATATTACTGTTTTTATTTTTATTAACATAAATGGAATTTATTCCCTAAAGACAAGAGTGTAGTATTTGCAGTCCACATCAAATTTTGACCAAGCTGATTTTGTTATCAAAAGTAAGAAAGCTCAGCTGGATGTGGTGATGTATGCCAGCTGCTCAGGATGCTAAGGCAGGAGGACGACAAGGTCAAGGCTAGTTTAAACAGATTAGAAAGAGTCTCTCAAAAAGACAAAAAGAGCAGGAAGGGTTGGAGATGTAGAAAGCCCATGAACCCTCAAATCAGTCTCCAGCAACACACACACACACACACACACACACACACACACACACACACAGAAAAAGAAAACAACAGGAAGCAATAAAAAGGAAGAGATAGAGGGGGAAAGGAGGAAGGAAGGAAGGACGGACGGACGGACGGAAGGAAGGAAGGAAGGAAGGAAGGAAGGAAGGAAGGAAGGAAGGAAGGAAGGAAGGAAGGAAGGAAGAAGGGAAGGGAAGGGAAGGGAAGGGAAGGGAAGGGAAGGGAAGGAGGGAGGGAGGGAGAAGAAAAGCCAAAATTCAACAAAACAGCAGCTGTTGCTATATTAGACACTTCTTAGGCATCTTGGATTCCTCCCCTTCTCACTCAGTATGTGTCCTGTTATTCAATCCTCCAGGTTGTGTGACAACAGTGTCCCCTTCCTGCCTCCCATTCTTAACTCCTCCCACTTAAGTGCAGAAAAGGTACCTGATACTAAATGATGAATGAAGGTATAAACCATTCTTGTTACAGGAACAGATGAGATCAACTTTTTTTTTTCGGTACCAGGGATTGAATTCAGGACCCTGCACTTGCTGGGCAAGTGTTTATTCTACTGAGCTATCTCCCTGGCCCGAGATCAACTTGATCACCATAATAATTTGGGTTGTTAATTTAAGGAGTAAATCAGCGAAATCTTTACAAATATAACAAAAAAATAACTTTTAGTAGGACAAATGTGAGGCTGAGGAGACAGCTTGGCAGTCTACACACCTGTCTGGCAAGTGCAAGGACCCGCATTCAATCCCCAGTACTGCATGCTGTGCTGGTCCTGGAACTGGACAAGGTAGCACACTCCTGTAATCCCAGCACTCAGGACACTGATGCAGGATTATTGTTGGGATTTCGAGACTAGCCTAGGCTACAAAGTGAGCTCAAGGCCAGCTCGAACTGCAGAATGAGACCTGTCTCAAAAACAAAACAAAACACAGAGAGAAAACATCACAGTGGCTAGGAAAGAGACAGGATGTACCCCCAAGATCCCCAGCAGCCTAACTTCTTTCACCTTTCATGCTTCTATCAGCCTGCAATAGTGCTGAAATTGTAATGCAAGGACTTCTATGGACATTGACAACGCGAGTGGCAGCAGTGGCCCAGAAAAATATGCCCAAAGTTCTCTCGTCACCATCAGCGAGCACCAGCTTCTATTTCTGCATCTAAGAATCTTGACTCTTACCCTTGGACTTCAGCAACTTGCCAAGAAGAGATAATTCATAAGATTTGAAGCAACTCAATGATCTGGCCTTTCTGAGAACAGTTACCACTCTGCTCCACTTGCAAATCCAGTCATATTCAATAGCAAGATACTTGAGTCATTCTATTGTCTTTGTGTATATTTAAAAATGTAAGGGGCTGGGGAGATAGCTCAGTAGAACGAGCACCTGCCTGGGAAGCACAAAATCCTGAGTTCAACCTCCAGTACTGAAAAAAACAAAACAAAACAAAAATTAATAAAAATCCATTGCTGCTTAAAATGCACACCTTCTATACAATGTGAAAATAAAGGCACAGCCAAGCACTAGATCCTTTTGAAGTGAAATTTATCATTATGGAAGGAATCTGCTGTCTACTTAGAAAGGAATTAAGTCACAAGTTATACTTCGCCTAAAGCTATTTGAATTCAGGAAAGAAGTTAGAAATACAAGGAATTTCTTGATCATCATGCTAGGTACCTGGGTCATAATTGATTCCAGTTCATAGTGATAAATGCCCATTTAGTCACAAGTTCATTTGATTTCTTTGTACTTGTTTGCAAGCCCCATCCCATTTCTTAATTTCTACCCACCTCATCAAAACAGTATTACCATAGACCCCTTTTCCTTTTGAGAAAGAGCCTCACTATGCAATGTAGCCTGGTCTTGAGCTCACTTATGAAGTCCAGATTGGCTGTGATTCTCCTGCCTCAGCCTCTTGAGTGTAGGGATTATAGACAGGCATCACTACACCTGGCTCAACATACAGCCTTTTTCATCTTCAAAGTCTTCTGGATATTTCAAGATGTTTGGAGTCAAATAGTGTTCTCCTTGAGAAAAAATACTTTCAGTATAATAGGCAATAATTAATAGGTAACACTTGTGGGGGCTAGGGATTTAGCTCAGTGATGTAGTTTCTGCCTGGAAAGCAAGAGGTCTTGAATTCAATTTTTTTTTCCACTCAGGATGCCAGGGCAGGTCTGGTTTGGCTTGAGGATAAGAGGATTGGACCATAGCATCCTGAGCCTGACTACTTTGTTTCAGCAGGCACTTAAACACCTGAGCTAATGAGCAGGTCCCCCTTGAATTCAATTTTCTGTACCCCCCCCAAAAAATATAGGTAACACTTGTGTAACGGTATATAAAAAATACACCATTCTCAGGATTTTACATCTATTAACCAATTTAATCTTTATAAGGGGGCCAGGAAGATGGCTCAGTGGAACAAGTGTTTGCCTGGCAAGTGCAAGATCCTGAGTTCAATCCCTGTTACCACAAAAATAGATAGATACATAGATAGATGGATAGATAGATAGATAGATAGATAGATAGATAGATAGATAGGCAGGCACACAGACAGACAGACAGACAGACAGACAGACAGACAGACAGACAGACAGACAGATAATCTTCATAAGATGCTAGGAGGAAAACACTTTTACCCTGAGCAACTCATTCAGGGAACACCCCCCCTTCCTCAGGAGCTATTTATAGTTCCCATTCCTCTGTCTTAATACATATTCCTACTTGAAAAAATTAAGAAGGAAACAGTACTCTGTTACCCTTATCATCATTGTACTCGACAAGGTCATACACAATACCCCCGGAAGTGTTTAGCTGTTTGAACAAGGCCAGTAGGTGGAAGGGCTGGGATTTGAATTCAGGCTGTTTCCAGAACTCATGTGCTTGTCCTCACCAACTTGGAAGTTATTTGTTTCTAGCCAGGTGTGGTGGTACGTGCCACATCTGTAATCCCAGCACTTGGGAGAGCAAGACAAGAGGTCACTGCAAATTTAAGGCCAGCCTGGGCTATATAGTAAGTGTAAGGCCCACTCAAAATACATGAACCCCATAGTGAGATCCTGTCTCAAAGATTGAAAAGGTTATGTGTTTCTAGTACTATATATCTGCAGTACCAGACCAGAGAAATCTGAAGTATAAAAACTTAGGTTCCAATCCCAAATTTCTCTATAAACCTTTACATCATTCTGCCTCTTAGATTTATTTTTTCTTATAAAGTGGGAATAAAAATATCTCCAGTGCCTATCTTACTGGCTGAGTCAAACACATTTTATAATGTATGTGAATGTGCTTTGTAAAGTGCTGTGTGAAAAGTTATTTCTTAAACCTTGAATGGCCATGTCAATTAAGATACAGCTTTCATGTGTATAATGGAGAAATAGGCATGGTGGGGCACACCTGGATTTCCAGCACTGGGGAGACTAAGTCAGGCAGATCACTGTGAGTTTGAGGCCAGCCTGGGCTACCTAAGGAACCCAGGCCAGCCTGGACTACAGAGCAAGACTCTGTCGAAAAACAACAACAAAAATCAAAGGAGGAAAACATTGCGTACAATAATTAAAATTAGTTCAAAGCTAGAAAATGACAGACCTATGGTTTGAGCCCAAAGTGGTTAATATATAAATTTCTAACTATGTCACCACTCAATCTCCTGATACATTCTCACTACCATACTTGCTAGTACACCATGGTTTTCCCATGTAGGTTCATTAAAAATAAGAAGGCAAACACTTAACTTGCCAGGCCAGATCTCCCGTACAATGTTCATCAGGTAGACTGAGATCAGAAATTCTATCTCCAGTTTAGAAACAAAGCCAATGAAGCCCACAGAGAAAAACAAGTTAAGCACAAAGCTGTATGGTGGGCATCCAGGCAACAGGGAACACTGCTGCATGAAGAGGGTCTCTCATGCCCCTGGCAAGTGGAGGATATTCCATCGAGGTGCCTTAGAGCCTCCGGTATAGCAAGCAGCTCAAATTCCCACACAAGGGGAAAAGTTTATCGGTCAGGTAACCCTTGGTGAAGGCGAGGAGCGATAATAGGTTTCTCTATTCCTTTGGGTGAAAGAGAAGGTTAGAAACCTTGAGCTGAAACAGAAGCCATGCAAACAACAGAGCTAGCTCCCTCTCCTAACACTGGAGCAGGTGCCTTGCGAAGAGATACAGATGACTTCAAGACCACTGACATGGAAGATCTTTATGTCGGCCAAGAAATACACATTGCTGACAGTCTCCTGTATGCTTGGGGTTCACCAGTAGGTTAAATCCTACTCAAACTAACATCGAGTTCTGTGAAACCATTACATGCCAGGGTTTGCCTCATGGAACACGAGTGCAATATATTTGAAGAACCTAAAATTTTCTGAATGAGGAAAAGTAAAAGGAAAAGAGGGAAAAAAAAAAAAAACCCAACATGATGACAACCAGAAAACAAGGTTTAGTAAGGCCTGTTGTGGTGAAATACATCATAATGTATCTTAAATGAAATGTCTGAAGCATTACTAGAATCCATTGTAAGATCAGTCTTTGTCATATAAAGTGAAAAATGAAGAAAAGTGAATACCTGTGTAAACCTAATGTAGACCTTTTTTACTTATAAAGAACACTACTTTCCATGTCACATACACCTTTGCCACCTGATCAGTGCTTTCTCACTCTACCAAGTTCCATGGCTCTGACAGCGTGGCTGGTACCATGACAAGAGCTACCCCATGCCTCCGGCTCCCAGGCCCAGTCTCATTGCTCAGCTAGTGATACAAACTATGACAAAGAGGCCAGAGATGCTCATTGCAGCTGGGACCCGGGAAACTCCAGAGCTGACAGAAGGGTGAGCTGAACCAGAAGTAGTTGCTAGTCATCCCTGGTCCCGTGTCCCCTGTCTTGAGGACTCCATCCCTTCCATCAGATGCTACTATCTTCCCTTGTCCCTTGTGCCTCTCTTCTCACTGTGCTTTTCAGCCTGCACAGCAAAGCAGATGAAGTAGAAGGTGCTAAGAGGACTGGGGAATGGAGACAGTGGAAGGTGTTGAGGGACTTTGCTATGGTGGGTATTCTTGCTATGATATTCTAGTCAGCAAAGTTAGGTAGAAATAGTCCAGGCAGCCAGACAGGCTCAGCCCTCAAAGCAAGCAATGAAGAAGGTTAGAACACATCACAACTGTGGGTGGGGGTGAATGTGTTGAAGGCCAGACCTTCAACAGGCCAGGCAACACAAAGATGAAGTGACCACATCAACTTCCCCAAGGAAAAATAATGATTGATGCTCTAAACAGGCATCAATCACTGGAGTGTGGGCCAAGACCTTGACTTATCCTTTCCAGGGAAATGGTCTTGTTCTTGATCTGCTTCCCCACTAGAACTAGTAGCCATTCTTGTAATTTTCTTGTTTAATTATAGTTTTTTCCCACCTCATACCCACCTCAGGATTTTGCTGCATAAATCTTCATTTGAGGCTTCCTTTGAGGCTGGGCTATACCTGTGATACTAGCACAATGGCAGGAGGATAGCTGGAAATTCAAGAACAGCTTGGGCTACAAAGTAAGATCAAAATGTAAATGTGAGCCACAGGAAAACCCGACACATCTGGCCCCTAAGACATCCATGATGTTTGAGCCTGAGGCTACTTTTCCTTACCTTTTGGGCCCTGAGGTTCAGATTTCCAAGACAACCTGAATCAAAACCTCATCCACTATGACTGAGCCTGAGGTGTCCCCTACTGCCCTTCATGTCTTGAGGTAGGGTTTCTAGGCCAGCCATAATCAAAGCCTCTACCAGATGATTTCCATCTTTGGCTAATTTTGTTCAAACCTCTTAAGCACAGTATCCCCTACAGAAGTAAATGACAAATATGAGACTACCTATGTTCATTTGTCCTTTTCTCTCAGTGACCTAAAACAGATCAGACAAAATCTAATAAAGAATTCAGACCACTCTAATAAATGTGTTGAGGTCTTTAGTGGACTTACTCATATCTGTAAGCTAAATTGGAAGGATGTAAAGGATGTGATTTACTCTTAAACCAAGTATTGACTTCTAATGAGAGATAAGCAGCATTGTAAGCTCCTACTACATTTGTAGAATGTAATTTTAGAAGGTCAGAAGATGGACAGCTAGAGGAACTAGTTGGTTCCTATGAGAGCCCAAGAAGTCCCTATATAAGACTCCTGCTAGCCTACCAACCATATGGGAGATTGAAGTAAGACACATTTTCAGACATGTATTCTTGAAATTCTAAGAAGGATGAGGACTAAGACCATCTATTATTTTAAATTGTCAGCTATTCATCAAGAGAAGGGTGAGAACCTCTCCACCTTCTTAGACTGTTTATGAGAGGCATTGATTCTTGAAGCTCCAAGCAAAGTTTGACAAGTAAACTCAGCTGCTACCCCTGCAGAAATCTTGGCCACCTCAAGAAGGACTGTAATGAAAGGCCTTCTGCACCATAGCTGATTATAAAAGTGACCACTGAAAGTTGGAGTGCGCTCTGAGGCAGAGGCCCCAGAGCTTAGACCCATTTTATCAGCTGGTCCACTAAGACTGAAGGGCCTAGAATACTCTCTACCTTTTCCCTCTGGTCAGACTGTCATCTCCATGGAGAAACCCCAGGTAATCATGACTACAGAGGGAAAAGAAACCATCCTATTCCTTGACATTGGTGTGTATTTCTCAGTCCTTCTTTTAGTCCCTGACTTTCCTTCCAACTTTTACACCTCAGTGAAAGGAGTCACTGGAGAGGAGGTAACTCACTATTTCCACAACCCTTAGGCTATAACTGGGAGTGTATTTTTTTTCCACACCCCTTTTTAATTTTCCCTGAAAGCCCTGTTCCCCTCCTGTGGAAGATATCTGGCTTGAACACATTAACACACAATTCCAGGTAGGGTACACTGCCTCTCCCTCATGAGGACAGAAATGTCTTGCAGTATAGGCAACTAAGATATCAGGTTAATATTATCCCTTGGTTATTGTGGTCTGACCAGGTTGGCAATCTCCTAAATGAGTGGATGGCAAAGGCTAAATAAGAGACAAATGGAATGATTTCAGGGCTCCAGGAGGATCAAAACTCTCTTAACAGAATTTGAGATTCTCTGAGGGCTAAAACCAAAATCTTCTCTGGATGGCCTGTATTTATTTAGTTATCAGAATAAGGGAGGGGAATTCTCAGGAAGGGTGGGAATTGCTCAGAGACTTTTCCAAGTAAGGTATTATGTTAATTCAGGACAGCTATGTTAACTCCAGGAGGTATCCTCCCAGGGTGAGATAACCTGAGGCCACAGTCTTTATCTAGTTGAGCCTGGAGCCAGGTGTCCTTAGTTATGACCTTGTATTACCTTTTGAGGCCTCAGGGTTTCACCTGACCTTACAGGCCTCAGTTGGGACCAGTGACGCACAGAGTTTCTCTTACTAGAGTCCACAGCCCATCTCCAGTCAATGAGTCTAGGTCTTGGACAGGTTCACAAGGAAACAAGGAAAGCCAGCTGGTTAATTTAAGCAGCTCAGAGCTGCTTCATAGTGGTCTCCATCATAAAGGAAGAATAGGAAGGGCAGTAAGAGCTGCCCTGGTACAAATATATCTCAAAGATCCTGCCATTTTTCCTTCCCAGACACAATACCCTCTGAGGCCTGAAGTTAAGAGAGGATTATTGCCTATAATTGATCTTTTAAGGGCCCATGGTTTGCTTAGAGTCCATAATAACCAGTGCAACACTCCAATCTTAGGAGTTCAAAAACCAGTGGAGCACAGAGGTTAGCAAGGGACCTCAGATTTGTAAATGAGGCAACAGTGCCAATCTCCCTGGTAGTTCCTAACCCATACATTCCCTTTCTCTGATCCCAAAGATGCCCATTGGCTTTCAATTACTAGATTTTAATGACTCCTTTACATGCAGATTCCCTGTTTGGTTGTTATTGTTTTTGTTGTCATTTTTTTCTTTTCTCTCTCTCTCTCTCTTTTTTTTTTTTTTTTTTTTTTTTTTTTTTTTGCCTTTGAAAAATCCTTCAGCCAACCTGATAGCTCAGCAGACTAAAGCACCTGCTTAGGCAGAGCACAGGGGCCGAGGTTCAATCCCTGGCTTGCCGTGTCAGCCCCGTCCCCAGGGCACACTGACATAGTGACTGAAACTGGGTGTGGGAGTCTGTGCCTGTAATGCCAGCACTTGGAGGCTGAAAACAGGAGGATCACTACGAGTCCAATCTGTGTAGTGAGACCCTGTACTAAATAAAATCAAAAATAAAAAATCCCCATGACCAGGCTTCTCAGCCAACATGGCCTGTGTTTCTTCAGAGGTTCAGAGACCGTCTTCATCTTTGTGGACAAGTGCTTTCTTTCCCATGATTTGGAATGTTTTGAATTTTCACAGTCCTTCAACATGGAGATGTTGTATGCCCCTCAGAAGAGCTCTCCAGACTAGGTATATAGCTCAGCAGCACAGTGCCTGCTGGGCAAGCACAAGCTCCTGAGTTCAATTCCCAGTACCCAAAACTAAAAATAAAAAAAGAGCCCTCCAACCAAGGCACTCTGGGTCTCCTGAATTTTTTTAGCAGGCAGAGGATGTAAGATCTCTAGGTCTAAGGAATAATTTTGCAGCCTTGAGGTAAAATTTTTAGACCTTATCATGTCTAAGGGAAACCAAAGGCTAAGGAAGACAGAATTAAATCAATCCTTTCCTTCCTACAGCCCAAGTCTTCAAAACAGCTAAGGGGTTTCCTAGGAATTACACATTTTATCACTTTTAGCTAGCAAGGTGTGGTGAGATTGTTTGATCCCCTCTATCATCTTAGCTTAGGCAAAAATCTCGCTGAATATATACCTTACAATGTGGCAGGACCTCTTTCTTCCAGAGAAAGCCTATGACTATCGGACAACTGATTTCTTTCTTTCTTTTATAACGTATTTGGTACAGGGTCTCACTACACAGCTTGGATTCGTAGTGAACCTCCTGTTTTCAGCCTCCACAGCACTGGGATTACAGGCATGTCCCACCATGCCCGGTCTTGGTGGCCAGTTCAGTGTGACCAGGGGCATGATGATGTCTGGTTTCTTAAATAGCAGGCTCTACTTCTAGAAGAATCAACCATTCAAATAAACCCTGCCACCTTTTTACCAGATAAGGAGGAAACTGAGACTGAACAACATGACTGCAAACAGGCACGTAGCTAGAGAAGACTTGTTGGGCACATCTCCTCCTGGCCCTGATTTGAACCTCTTCTGTTATCGCAATTCCTTTACGGAAGAAGAGGACAAGAAAGGCAGGGTATGCAGTAGTGACTCTGCACAAGACTCCTGAAAAGTTCTCACTTGTCCCTAGAGCTAATCCTCAGCTCTGACCAGCACTTTACAACCCAGTGGAGGATGAAGTCAATATTGATTTATTTATTTATTTATTCTCATTAATTTTATTGAGAAACAAATATCAAGGAGACAGTTTCGAAGCAGGTGAGTAGGACAGTTACAGTAATTAATACGTTGCATATTGTTGTCTTCATACTAGTTATTCATAGTACAAGAGGCAGACATAATATCCTGTCCAACCACTATTAGTACATGTTTTTTTTTTGTTTTTGTTTTTTTTTTTTGTTTTGTTTGTTTTTGGCAGAACCAGAGGTTGAACTCGGGCCCTTATGCTTTCCAGGAAAGTGCTTATTCTACTGAGCTATCTCCCCGACCCCAACACTATTAGCACAAACCTTTCCTCTCATTGAGTTAAGAGAAAGTAGCTGTATATCTATCCTAACTATTTTGTCTATACAGACACAAAATGGTCCTTCATTTATATCCCCTTTTTTGTTTAGTTTTGTCAGAGATGGGTATTCCATTGCCATTTAAATACCGTAGGTGAGTGAATTCAGCAAAATAATCCAATATAGTCCAGTAGTCCATAATAGTAGTGGGTTATCCATAGGACGGGCACTGTCAGAAGTTGTTGACTTGAGCCTTGTACAGCTCAGCATATTAATATGGCTTTACTTTTTATACCTCATTTTTATACTTTTCTGCTGGATGGTTAAGACCAAGATAAAGCAAGACCTATATAACAAGAGATATAACTTTTGTATCTGCCAAGGTCAGTCAAATCACCTCAGGATTTACCCTCAAATCCTGTACCACAGTTTGTAGATCCCTTGTTAGTGTCAGCCATGTAGATGAGTCAAGCCATTGCTTGACCAATTTGCTCTCTATGAAAGCCTGAGAGTATCTCTCTCCATGTGACTCTCCTGAGGCACACTCTACATTGTTGATCACCTTCCTCTGTGGCCCCATAATCTCCTTGAACAGTAAATTTGGGATACCACTGAGTTACAGGATGTTATAGTACAGGTTCTCTTGTGTGCTGAGTCCTCACTGCAAAGTCAGTATTTATACTGAAGATGATTATACGTGGTCAACCCTTGCTATAGGACTTCTTGCTAGACAGTCCCTGCATGTTGGGAACAGAGAAATCACTCATATTTTCATTTACCTAATTCTGCTAAATACAGGGATGGACATCACTCAAAGCAGTATATATACATGGTAATGTTACAGGTCAAAGACTGGTTTGCAGCAGACTGGTTTAATCACCCTACAAGTAGATTCAAAGCCCCCAAAGGAAGGGCCAGCCAAATAGCTCAGCAGATTAAAGTGCCTGCAAGCAGGTGCAGGAGCCAGGGGTTCAGTCCCCACATCTGCTGTGTTGGCCCTGTGCTGGCCTTGCCCTCAGGGCATGCTGAGCCAGCAATTGAGACTAGGTGTGGTGGCATGCGCCTATAATCCCAGCTCTTGGGAGGCTGAAAACAGGTGGGTAACTATGAGTCCGATCTAGTAGTGAGACCCTGAACACCCTGTAGACCCTTCCCTAAACTACAAAACAAAACAAAAGCCCCCAATGGAACCCTGGACAGATAGAGATGCCCACTGGGACTTGCATGGGTTACAATGCAGATGTGTCAAAATTATCCACACACAGGCCAATAAGATAGTTCAGTGGACTAAGCACCTGCATAAGCAAATATAGGGGCTGGGGTTTGATCCCTAGCACCACATGCTATGACAGCCCCACCCCTGGGTGTGCTGAGCCAGCCACTGAGACCAGGCGTGGTGGTGCATGCCTGTAATCCCAGAGCTGGAGAGGCCGAAAACAGGATGACCAATATGAGTCCCAGCTGCCTAGTGAGACCTTGTACCAAATGCATGAAAACAAAGAAATTATAAACACACCTATAAATTTATGCCATCTGACATTGATGGTCTAGAAGTATGTTTCACTGGTCTGATCACTTGGCTTCTATCTTTATCCCTTACCTAGGATTAGATGACTCCATCTAACACAATAAGGCCTTAACTAACCATACTCAATGGGCTTTAAATGACACCTCAACTGGTTGCTCTCTCCGGAGTGAAGAAGTAAAATGAATGAGAATAGCCATTCTCCAAAACCAAATGGCATTAGACATTCTAACAGCACTACGGGGGGGGGGGGGGGGTACTTGTACTATAGTGAAAACTAAATGCTGTGTATGGATTGCAGATCCTCATGCTAATAGCTTGATGGCTGCTGAAGACATTAAACAATAGGTTAAGAGCAAAGGCCTGGCAAGTGAGTGAGACAACTGAGGGCCTTGGGATCCTGAATAGACCCAGAGCGCAGGCCCAGCGACAGAAAGAAGTGGAGCACAGCAGCCAGATCCAAACAACACCCACCTGGAGGAATCTGAACTTCATAGATCTGGACATGGGGCTAAGGTAGTAACTCTAAGCTCTATAGCAAAGGTCAGAAGACAGTAGTATACAAAATGAAAAAGAGAAGGGACAAAATGAAGTCTCAAGCCCCGAGTCCACCCAGTACAAATGCACAAGACACTAGCACTGAGGAAACTGGAAATTACACGCCAGATACCTCTGAAATAAAAGCCTTGATAGTAAAGAATCAACTGCAGAAAGGTATAGAAGAAATCAGATCAGAAATAATTTCGGAACTAAAAAATGTAGTGACAACTATAATCAAAGAAGTACTAAGCGCTTCTAAAGAATACACTGATAAAAAAATAGAAGAAAATATAAAAATAATTGGAAAGATTCTCACCCTGACTAACTATATATTCTGATACCTGGGAACTAAGCTACTGCACTGCAGATGGTAATTTGTAACAGTTGCTTCATGATGGGAGTGCCTGTCATTGTGGTATTCTGAATATGGG